>NC_138381.1:42967892-43015101 GCF_054177405.1 Leptonychotes weddellii | reverse complement strand
AAAAAACTTGTGCAGAGATGAAAAGGAAGATTCAGAAAAACTACAGCCAAATGAATTCCCTAATTGTGGGTAAAGAAGCAGGCTACAATAGGCACACAGAATTGTACCTGTAGATGCATTCATTGCCTTTATGCCAACAGTATACATTTATGTTAGTATATATTAAATGGGTATTTAAAAAAACTCCAATCATATCTTATGATCTACAGAAGGAGAAAAGAATTACTAATCCCACATGATCAGAAATATTGAAATCCTTGTAATTATTTTTCATAATGGTGCATTACATGTACATTTCCACATTTTTGACACAGTCTCTAAAACAGAACAAACATCAAAACTCTTAACTTGCTCCAGTAATGCAAAATGTTGGTAAGTTCCCTCTTCATCTGAAAAGCTATATAAATCATACAAAACCCATCTCAAAAAGTGAAAGATCTTTACCGAACTAATTCATAGGTCTCTCCAAGAAGCGGGTTGAAAGGCTTTCCAGTGCGTTCCCACTGAGAAGCTACGGCAGACACGGCAAATGCAGCTACACACTGTGGGACAGAGCATTAGAAGTTCAAAAGAGCCTAGCTTGCTCCCCATTCTTTTGAGGACTGGAAATTTTGCGAAGACAGTCATTTACAAAATTATTTTGAGGAGTTTAATTACTTTGGATTTTTAATACAGCTCTAGCAACTTAATACGCCAGTGTGGGCATTCAAAATGAAAACGACTGAGTCTCTTACTCCAGTCATTCCGAGCCATATGGTTTTTATAACACCCTAAGAGTGCTACAGATTCTCTCAAGAACTTTTAAAAAAACTCTTAAACCCCAAATTACTTTTAATTCTCTTAAAATTTCTAAAAAGTACAACATTTTTAGGATAGGGAAAAAGAGACATAAGTGAACACTGGTATCAAGTCCCATAAGGTTGGGAAAAGCCGACTGATATAAATGAAAGAACAGAAAGATTCTATTATGAATGCCATGGCTTTGTCTGAAGGAGAACAATATGTCTACTTTGCTCCGCCTGTAACTAACCCATCCATACACACCATGGAAGCATCTTCTACCCAAAACAAAATTAAGAAGTGCAATTGCTTGTTGTCTTTTGTTTAAACCTGTAACAGTGTGTACACTTCTTACATACATAAGCATAAATATACGTATTTATGTGTGTATGTGTGTGTTCGTTCCTTCTTGGGAACAGCCTAAGAAAGTCTGAAAGAAGAAAAGTTGAGCTGTTTCCCCCAAGAACATACTACTTTTCTAAAATGGAGACTCAGAAACAGCTCACTAACATCCAGATTTGGTTATGGACCACCTTCTGCTTGTCTTGCAATTGTCACTGGTCTTTCCACCGTGGTGGCACTCTGGCTAGAGGATGGCAGGGGGAGGGAACACAGAGGATACTCCACACACTCTCATTTTAATAACATTTCCCAAACTCACATTGCATTTAACACAAATTCTGTGTATGTGTTTTTGGAGGTGGAGATGGCAGAGAAGTCTCTAAGACTCATGCCCTTTCTGTGCTAGTTTGACACATACCTGCATTCTTTCCACAGAATCAGAGAATGAACTGGCCTTGTGGATGAGGTATGTGTGCTCCATATATTCAGTGAGTCGCTGCAGGAAGCTCAAAGGCTCATTAAATATAACTGGCATGGTGATCTTGGACAGTTCCTATTTCACAAGAAAATGGAAATGTTGATGTCCCATAGACGCGGCAAACTTACCTGCTGCCATATTTACTTAACATGTTCTTGGGAAGGAAGTAATAGAAAACAACAGTCCGTGAAATTTAATTAGTATCAGTTCAATTTCACAAATCTTTCCAGAGCACCTAACAATATGGAATATATTGTTCTAGGCACGGAAGGAAACACAAAGACTACCCAAACATTCTCCCTGACTTCGAGGAGCCCACAATCTGGTGAGCATTAGATGATGAGTATTAATAAATATGCCTCAGACAGAATTAGGAAATGGGATAGAAAGGTGATGCAGGCACAAAAAACAAAAATCTTCACAGTGAGCTAATGATCAGTGATATACCATTTTTGTGCTAATTTTCCAAAAGAAATCTCAGACTGTTTTTGAACAACACTGAGGTTTCCTGAGCACTCAAATCGACTATACTTTGGGGACTCGGTATTAGAAGGCTATAATGCATTTTATAGAACAGGTTTTAAATTCTGTCTGCTAGAATGACACAATCACAACAGACTTCCAAACATAATGTAATAATTGGTCGGGGGGGTGGAGGGTGGTCTCTGACTTGAATTTTCAACTCTGTTTACCCTTCCCTGCCAGCAAACAATGGCATCATTAAGTCTTTAAAAAATTCACTAGGTAAGAAATTTATCTTGGTATTCTCTAGAATATTCTGATGATCTTCCCAACCTTCCACCTACCATTATTTACCTTTCCTTTAGAAATCAGGTCTTTAATAAAGTCTGCTGACTAAACCTACATGGGTCAGGTGAACATTCCCAAGGCTTGAATGCCACCTGTCTTACCTCTGACTTTCCCCCCTCAACATCCACATTCTTATTGATCTGTACAATTAAAAATAATGTAACCTTCACAAAAATACAACTGGAGTGCATTAAAAAAAATTAAGCTCATTCATTACCATAAAATATTGCAGAATACACAGCCATGTAGCAGCTCAACCTAATTAAAAGAAATAGTAGGTTTATTGCTGTCTCAATGGGGAGACCAGGGAGAACAGGAATCTAGAAAGGGATAAAGAAAAGAAGGCTGCACTATGTATCTTTGAGATCTCATTAACTTCAGAAATTCACTGTTGGGTCCCAGGTCAGAAAACTTGGACTACCAAAGTTTATCTTATTGTGATGTCTCAGGCTCTCTTCCTTCTCCTAAAAAATACCTTCCCTAGTTATTTTCTTTAATAAAACAAGACAAAACAAAACACTAATAGAGGAATACGTAACTCTACATATAAAATTTAACAATAAGGAAGTAAAAACGTGAAAATGCTCCTTCCCCCAGAGACAAAGCAGCATCAACAGTTGGGGCTGTACTGCTATGTACTTACAGAGGAATACAATAGAAGTAGGGGGCTTCAATATTTACTTTTAACAATGGACAGACCATCCAGATAGACAAGGAAACAATGGACTTAAGTGATATGTTAAACCCAAGAGATATATACAGAATCTTCATTCCACTGAACAGTAGCAAAATACATATTCTTTTCAAATGCATATGGAACATTCTCCAGGACAGATTATACATTCAGCACAAGTAAGTCTCAATAAATTTAAGAAGATTCAAATGATATCAAGGAACTTTTCTAATCAAAAGAGTATGATATTAGAAATGAACTATAAGAGGGACGCCCGGAGGGCTCAGTGGGTTAAGCATCTGCCTCCAGCTCAGGTCATGATCCTGGGGTCCTGGGATCGAGCCCCACACGGGGCTCCCTGCTCGGCGGAGAGCCTGCTTCTCCCTCTGCCTGCCGCTCCCCCTGCTTGTGCTCTCTGACAAATAAATAAAATGTTAAAAGAAAAATTAACTACAATAAAAAAATGGAAAAATTTACAAATACGTGAGATTTAAAACACACTATAGAACAACAAATGGGTCAAAGAAGAATTCAAAGGGAAAATCAATAAACATCTTGAGACAAATGAAAATGGAAATCCAACATGCCAAAACTCATGGGATACAGCAGAAGCAATTCTAAGAGAGAAGTTCACAGCAATAAATGCCTACATTAAGAAACAAGAAAGATCGCACATAAAAAGCCTGACCTTATACTTCAATGAACTAGAAAAAGAACTAAGCCGAAAGTTAGTGGAAGAAAGGACATGACAAAGATCAGAGGGAAATAAATGAAATAGAGACTAAAAAGACAATAGAAAAGATCAATGAAACTAAGAGCTGGTTCTTTCAAAAAGTAGACAAACCTTTAACTAGACTCACCAAGAAAAAAAGAGAGAAGACTCAAAAATTGTAAATGGAGAGACATTACAACTGATACCATAAAAATAGAGAGGATCATACAGGCAAAATGGGTGAAAGAGAGTGGGAGACAGAAGCTTCCAGTTATGGAATGAATAAGTCATGGGGGTAAAAGGTACAACAAAGGCAATATATCAATATAATAGCACTGTTTGGTGAGAGATCACAGCTACACTTGTGGTGAGCATAGCATAATATATAGACTAGTTGGATCACTATGTTGTACACCTAAAACCAATGTTAACATTAGGTATCAACTACAGTTCAATTAAAAAAAAAATACATGGAGGGGTGCCTGGGCGGCTCAGTCGGTTAAACATCTAACTCTTGATTTCAGCTCAGGTCATGATCTCAGGGTCGAGAGATTGAGCCTCACACTGGGCTCCATGCTTAGTGTGGAGTCTGCTTGAGATTCTCTCTCTCCCTCTCCCTCTGCTCCTCCCCCTGCTCGTGCTCTTTCTAAAATAAATAAATCTGTAGGGAAAAAAAGGAAAAAAGAGCCTCATAAAAAACTACTATGAGCAATTACATGCCAACACAAATGAGAAAACCTAGAAGAAATCAATAAATTCCTAGAAATATATATCCTATGAAGACTGAATCATAAAGAAAGAGAAAATCTGAACAAATTATCAGTAAGGACACTGAAGCAGTAACCAAAAGCCAGCCAACAAACAAAAATCCAGGACCACATGACTTCACTGGTAAATTCTGCCAGACTGTTCTTCTCAAACTCTTTAAAAAAAAAAATAGAGGGAACACTTCCAAACACATTTTATGAAGTCAGCATTATTCTGATACCAAAACCAGACAAGGACACCACAGAAAAGAAAATCATAGACCGGTATCTCTGATGAGCACAGATACAAAATACCTCAACAAAATATTAGCAAACCAAGCGCAAAAGTACATTAAAAGGATCATACAGCATGATCATGTGGGATTTATTCCTGGGATGCAGGATGGTTCAACACCATAAATCAATGTGATACACCACATTAACAAAATGAATAATATCATATGATCATCTCAATAGATGCAAAAACTGCATGTGACAAAATTCCACATCCTTTCATGATAAAAACTCTCAATAAAGTGGATAGAGAGGGAACATAACTCAGCAAAATAAAGGCCATATATGTCAAGCCCACAGCTAACATCTTGCTTCCCGATTTCAAACAAGATTATAAAGCCAAAGTAACTGACACAGTATGGTAGGGGCATAAAACTGGACACACAGGTAAACAGAATACAACAAAGAGCCCAGAAATTAATCCACACCTATATGGCCAAATGATTTTTGACAAAGGAGCCAAGAATATACAATGGGGGATTTCCTCAATAAATGGTGCTAGGAAAACTGGACACTCATGCAAAAGAATGACACTAGATCACTATCTTATACCATTCACAATAGTCAACTCAAAATGGATTAAAGACTTTAACATAAGAATTGAAACCATAAAACTCCTAGATGAAAACACAAGGGGTAAGCTCCTTGTCATAGGTCTCATGATGATTTTTTTTTAATCTGACACCAAAAGCAAAACTAACAAAAGCAAAAACAAACAACTGGAACTATATCAAACTGAAAGCTTCTGCACAGCAAAGAAAATCAACATCATAAAATGGCAACCTACAGAATGGGAGAAAATATTTACAAATCCTGTATCATCAATCCTGTATCTTCTCTCTCTCTCTCTCTCTATATATATATATAAACTCTTCCAACTCAACAGAAAAAAAAAGATTAAAAAATGGGCCGTGGAACTGAATAGACATTTTTCCAAAGATCACATTCAAATAGCCAATAGATACATGAAAGGTGCCCAACATGACTAATCATCAGGGAAATGCAAATCAAAACTACAATGAGATACCACGTCACACCTGTTTTACATCTATAAAAGAGAGGAATAGCTGGCAATGATGTGGAGAAAAGGCACCCTTATGCACCACTGGTGGGAATGTAAAGTGGTACAGACATTATGAAAAGCACAGTGGAGGTTCCCCAAGAACTTAAAAATAGAACTGCCATATGACCCAGGAATTCCACTTCTTAATATTTACCCAAAGAAATGAAAACCCTAACTTGAAAAGACATCTGCACTCCCATGCTCATTAAAGCAGTATTTATAATAGCCAATAAGGAAACAACCTAAGTGTCCATCAAAAGATAAATGGATCAAGAAAATGTGATTAGTGTGGTCAAGAAAATCACACTCACACACACACACACACACACAGGAATATTATTTGGCCTTACAAAAGAAGACAATCTTGCCATTTGTGACAACAAGGATGAACCTAGAGGGCATTATGCTAAGTGAAATAAGCCAGACATAAAGACAAATACTCCACAGTATCACTGATATGTGGGAAAAAAACAACAAAAACAAAAGAAAAATACAATAAAGGGCAAACTCATAGAAACACAGTAGGGAGGTGGTCGCCAGGGGCTGTGGGTAGGCAATATAGGGAGAGATTGGTAAAACAGTACAATCTTTTAGTTATAAGATGAGTAAGAGCTGAAGATCTAATGTATAACATGGCAACTATAGTTGATAACACTGTTTTGCATAAATGAAATTTGCTAAGAGTAGAATTTAAATGTTCTCACAGAGAAAAAGTACTGAGGTGACTGATGTGTTAATTAACTCAAGGGGACCCTTTCACAGTGTATACCATATCCAATCACCATGATGAATGCTTTAAATATACTTTAAAATACTTTAAATATCTTAAATATCTTACAATTTTGTCAGGTATACTCAAAGAAAATCTCTTCTACACAACTTGCAGTACAGAATATGCATTAGAAATTAAATTTTTTCAAAATACCTTTGAAATTTCATTTAGCATCTACTAGGTGCCAGGCACTGTTTTAGGCACTGGGTTAAATGACCTGGTAGGGTCAACCCTGACCTGGAATGCCCTGCTCTCTTCCCTTAACTCTTGTACATCTTACCCATATGTCAAGGCCCAGCCCAAGTCTCTCCTCTTCAACCATTCTAGGGCTCATTGATTTCTCGCTTCTTCCAACTCCTGGAGGACCAGAACCTAGATCTCACAATTTAGCCCTTGATCATGTATGAGACTGCCCGCTGCTATGTCAGCTCATCTTGCTAACTCTACAGTAATACAGTTCCCAGGGGGAGGGAGAGTATCTTAGACTCCACCACACTGCAGGTGCCCCTACCCAACATGCTCCTCTGCAGTCCCCGTGCCCACTGACTTTATGCCTATTCAGGCATTTATCACAATGCACTAGACTTTCCTGATTCTTTCACTGGAATACAAGGCTCCTTGAAGTCAAACCCTCTTTTTTAATGATGTAAAACAGTTCACATGGCAAAATGTGGGAAAAGGTAGGTTACAAAGCAACATGTTCAAAAATAGGTTCTATAGATCTAGAAACAAATGCCAGAAGGTCACAGCACCAACAAATTAACAGTTGCTGCCTTGAAGAGTGGGTAGTAGAGGTGATCTTAATTATCTTCTTTACGCTTTTCTGTATTCTCTAAGCTTCCTAAAATGAACACGTTTTGCTCTTTTAATCAGGAGTAAAACAGGAGATTTAGTTTAAAGTCTAATACTTTCAGCCTGGCAAAAGGAAGCTAACAAACTTGCCCCGCAGAAACTGGACCACCTTACAACCCACACACTGACATGCTAATCATAAAATGTACAAGAGAGAAACGAAGTGGCAGAAGGGAAAAAGAAGAGCAGCCAAATCCGCTTGGGTTAGTCCAGTCCTAAGTTCCAGGGACACTAAAGTGGTTCGAAGAGTGAGTTCTGAACAGAAAGCAGCATGGTGGCTGCCGGGGACTGGGGGCGGGGAACGGAGAGCTCCTGGTGACACTGGGTATGAAGTGTCACTTCTGCACAATGAAAAGGTTGGGTGGATGGTGGGGACTGCTGCACAACAAAGTGAATGCATGAACTCCACTGAACTGCACGCTTAGAAATGGTTAAGATGGTACATTTTATGAATGGGCTCTGAGATGAAAGGCCCCTTGTCAACTCATGCTTGTGTCACCATGAGTAAGTCCCTCACCTCTCCCCAAATGGGGATTTCATTGTATACCTCACAGGGCTTGTAAAGGTTAATTCATATATGACACTTAGAACAGTAGCAGGCATACAGTAAGTGAGCAATGTTAGCTATTATCATTAAGAACACATGCGAGAGTGCCAGGTCCTCCAAGACGCGGAGAGGCAAGGGGGCCTCGAAAATTAGGATACTTTGCCCTGTCACCTGGGAGGCTGAGCTGTAGAAAAGCTACTCAGAAGGCAGCCTGTCTTCCAAGTTCTTTTTTTTTTTTCCCTTTAAGATTTTATTTCTTTTAGAAAGAAAGAGCGCATGTGAGCAGGGGGAAGGGCAGGAGAGGGAGAGAATCTTAAGCAGACTCCACGCCCAGAGCGGAGCCCGACACAGGGCTCAATCTCACAAACCCGAGGATCATGACCTGAGCCAAAATCAAGAGTTGGAGGCTTAGCCGACTGAGCTGCCCAGGCGCTTCCTGCTTCTGAGTTCTGGCTTTCAAGGGTGAGGGAGTAAAGGAGAGGACACTTCCTGGAGCCCCAGCCAGGACGGATGGCTGCCATCCCATGGGAAGGCTCTCTGCTGCCTGGCTGCTCCATCCAGTCACCAAGACGACAGGGGCTCACCAGGGGGACGACTCAAGCCCTACCCTTTGACTAGTATGTGACCCACACCATGCTGTTCTTGTTCTCTATGTTTCACTTTATCATGTACAACAGTAGGGTGAAACTTCCATTACAGGAATGAAGAACTTTACCGCTAAGCTTGTTTCTGGATTTCCCCGCACCCCCCCCCAAACAGCACTAGAAGGACAAAATACTCCCTGAGGCAGTAGATGTGCTAGGGGTGACAGCATTTTTGCCTGTGCCTAGTTACAGCAGATGAGAGAGTCTTGGCCGAGGGACTTAATCTTTCATCTCGAAAGCAACGCTAGGTGCACTGCATCTCTTCACATATATCTTCCCAGGGAAAATATCCAGGCAAGGATGGGATGATCAAAGGTCTACTGGCCACTGGCTGCTCAGCACCAGCTGGCTGGACTTTACAGGAGTGAGTCAGTGAAAGAGGGTGTGCTGTAAACTGGAGAGCAAAGCACAAAGGACATGGTTTATCATCAATGCAATGGACAGATTATTTTTAATCATTTGAAAAGCCCCTAAAATTCCTAAATAAGCTTCTTTAAATCCAATGTTGTAATCCAGAATAATTTAAACACCTTCCTACCCCTTTTAGTAACTCAGAATGTATGCATTCAAGGAACTATAAAGGCACACATCTGGGCCAACTAACAGAGAAGGAGTATGAAGGAAAGAAAAAGATCCAGATCCCAGAGAACATATACACATAAATCCAGTCCGAGATAACACCCTCACCCTTTCAGAAGAGTATAAAAAGCTATTTTAAAAGAGTATAAAAAGCAATGGACTTACAACTTTATTGCTTCTATTAGTTGAATTATTTTAAAGTAACCTTACAATAATTTTAATTGTTAAAATCTACAGTTCCCTAGGTATGTAATGAAAAACCCAAGTGACACAAACTATATTTTGTTCTGTCTTGGAAATGTATAGTGACACCATTTTTACTTCCAATATAATACAGTCTGGTATTGGACTCTCTAGATATTGAATACAACTAATTAGTACTGTGTAGATTCCAGTAGCAGAAAAAGAAACAATGCACATTATGAGGGTCAAGTTTCAGGAAGAAACATTAGCTGGACTACTTTTATCACTGGGAGCATCAGTCAGCTGGAAAAATTAAGTATTTATGCCAGGCAGTTCCACCCTGTGACTCAGCTAAAAACAAAGTTTAAATTTATCCATGCAAATTAATAGCAACCAATGATGAAACTGAAGAAACTCTTAATTGCAATTTCTCATCCGCTGACAAACTGAGAATTAAAAGAGAGAGAGAGAAGGCTGCTTCATCACTTGAGCACTACATAAACAACCTGAAGGCAAGGCCAAGTTTGATCCCAACTAAAATGGAAAAATATTTTATATATGTAAAGTCTAACACTGTAACACCCAAATGTGCAAATATTTAAGACCTGGGTTACCCAGAGAAACTTAACTTAGGTCTTAGGCTAAATCTGTCTGCTCATTTGCCCAAGCAGCCAGCTTGCAGGCAGAGCCCTCACCCAGGAGTGTTACCCAAGCACTAAGTGGGTTTCTAGACTCTTCAGTGATGGTCAAGTGCTAGCGGCAGTCCTGGCTCTGTTCCTTGGATGTGCCTTCTGCAAGATGAAGCTGGTACTGGATCCTTCCTCCACAACCGCCACCCCCCCCTCCCCCGCCCAACCCCTGCACACCTCCCATAGCTACCAAGGGTGTAAAAATTCATCCTTCTTACATCTAAGGGCTTTGGAGGGTCAAAGGTCTTTTTCACATCTTCTGCTGCTCAGTCCCCTCATTCCATAAGATGTCTACCATCTACCAGTTTATCTTGCATGAGAGGTTCTTGCTGTCTGAATACCACTGATTATGCCCAAAGCAGTCACACGAAGAACTCACAAGACAGCCCTCGTGGGACCATCTGGATGAGCAGTTTGAAAAAAGCCTGCTGCCCTCATGCCTTTCACTGTTGGTTACAGCACTGTTCCTCAGCTCTCACAGACCAGCGCAAGGGGAACACAACAGGGGAACGAGTGGAAGGTAACCCAGCCAGAAATGAAGGAACTATGGAGCAGGAGAGGGGTGTGTGTTTGTGTATGAACTGAACCACACTTTGCACACCTTGGTGCAAACCAATGGTAAAAACAAAGAAAAAGACAAGAAAAGCATGAGGAAAAAGGTAAACAGATATTCCTTTCCCATTCTTCCTGTCTAGTAGCTGAGTCTTTCCAGACTTGGCTGGACAACTACTAGACAGGAGTGTGGAGGGATGACAGACGCACTGGCTGAAGCCGGGACTGGATCTCAGTCTTCAGGCTGTATTCACTCGAGGTGCAGTCACAAAGACTGTCTAGTAGCCACGTGGGCGGGGCTGCTTTAAGGGGGCCAGTTTCCAGACGCTCAGCCTCCACAGGCACTCTTACCTAATAACTGGCAGGCCCAAGCAGACACCTGCACTGGATGTCATGCTGTTTCTCTTTTCCCACTTCCCCTTTCCAACTACCCTTCTGCGATGAGGGGTGGAGGTGGGGAGTGGGCTGTGCGTGGGGGGGCGGAGGGGGGGGGAACAACTCACACCATACTGAATCATAGTATAGTATTCTTGCTTTGAAATGTAAAACTCTGCAGGGCGCCAAATGAAGGGAGGGTTAGAAGTACAGTACTGGAATCAGTGAAGCCTCTTTTAACTGAGGCCCCATTCACTAATCTGAAGGAGGGCTCCAGGACTTTCTCTGTTTCGGTTAAGGCAAAGACCTGACATTAGAAATCGGGACTTCTAGCCACTTCTCCCATATTGGGGTATTCTGACTTCAGATCACTGCAAAGTGAGGTGGTAAAGATGCTAGGTTTTGTTTACTACTTTGCTGTTTCTGTTCCCCGTCTCTCAAGGCAGTGTTTATAATGTAGCAGCTGTGGCAAAGCTCCACATTTTATCTAGGTCTGTACTGATCTTAGATTCAGAATTCAAGAATGGGACAAGTGCCACAGTGACATATACTAACATGTTTATCTGATCCCCAAAGTAACATCACACTCCTGACCGCTGCCGTGAGGCGTGTCTGACTATGGTCTGGCTCTGTGGTTGTGTGGCAGGCACCCTGCATCAAATGAATGAGCTGAATCGGTGGTTTTGAGGGAAACATTTTAAAGCTCATGGTAAGATAAAAGCATTTTATCAAAAGTTACTATAGCAACACAGGTGTGTTTCAGTGAAAAATATTTCCATTTTCTCACACCCTTCTCACTATTACAAGGTATAGGTGAGTGAGAGGAAAGAGCTTCGTGAAGCAAGAACTGCAATCCTGGGAAAGCTCTGGCTACATTTACATTTCCCAGAGACCAAGACACCTAGGACTCCAATGGAGGCTAACAAGATCTTCCACAAGTTAAAGTTTTTTAAAGTTCTGTTTTTAGTAACACTGAAGAAGTCCTAATTGAGTTGTCAACTTATGGATCATAAAAAAATATTTTTGGTAATATATGTTATCTGAATTTTGGTACACAGTTGGGAAAGGGTCAAAGAACTAAACTGAATGATATTGCTAGATGTTAAAAAAAAACAAAACAAAACACCAAACTCCTACTCCCATCTGCCTATTAATATGAGCAAGGTTTAATTCTTGAATCTATTAAAAAATAACAATCATTACTAAAAATCCTGTCACATTCTAGCAATAGGGGACATTCTCAGATATCTAAACCCAACTGAAAAAATCCATTTTATGAATAACATTTTACCTTTTATGTTAATATTTTCAAAAATTTTGCAATGCTTGTTATTTTGATCACTCATATATTAATACTTGTAAGAATACATTGATGCACAGAAACTTTTATTCTCAAAATCTTATGCTCACAGGATATATGCTGTCAAATTTTTATTTTTGTATGTATTTTTGTCAAATAAATAAATAAAATCTTAAAAAAAAAAAAGTTAAGGATAATATTCCATAAGAAATATAGAATGGAAATATGAGTTAAAGGAGCAAATGGAACTATAAACTTTTCAACTTTTTTTTTTTTTTAAATATTTTATTTATTGACAGAGAGAGTCACAGTGAGAGAGGGAACACAAGCAGACGGGGTGGGAGAGGGAGAAGCAGGCTCTCCGCTGAGCAGGGAGCCCGATGCGGGGCTCGATCCCAGGACCCTGGGATCATGACCTGAGCTGAAGGCAGACACCCAACGACTGAGCCACCCAGGTGCCCAACTTTTCAACTCTTAACGAAGAGATTACTCTTGCATTCAAATTTCCACGGTATTTGGTTCCACTGGACATTTTTAAGAGTGATATAACATTTTCACTTTAAAAGGTCAGTTTTTATAAATACATCAGAACTTTTTCATCTCTGATAATAATCCAATACTAATATTCTAGGACTCCAGGATATTTAGCAAACACAGGGTTGGCACCTGCAAAGCCATGAGCACAAATGCCTACTCCACTTTGTGCCTACCTACCTCATTTGCCTCATCCTGGTGCTGGCCCTGGTTCCAAAAGTCACTAAGTGTGAACACCCATGACCTAGCCCCTGGGTAAGTCCCACTGAGAAATCCTAAAGGGATGGGAGAGAAGAGGAGGAAAAAAACAGGGGAAGCACAGGACAATGGGATTATGAGATTCAAGCCCTTCAACAAAAGGGCAATGGGAGTAAGAAAGCTTTCAAACCTCTAACCAGTATCAGTATTAATTCTGAGCTGAGAATCTGTTTTATAAAAGCTTCAATCACAGAGAGATTTAGAATTAAATATCAGTCATGTAAAGTATTCATTTCATGTAGTAAAATCCAACATTTGGTAACATAATCCTGTCCAAAACAGACTGGAAGAAAAAAGGAAGGATGTCATTAAGTTTTGCAAATATAAGTCTCCATATTCTTTTTAGAAAGAAGCAAAGCAAAATGTGTCTGTATGTGGAAGTGGAGGATGGGGTCAAAGCAAGCCTGGCTGGGGAAGGCGCTGCAGGGCATGGCAGTCCAGGACGGCAAATGTCTGGAGAAGATACTTTGCCTTTCTTTCCTGATTAAGACAAATTATACCTAGACCATACCTGACAGATAAGCATCTCTCATGAGTTCATAAAAGTTAGGTATTATGTTTTTTGTTTTAAAGATTTTTATTTTTACATAATCTCTACACCCAAAGTGGGGCTCGAACTCACAACCCAAGATATCAAGAGTTGCATGCTCCACCGACTGAGCCGGCCAGGCACCCCAAAACCATGTCCTGTAATAATGACACTATACCGTAAAACTGTATCATCGTAAGAGGCATTCTTTTTTTAAAAAGTTGGGACTGGACCCTAGTTCAGTGCAGATGCTCACACTCTCTACTCTCATTTGGTATGCTCCTCAGCTTGACAGAGACATCATGAACAGCTATGGTTTGATACCAAATATCCTCTGCTACTTTTAAGATTTATTATTATAAAATTGAGAAACTGGGAATGTGAAGCTCTGGGGAAGACTTGGCTGAAAGAAATGTACATGGCTTTTGTAACTGAGATTTACCCATAGAGAAAGGAATTCAAGTGTATGGATTAAGTGTAACAGAATCACAGAAATGCAATGCAGGATTTTAAAAAATTTCTTCGCTTTGAACTTCAGTGCAAAAAAGCTTTAGATATTACATTTTTTAAGTTTTGGACTATTTTCTTTTGGAAGGTGGAAGGAGGCCGATGTTGGAGGAGTCTATACCAAAAATTACTTTGAAAATTTATTCTAGCAATGATACTTGCATTTCTCTCTCAAGATACATTGTACTTTAAATCTCTATTGTTGGCCAACACTTAAACCTTTTGATTGTTTCTACTGCGTATGAGAGGGGGAGCCTATGACAGTGCCCAAAGAACAGTGCTTCCAAACACTAATTTCCTTTCAATCCACATTAATAAATGTTCCTCTAAGAATGGTTATCTTAAAAACTCAATAGAGAATCTTTATTTACAAATAGTTCTGCACCTAAAAAATAAAAGTAAAACCATTCTTCTAGAGAAATAGAGTATCTTTCAAAGTGTGACAGGTAGGATCCAACAGAACATTGTGTCCTGTCTCTTAAAAGAATGGTTATTCTCCATCTAGACAGAATGCTTGCTTTAGATATAAACTAGACAACCTCCGTCCGGTCACTAGCCTGAACAAATTCATGACCTCACCACTCAATCTGACACTTGTGAGAAAGGAGATGGTAGCAGACAGACTCAAGCTGGACAAATACAGAAAACTTATTTTCCATGATGTCCAAAAAGACTCAACCACATCTGACGTTTGCATACAAATTCTGCTGACCCAATAGTCTTTGACAGATGTGGTACCGATTCTGTAGGGAGAGTTTCATTCCTTAGAGACTGTGTAATCAATACGGTGAGTTGGAATCAGCATTAATTTAACATAATGGGAAATATCATTTGTTATAATGATGAATATTCCTTTTGTGAAACTGGGTTTAATTTTAAACACACATATATGCCTATTTGCATATAAATCATAATGGTAAATATGTTTACTAAGGATTTGAGAAATACTTGACTCTGTAGAATACAAATACTAATTTTTTGTCTGGAAAATTTCAGATCCAAAGACAGTAATATGTATAATTAACATCTTACTTGAGAATATATACATTTGGTTTGTCCTGATGATTCTTAATATAATCAAAATAGGATTAGAGGCAGGTGCTCTGATTCTCAAATGGGATTAACTGCTGCTAATAATATTGAGCATTATGCTAAACCAGGGACTTCCTAGGCACTTTACATAAGTTATGTTATTTATCTCTCAATACACCTATTAGGTACAAATTAGTCTCCTAACTTTACACAGGAGGAAACCCTATCCAGGGTGGCAAGATAGCTTCCCTGGGATCTCACAGACAGGAAGTAGCAAGGCTGGGATAAATCCCATTATCTGGCTGTAGAGCTTAGCTGAATTACTCTCCACATAGTAGAATCAGAAAATACTTGTTTAAAATGAATGTTTCTGGGATTAAATCGCTTCTTGGAAGTCACACTTGGAAAGTCTCAGATGAAATAACCCCATGCAGAGAACAGGGACCTTAGTAAAACGCCAAACTGGGCACATCACAAGTTGCAAGGATTTCAAGCACAGAACGAAAAGAAACTGACTATACTTCTTGGTGCAGGGAAAGTTCTTGGAGGAGTCCCAGGATGCACATTAAATTACAAAATTACAAAAGGTAATGTCCAGGCAGATTCTTTAGCAGCTTAGGACTCACGTGTTTCAAACTTTTCATCATTCTAGTTGGTCAAAGGTTGTGCTGGAAGAATTAAGATAACTTTACTCAGAATTCTAGCCTAACTGATGTCAGGGTGGTGCTGTGGACTACTGTTTTAAAGAGAACCTAAGGATTTATGGAATAGTAAACTTTGCCATTTGCTGCCTGCCCCCAAATCAAATCTACCTGCACAGCTAAGGAGAGACACATTCTAAGTATCTAATACATCACACTTAAAACTCAAAGTACAAAACAACTAGCTCATATAAAGAAATGTACATGAAATTACTACCTTCTACACTTTGGTGAATCTGTGCTTTCTGAAAGAATTTCTGGGTAATTTTACAGGGAAATACAAAGGTGGCATGACTGTAGGCAAAGAGCATCTTCTTATCCAATTTTTTTTAGAGTGAAAATTCACATTAAAATCCTATTAAATGGCATAAAGAGTGGTTCAAATTCTGTCAGGCAGACCTAAGACTTTTCCCAATTTCTGATTCTCACACGTTTCCATAAACTTTGTCGTACATCACGTTTATGCCAACATGAAGATTCCCTTCCAAAGAATATACAGGGAAACGTATACCACTTAATGTTATATTATGAAAAGGAGAGTTAATTTACCATTCCAATACATTTTCTCAGGATGCTCCAGATGCTGAAGTCATTTCTGGAAAACATAGGGGAAGGCAAGCTTGTTCTGAAAGAAGAAAAGAAAAACAAGCAGTTAATTTTAACGCCACTGACACCAGGAAAGAAAAGCTATCACCGTTAACTGACCACCACAGGCACAGGCGTATAGACACCATAAAAATGTTCTCGGCTGTAGACAGACAGGGTCCGTCTGGGGTTGCACCCCTGATCACCGCTATGCTGGTCCTTGAAAAGTGTCACAGCAGATCCCCTGGCCCTATGCCTTCGGTGTCATTCTGATCCTAGTGATCCCAGGTCCTTCCCGTTGGTGTCCAGCTGTCTGCACCTCCTCAGAGGTCTGTGTGCCCTCTTCGATGTGCCGGCGCATCGAAGATAACTCTGTCGTTGGGTTCACGACACAGCTATCCTTATCTTGATCCTCCTATTTTTACTCTAGCTGCTAAATAGTGTAAACAAAATGCCATCACAGGGCCTAGTGTAAGGTTTTTAAGAAACTAAATGGAAAAATGCAAACGAACTACAAAGCCAGAGCAAAATTTAGGCCTGGCATTATACATCAGCACTTCCCCAAAGACACGGACATTGAATAAAATTTGGCATCTACAGAAGGAGCATCTTCAAAGCCTCTGCAGGGGTTTGGAGGCAGCCAGAAGGATGGTGGACGTCCGTGGCAAAGGGTCTGTGGCCTGGATAAGCAGCCCGTCAGGGGCTCAGGCATCCTGAAGCCAGGTCTGGCTGGCCAGAAGACGACCCCACTTGCACAAATCACAATCACAGCACTACCAGGGGGACCAGTGAGAGGAGCCCAGACCAACTTTCTGAAATGCTGTTAAGATAGTACATTCTTTTTGGTTATCTTAGGTTATGGCAAGGGATGTTGGCTTAGCAGTTGCCATTTAAAATATACCTATGCAACTAAAATACTAAAGAAAATAGTAAGCAAAATAATTATCTTCTAAAGAACTTTTACTCTATAAACTAATTAATTTGAGTTATAGAAGTTAATACGGTTTTCAAATAAATAATATTTTTAAATCCTCCATGGTAAATTCTTCTGATATCTTTTTCTTCTTTAGAAACACACACTGTTCATTTGGCAGATTTGTCATTTAACCAGTCTGCTGGATAAGTAGCCACAGATGGTATTTAAATCACATTCTCCACAATCCAGGACTATGAATCTCTGTGACATGCACAAGGGAACCGAGGGACAGACTCCCTGCCATTATCTACCATTTGCATGTACAATGCAGTTTGAGAGATGTGTACAGTTGACCCCCGAACAACATGTGTTTGAACTGCACCAGTCCACTCATATGTGGGTTTTTTATAAATACAGCACAGTACAGTATATGTATTTTCTCTTCCTTATGATTTTCTAAATAACATTTGCTTTTTTAGCTCACTTTATTGTAAGATATTGTATAAAATACCTATGACACACAAAATACGTGTTAATTGATGGTTTATGTTATTGGTAAGGCTTCCAGTCAACAGTAAGCTGTTAGCAGTTAAGTTTTTGAGGGGTCAAAAATTACACATGGGTTTTCTACTCCCTGGGAGGTATACCGTTCAGGGGTCAACTATATTTTCTATCTTTTGTCTACGAAAAAGCCAGAAATGGAACAGATGCTAGAAGCTTGAGCCTGAAATAAGCTTTGCGAAGACGGAAAGAGGGGCTGTAATTCCTCCCAACCAACGCTTACATTGAGTGTACAGGTATGTATTACTATTTGGATTAAAGGCAAGAAGAATAAGAAATATTCTGGAAGCAAGAAGATAAAAGACATCCAAGGCTTTTTTTTTTTTTTTTTTTTTTAATTTTCAATTTAGAAATCATTACAGGATTGCCAGCCAAGAATCCCACCTGGAAATATTCCACATTCATTTTTATCCACGTATCTCATGATGTTTTATGAAACTGTAGTAGTTACTCATTCATCTGGAGGCTGGATTATCTGCAACATTATCTACTCTAGAACACAACCAGAAAGCAGAGGTAAAAGGGATTGTGAAAGGTAATGAGCCATCACAGAGCCCAGGTATTTCTTGTGGAAGACACGCAGAAACGAACTCCTTCAGATCACACCGTGTGCAATAAGCTGATCAAAAGCAGCAAGAGAAACACTGGCCTTCAGGACCAGTATACAATGTGGAAGCTGTAACACAGTACAAGACCTCGGGGTTGTTGACTGTAATCTGAGTCAACAGCACGATGAGGCTGCCAAAAAGGCAGGTGCAATCTCAGATTGCCAAAAGGAGAACAGCAGCTAGAACATTCCTAAGGACAACTCTGCAATGATCAGACCAGAGCCAGGATTCAGCTCCATGTGCCACTTTTAAAAGGAGCCTTGACACCTCCACTCAGGAAGAATTATCAGAAGCTAGGCAAAGGTGTCCAGAAAACATTTATAAGCAATGGATGAAGGCAATATGCATTCCAGAAGAAACAAAAGAAACTGGAGGTCTGGGGAACAGTAGGCATGACAGAGGTCTTGGGGTATTAGAGGACAGGGCCAGGAGTAATAGCACCCCCACACCCCTTCCCTCCCAACAAGAGCATTCCCTACGCACCTTTGCCTGCTTTGATATTCTTCGCAGCCCTGATCAACCCATGACATACTACTGTAGGCTCTTGAGTATTAGCTACATCCCCCAGGATGGTATGCAAGTCCCCCAAGAACTCATGTTTCATCTGCTTATCCCTGTTGTCTAGGACAGTGCGAACACAAAGGAGGAGTTTAAGTAATTGTTGAATGAACTTTAGAATGTATAAGGCCTGTTAACGTGCATTAACTTTTTCATAAAGAATTTGGTTTAATCTGTGCTACTCAAGTGATTAAGACTAGAACCACTGGTAGAAGTTATAGGATGTTGATATAAAGGTCTTACAATTAATTCCAAAAATGATAAAGAAGACATTCTTATTGAGTGAAGGTTTCAAACAGAGGCTGAATCCCTTTCTGTCATGGCCCAGAAAGGCATTCCTGCACTAGGGGGGAAGCTGATGTAGAATAGCTAGGCCAGGGATGTCACTAAACATGCTCTAGGGAACAAGCTGGATCCCCACACAAAGAATTATCCAGCTCTAAATATTAGTGGTGCTAAAGTTGAGAAACCTCCCACAGAAATATGAAGCTTCATATACAAGTTTAAATTTTGCAGGGGCTACATTAAAAAAGGAAAGAGAACAAGATAAATCCATTTTAATAATATATTTTATTTGGGAATGATGTCAGCATCATGGTGCTGTGAGTCATTCCTCTTCTCTCCCCTCTGATTTACAACTAATTGGACATACATACCCTGGGAGGGGGGGAACCCCACAGCGCCTCTGCACAGCATAGCAGGGTGCCCGAGAAATCCACCATCTGTGTACCTAGAGCGGGTGGGCACAGGCAGGGGAGCTGGCAGCGGCGGCCCGCAGTGAGCCGGCACCACCTTTCTGGCAGAGGAGGGGGCGGGGTAAGGCAGCGGGTGGGGGTTGGACTGGCAACAGGCGCTGCAACTGGAGGAACGAGGCTCCCTGAGAAGAGACCCCAGTGGCTGGAGGAAGGGAAGGAAAGGGAAATAGGCAAAGAGAACTGAAGGAAAGCATCTCCTGTTCTCTGCCACAAGAGGCTGGCCCACAAACCTCTGGAACCCTTCCCACTTGAAGATCCCCCCACCTGGCCATGGGTATACCCAAAGCCCCAAGTGCTAAGTACATACCTCCCTCCCACTTTACCACCACTCTTTGCTTTTTTTCATGCTCCCAACCCTTAGCTCTGGTAACAAAAATCAAAAAGTTGTGCTATAGCCCCATCTTCTGGAAAACAAAAGGAAAACCCCCATCTACCAGCCTGCTGAACTGTTAGAATCGAAGTAAACAAAGCCTTCAAATGTGGAGGAGGCACTTCTCATCCAACACCAAGAAAAATCACTGTAATGCAGTATCACAAAAAGATAATGACAATTCTCCAGCTATGGAACCCAAAGACATGGAATATTGCAGTCTAACTGATAATTTAAAATAGCAGTTATGATGAAATTCAATGAGCTATAAGAAAACTCCAAATGGCAATATGGTGATCACAGGAATAAAATTAATGAACAGAAGTGCTTTATCAGAGAGACTGAAATTCTAAAAAAGAAATAAATTGTGGAGCTGAAGAACTCAATAAATGAGATGAAAAATGCATCAGAATGTGCTGGAAACAGAGCAGATCATATGGAAGAGAGGATTAGCAAGCTTGAGGACAGAAATATAGAAATGATTCAGGTGGAACAGACGGAAGATTTTAAAAAAGTGAAGACACCCTATGAGAACTATCTCACTCCATCAGAAATGCCAACAAGAGAATAATGGGTATCTCAGAAGGAAAGAGAGGGAGAAGGGAACAGAGAATGCATTTAAATAATAGCTGAGACCTTCCCAAACCTGGGAAAGCAACTGGATACATAAGTCTACAAAGCTAACAGAACACCCTACTGTCTCAAGGCAAAAAGACCTTCTCCAAGACACATTATATTAAAATTGTCAAAAGTCAGTAATAGGGGTGCCTGGGTGGTTCAGTTGGTTAAGCATCTGCCTTTGGCTCGGGTCATGATCCCAAGGTCCTTGGATCAAGCCCTGCATCAGGCTCCCCACTCCACAGGGAGCCTGCTTCTCCCTCTCCCTCTCTGTGCTCTCTCTCTCTTTCAAATCAATCAATCAATCTTTTAAAAAAAGTCAATAATAAAGAAGGAATTTTAAAGGCACCCAGGAAAAAATATACAGTAACCTACCAAGGTCCCCCAGTAGGCTATTAGCAGAGTTCTCAGCAGAAACTCTACAGGCCAGGAGAGAGAGGAATGACATATTGAAAATACTTAATACTCTACCTGGCAAAGCTATCTTTTAGATATGAAGGAGAAACCAAAGCTTTCCCTGACAAACAAAAGCTAAAAGAGTTCACCACCACTAGACCTGCCTTAACAGAAATGTTGGAGGGAACTCTTCAAGCGAAGAAACAAAAGATGAAAGTACACAAAATTCAATCTGATTAACCAGGCAAGTAATAATACTGTAACTCTTTTTTTAGAATACTGTATTAAACTCCTATTAGAGCATAAAGGAAAAGAGCATTGAAAGTAACTATAGCTACTACAACTTGGTAACAAAGTCATAGCATAAAAAGAGATAATTTGTAACAACAAAGGATAAAACCTTTGTAGGGGAATGAAGACAGAGTGCTATCAGCAGGAAAAGGACTACTTTATCTATCTATGAGATGTTTTATGTAAACCTCATGGTTACCACAAAGCAAAAATCTAGAGCAGAGACACAAAACATAAAAAAAGGGAGAGACTGAGCAAATCACCATGGAAAACCACAAACTTACAAAGGTAGAAATAGAAGGAAAAAGAAACAATGGAGAGATAAAATAACCAGAAGGCAAAGATAAAATGGCAGTAGTTAGTCCTTACATAACAATAATCACCCTAAATGTAAATGGATTGAACTCACCAATCAAAAGGAAGAGTAACTGGGTGGATTAAGAAAAACAAGAGCCATGCACCTGGGTGGCTCACTTGGTTGAGTGTCCACTCTTGGTTTCTGCTCAGGTCATGCTCTTGGGCCATGAGATCAAGCCCCACACCAGGCTCTGCACTCCACACTGGGCTGGGGGGGGGTGGTGTCTGAGATTCTGTCTCGCCCCTCCCTGCAACCTCCCCACCCACCGCTTGTGCACGTGTTCTCTAAAATAAATTAGTAAATCTTAAAACACACACACACAAGAGCCAACTATGTGCTGCCTAATAGGAGCTCTAAAGACACACATAGGCTCAGCATGAAAGAATGGATGATGACACTGCAAGCCAAAAAAGAAAAAAAAAGTTTGTAACTATACTTGTATCAGGCAACATAGATTTCAAGCCAAAAAGGGTTCTAAGAGACAAAGAAGGTCATATAATGATAAGGGGGGGGGGTCAATACATCAAGAAGATATGACAATCATAAATATATAGTATGAACACCTCAGCACTGAACATCTATTAAGCAACTGATAATAGATCTTAAGCGGGGGGGGGGGGGCCTGGGTGGCTCAGTTGGTTAAGCATTTGCCTTCAGCTCAGGTCATGATCTCAGGGTCCTGGGACTGAGCCCCGCATCAGGCTTCCTGCTGGGCATGGAGAGGGCTTCTGCCTCTCGCTCTGCCCCTCACCCTGCTTGAGCATGGTCGCTCGCTCTCTCTCTCTCTCGCATAAATAAGATCTTAAAAAAATAGATCTTAAGGAATGAATTAAGAACAATACAGTAACCATAGAAGAAGTCAGTATCCAGTATCAGCAATGGGTAGATTATCCAAAGAACAACGAAATCACAATGCACCTTAGGATAGATGGACTTAATAGACACATACAGAACATTCTATCTAACAGTAGCAGAATACACATTCTTCTCAAGTGCACATGGAACATTCTCCAGGATAGATCATGTGATAGGTCACAAATCTTAGCAAACTCAAGAAGACTGAAGTCACACCAATTATCTTCTCTGATCACAATGCATGAAATTAGTAATCAATAAGAGGAAGTGAGTAGATATTCAAATATGTGGAAACTAAACACTGTTCTAAACAACCAATGGGTCAAAAAAGAAACCAAAAGGGAAATAAAAAATTATCTCGAAACTAATGCAAATGAAAACACAATATATCAAGAACTGTGGGATGCAACAAAGCAGGTCTGAGAGGAAAATTAATAGCAATAAATGCATTATGTTAAGAAATTAGATCTCAAATAAACAACCTAACTTTATACCTCAAGGAACTAGAAAAAGAACAAATTAAGCCCAAAATAGAAGGAAGGAAATAATGAGGATCAAACTATAAATAAATAAAATAGCAGAAAAACAATAGAAAGGATAAATGAAACTAAGATCTGGTTCTTCAAAATTATAAACAAGATTGACAAAACTTTAGCTAGAGTAAGGAAAAAAAAAAACCCCAAAATTAGAAATGAAAAAAAGACATTACAACTGATACTATAGAATACACAGAATTACAAAAGACTACTATGAACAGTTATATGCCAACAAACTATATAACCTAGAATAGATTTCCAGAACACCTAATCTATCAAGACTGTGAATGAAAAAGAAATACAAAATCTGAACAGACCAATTAAGGAGGAAAGAGATTGAACCAGTAATTTAAAACAAACAAACAAACAAACACAAACAAACTCCCAACACAGAAAACTCCAGGACCAGACAGTTTCACTGAAGAATCTACCAAACATTTAAAGGAAAATTAGCACCAACCCTCCTCAAACTCTTAGGAAATATCAAGAAGGAAGAAACATTTCCAAACTTATTCTGCAAAGCTAGCATTACTATGATACTAAACCAGATAAGGACACCACAAGAAAACTATCAACCAATATCCCTGATGAGTACAGATGCAAAAATTCTCAACAAAATATTAGCAAACCGAATTGAAGAACACATTAAAAGATTACACTCCATGACCAAGTGGGATTTATCCCTGGGATGTGAGTATAGTTCAACATACACAAATTAATAAATGTAAAACAAAGCATCAATAAAAATGAAAGATAAATATCACAGGACCATCTCAATAGATGCAGAAAAAGCATTTGACAAAATTCATCCTTTCATGATTAAAAACCCTTAACAGATTGGGTATGGAAGGAACACAGCTCAACATAATAAAGGCAGGTCTGACAAACTCACAGCTAACATTATACTC
Organism: Leptonychotes weddellii; assembly: GCF_054177405.1. Lineage (NCBI taxonomy): Eukaryota > Metazoa > Chordata > Mammalia > Carnivora > Phocidae > Leptonychotes > Leptonychotes weddellii. Next base: position 42,990,834 of record NC_138381.1, on the reverse strand, counting down.
ACTGAAAGGAAACTGAAAACGTTTCCTCTAAGATCAGGAACAAGGCAAGGATGCCTACCCTCACCACTCATATTTAATACAATAATGGAAATCCTAGCTGGACCAATTTAGGCAAGGCAAAAAAATAAAAGGCATCCACTACGATGGTGTGAAAGTGATATGCATTCAGTAGAAACCATACTTCAAATTTTGAATTCAGATCCTTTCCTGGGCTAACAACATGTATGATACTCTCTCATGATGCCAGGCAGTGGGAGCTGCAGCCCCTAGTCAGCCACACGATCACAAGGGTAAATAACCAATACACTTAGAACTATTCTGCACCCATACAACCATTCTGTTTTTCCCTCGCAGTACAGTATTCAATAAATTACGGGAGATATTCAACACTTTATTATAAAACAGGCTTTGTATTAGATGGTTTTTGCCTAACTGTAGGCTAATGTAACATTCTGAGCATGGTTAAGGTAGGCTAGGCTAAGCTATGATGTTGGGTAGGTCAGGTATATTAAATGCATTTTTGACTTATGATATTTTCAACTTATGATGGGTTTATCGGGATGTAACTCCATTGTAAATTGAGGAAGATCAGTATAGAAAACCCCAAAGAATCAGTAAACACACACACACACCTGTTGGAATTAATCAACAATTTCAGTAAAGTGGCAAGATGCAAAAATCAACAGACAAATCAATTACATTACTTTACACTAATGATGAAGCAACTGAAAAAGAAATAAAACCATCCTATTCACAACAGCATCAAAAACAATACCTAAGAAACTTAACCAAGGATGTGAAAAATCCGTACAATAAAAACTACAAAACTTTGCTGAAAGAAGTCAAAGTCACAAACAAATGGCAAGACATCCATGTTCATGGATCAAAAGAATACTATTAATATGCCCACACTACCCCAGGCAATCTACAGATTCCATGTAATCCCCATCAAAAAATCAAAGACATTTGGGGTGCCTGGGTGGCTCAGTCGTTGGGTGTCTGCCTTCGGCTCAGGTCACAGTCCCGGGGTCCTGGGATCGAGCCCCACATCGGGCTCCCCGCTCCGCAGGAGGCCTGGTTCTCCCCCTCCCACTCTCCCTGCTTGTGTTCCCTCTCTCGCTGTGTCTCTCTCTGTCAAATAAATAAAATCTAAAAAAAAAAAAAAATCAGACATTCTTCACAGAAACAGAAGAAACAATCCTAAAATTTGTGTAGGACCACAGAAGATCCTGGATAGTCTAAAGCAATACTAAGAAAAAAGAACAAAGCCAGAGGTATCATGCTTCTGGGTTTCAAACTACATTATAAAGCCATAGTAATAAAAAACAGTATGGTACTGGCACAAAAATAGACACACAGACCAATGGAACAGAACAGAAAGCCTGGGGCACCCGGGGTGCCTGGGTGGCTCAGTCAGTTAAGCATCTGCCTTCAGCTCAGGTCATGATCCCAGTGTCCTGGGATCGAGTTCGGCATCCCTCTCTCTCTGCCTGCCACTGCCCCTGCTTTTGCTCTGTCAAATAAATGAATAAAACCTTAAAAAAAAAGAACAGAAAGCCATGTGTGACAAACTCACAGCTAATATTAACATAGCTACCACAGCTAACATGTGTCTAAAAATGGACACATCGACCAATGGAACAGAATTGGAAGTCTACAATTAAACCCCAGCATACTGGTCAACTACTATTCAACAGGAAAGCCAAGAATAATCAATGGAGAAAGGACAGTCTCTTCAAAAAATGGTGCTAAGAAAAACTGGAGACACACATGCAGAACAGTGACACTGGACCCCAATATCACACCACTCACAAAAATTAACTAAGAAATGGATCAAAGACTTAAACATAAGACCTGGTACCATAACTCCTAAAAGAAAATATGGGGAAGCAGCTCATCAATATTGGTCTTGGCAATCATTTGAGGGGTGGGATGTCAAAAGCACAAAAGAAAAAAACAACAACAAATGGGACTAATATCAAACTCAAAGATCTGCACAGCAAAAGAAACAACAAAATGAATAGACAACCTACAAAAGAAAAATTCTACAAATCATGTATTAGATAAGGAGTTAATGTCCAAAATATATAAAGAACTCAGTCAACTTAGTAACAAAAAGAAATCTGATTAAAAAATAGGCAGAACTAGGGTGCCTGGGTGGCTCAGTCGTTAAGCGTCTGCCTTCAGCTCAGGTCATGATCCCAGGGTCCTGGGATCGAGTCCCATATCGGGCTCCCTGCTCGGCAGGAAGCCTGCTTCTCCCTCTCCCACTCCCCCTGCTTGTGTCCCCTCTCTCGCTGTGTCTCTCTCTGTTGAATAAATAAATAAAATCTTTAAAAAAAAATAGGCAGAACTAAATAGACATTTCTCCAAATCAAAATGAGCAAATGAAAAAAATGCTCAACATCACTAATCAGGGAAATGCAAATCAAAGCCACAACGAGCTATCACCTCACACCTGTTAGAATGGCTATCATCAAGAAAACAAAAGACAACAGGTGCTGGTGAGAATGTGGTGAAAAGGGAACCCTTATACATTGTTGGTGGGAATGTAAATTGGTCCAATCACTATGGAAAACAATATGGAAGTTCCTCAAAAAATAAAAAATAGATCTACCATATGATCCAGCAATTCCACTTCGGGATATATCCCCAAAGGAAATGAAAACAGGATTTTGATAAGATACATGCACTTCCATGTTTAGTGCAGTTTTATTTACAAAAGCCAAGATGTAGAAACAACCCAAATGTCCATCAGTGGATGAATGGATAAAAAAGATGTGGTACATATACACAATGGAGGAAACTCAGTCACAAGAAAGGAAGATATTGCTAATTCGCAATGCAGATGGACTTTGAGTAGATTATGCTAAGTAAGGTAAGTCAGAGAAAGACAAGTACTGTATGGTACCACTTACATACGGAATCTAAAAACACAGGAAACCTGTAACAAAGAGTTACAGGTGTAACACCAGTGATGGTGTTTAAGGGTACAAACCTGCAATGAGTAGTAAATAAGCTGTAGAGATCTAATGGACAGAATAATGAATACAGGCAATATTGTATTAAAAATATATTGTATTTAGCACAATATACCCAAAATATTTGCATGTCGACATGTAATGAATATAAAAAATTGAGGTACTTTACATTTATTCCCATCTTAAGTTTTTAAAATCCAATGTGTACTTTACACTTAGAGCATATCTCAATTTAGCTCAGTTTTCAACAGTTAAAGTCTAACTTTATCAAAACAGTAAAATGGCAGTTAATGAAAAAATACCTTAGCTTCATTTTTATAATTTAAACTTATATTAACTAAGATTAAGACTAAAAACTCCATGTCCCACTCACAGCAGCCCCATTTCAAGTGCTCAAAAACCATGAGTGGCTAGTGGCTGCTACTGGACACACTGGATTTCTGTGATTGCTTCTGAAAACATAAGGATAGTACTGCTCTAAGCCTGGGGGAAGAACCAAAAATCACTCAAATACAGGAGTCTAAATCAGTGAGAGATAGTCCACAATCTAATCATTAAGAAAATGCTAAATATTCTACAGTATTATTTAAAGAAGCAGAGGGAATCAAATTTTTTAATAATTAGGTAGCAGATTTAAAACTTTTTAAAGTTTTAAATATATACTGTAGAGATATATAAAGGATATTTTTCTATATTTAAAAATTTCACTACCCCCACCAGGACCAAAAAAAAAAAAAAAAAAAAAAAAAATCCCTATTGATACTGGATGAAGGAGGTATTACTCCAAGCAGAAGTAATAACAGAGGAGAGTAGCTATCAGAATTTTTAGGCTGAAACCATAGATCGATTATTCTCTTCCCTTGGAGTTTGTCTGAGAGTCATTATATCCTGAATTCTATGCTTCCTTTTTTTCTTCACACAGAGAGAAAACACCCTGTACCAGGGACTGAGAATGATATGTCCTGGTTCTATTTTCAAGCATACAGATGACATTACGACGATCTGCACAACAACACAATAAGTGGTTTTGAGTGAAAAGTCCCACCACAGTTGTTTTATCTGTGTGATGCAAACGGCTCAGTGTGTAACCCGGCCATTATTCCCCCTACCCAGAGCTGAGGACAGACCCCAAACTGAACCAAATTAGTTCACGAAGTGTGACTAACAAATGCTGTGCTAGAATTAGAATCCCCCTTATTCTGAAAAAAGGTTGTTCAAGTTCAGGAGATCACTATCCCCCAAATCTTTAAGGTAGTTTTAGATGGCAGAAACTATATGGGAGGCTCAGCCTGACAGAGCCCCTCAAATTCCCGTGAACTGCACACATCCTGCAGGTCTACCTGCCGGACACCAGGCCCACTGCCTCCTACTCTTGCTCCCTGGCATAACTCCAGGAAACACAGAACACTCTGCTCACGGAGACACCTTTTTTTTTTTTTTTTTAAAGATTTTATTTACTTGCTTGTCAGAGAGAGACAGAGACAGAGAGAGGGAGGGAGAGCGAGCGAGCGCACAAGCAGGGGGAGCTGCAGGCAGAGGGAGAAGCAAGTTCCCTGCAGAGCAGGAAGCCCCAAGCGGGACTGGATTCCAGGACCCTGGGATCCTGACCTGAGCCGAAGGCAGACGCTTAACCGACTGAGCCACCCAGGTGTCCTAACTCACGGAGACTCTTTGAAAAAAGTAGAAAAAGATTATAAAATGAAGCTGTGGCTGGAAGATGTCAGGTGTTTCATGATTTTCAGGTTTGCTTCTTCCATGCAGACCCGTGAGCCACACAGGGTCTGTGCACGGGCATGTGTGTACTCTACTGAAATAGCGTTATCCTTGGGTGCGGGCTCTTTTTCACAGAGAATATAAAAGAATTGTGGGACTCAAACCAGGGCCACAACGCACACTCTTGCCACAGCCTACTTGCACAACCTGGGACAGACCTCCCAGCCCAGACTACGCAGCTGTACATTCACCTTACTTGGCAGCTAGATCTGTAGTGAGAATAGAGTGGTGCCTGGGACAATTCAAGCCTCGGGGCACCAAGTCTCAGTCTCTTACCTGTACCTCAGTCTTCAAGAATTTTCAAAATTCTTTGTTATTTTTATAAAGTACACACATATTAAGGTAAAAACATTCATAGTCATTGGTGATATCATCTCACTAAATTAGCTTCTCAATTTGTATGAGCTTTCTGTTATTATAAATATTTTACTCACCACCTACATTGCAGAAAACTTTTTTCAAATCTATCACTGGTCTTCTGATTCTGTTTATAGTATAACTTGCCAAACCAAGTCTGGGGAAGTTATACACGTTAGATCATAATCTATATTTGAAACTTAAATAGCTATCTTTCAATATTTTCTCTATGGACAAGATAAAAACACTTCACCATTCTATTAATAATCACTGCAGAAAAAATGGTAAATTCCTTAATTCATAAAGTTTTATAGTCTTAAATTTTCAGAAGTTCAAGTTCTATATCAAAACCAGCATAACCTAGAACAAAGATTATCTCAAGCATTTACCTACCAAGTGAAAGTAAACATAATGAGAAATGTGGTTCATTTTTCAAATATAAAATAATATGTTATATACCAACTGAAACAATCCATGGATGAATAAGCCAGTCATCTCTTTCCACCTCTAATACTAATATAACAGCCTGGAGGGCTCCCTTCCATACTCTCCTCTTTGCACAAACATGCATACCCAAGTATATATTCTTTTACTGAAATATTACCCTACAGATCAAAATGTTTTTTCACTAAATATATCAAGGACACCCCTCCAAGTTGATAGATATAAGTGTATCTTTCTAATATCTTTAGGCACAGGTACACATGCACATATGTGTAACTTTGTATCAGTATCTTATCATGTATGCTGGTTTTATTTTTTTTAAGATTATTTATTGAGAGAGAGAGAGCAAGCAAGCATGAAGGGAAGGGCAGAGGGGGAAAGAGAATCCCAAGCAGACTCCCCACGGAGAATGGAGCTGACACGACTTGAACTCACCACCCTGAGATCATGACCTGAGCCGAAATCAAGAGTTAGAAGCTCAACCAACTTAGCCACACAGATGCCCCACTGGTTTTATTTTTAATGCAGTCCTTTCTCGTTTTGTTCTTACCTGATAGGTATTTTTCTATACTTTTGTACATTTTGTCAAATAGTCACAAATAGAGCATGTGTGCACACAAAGGGGATTTCTGACTGTAAGATTCCAAACCAGAATACTAGTTATACACACTTGTCTATGGTTTGCTTTTCCTATTCCATATTTTGTGGAAATTTATTCAAGTCAAATGGTAAACTAATCCTTTCAACGAGTGAATCATAATCCATGACAAGAATACTGTATAGGAAATACATTTTGCCATTCTCCATGAAAGCCATTCACTGTTTCAAATTCTTTTGCCCAACAATGCAGCAAAAACATCTTATCTTTCTTTTTAAATCTGATGTTTTCATTTCTCTGGGACAGAGAACTAGATAAAGATAAGACTGCTGGGTCAGAAAGTACACCTATTTTACATTTCCCCAAATGTTACCAGACTGCTTTCTGAAAGGGTTTTAACAATTTCATATTTTACCACCAATCTATGAGAGCACTTTTCCTGATCTCCCCACCAGCAGCGATCAGTGTCCATAAAGTGTTCTTACCCAAGTTTTGTCAGTCTATTAGAAAATCATACTGTATTGCTTTTTTTCTTTGACTAGTACTGGATGTTCTGACTCAGAACAGCTTTTCATGTTTAATGACCATTTGAATTTATACATACATAAATTGCCTATTTATATCATTTATACCACTAAATTTTTTGTCAGTTTTTAAGAATTTGTTGTATATAATAGGTATTAATCTTTTATCATGTAGACTGCAAAGAGAATCATTTGCACACAAAAAAAACTTGCATAAATATGTCTTTTATGGTTTTTTAAAAAATAGCTTTTAGCTTTTGGGTCTTGGTTTAAGAAGGCTTCCTTCACTCCAGAGTTTTTATTTTTATTATTTTTATTTTTTTAAAAAAGATTTTTATTTATTTATTTGACAGAGAGAGAGACAGTGAGAGAGGGAACACAAGCAGGGGGAGTGGGAGGGGGAGAAGCAGGCTCTCTGCCAAGCAGGGAGCCCGATGCGGGGCTCGGTCCCAGGACCCCGGGATCATGACCTGAGCCAAAGGCAGACACTTAATGACTGAGCCACCCAGGCACCGCACTCCAGAGTTTTTAAATGATGTTTTAACTCTTTAAATGACCAAAAAATATATGTGTGTCTCAAGCCCCTATCTTTACACAAAAATAGCTATGGACCTTTAGGGTGAGCCTTTGCTTGTTCATTGCTGACCACTTGTGACATATGATCCGAGTGCCCTGTCCCCTATGCCTTTTACAATGGGGCATGTGAAGTCACCCAGGTCCCTCTCACAAGAACACACAAGCTCTCTCCAACATTTCTCTCACCCACAATTCTAGGAATCTTAATAGTTTGCATATTTAGCTTTATTCTACCTTTATCGTTTAAAAAGACCTCTGATCACTGATCTGTATGCTTCAGGGAGAACAGGAAAATTTCAGGAGTTTTTTGTTTTGTTTTTACAAGCAACATTTCACAAATGCTCTGACATCACAGTATCACTGAGCTAACTCTAACTGGTTCTACCAAGATAAAGTGTTTGAGTACTATAACATTGAGTATTTACTCCATCTTAGATCCTGTGTTAACCACTTAACATGCATCGCCTCACTTAATCCTCAAGATAATGCTATAAACTAAGCACTCCTTAAGTAATTGCCCATGGTCACACATCTAATGAGTAGCAGAACTAGGATTCTTTAACTCCAGATCCTTAGCTACAGGTTTCAGAGCCCCAGCTGCCACCTGATTTGTGCAACCTCCAACAAGTAACTACCTATTCCAAGCCTCAGTGTTTCCATTTAAAAATATACACGTAAATCCACAGACATAAAAATTTCATATCATGGTGAGGTTCCAACGAGACAATGCATCTACAGTGGAGTTTTTAAAAATTTTTAGTCTAATTCATGGGTGGTTTGTAAACTCAATGTAATGTTTCATATAACCAGCATTTTTAAAAAATGAAACAGACTACATCTAGCAAAGGTAGGTATTGTAAATGAAAATTCTGTTCCAATAATAGACATATATGCATTTATACACGTATATTATGTGCTCAGAAATTTTAAAAATATGTATTTTTTTTTTTACTATGAGACTTTGCCAGTGATATAGAACATTCAACCCAGTGCCTGGCAAGTAGAAACTCTCAAAGTGGATACTGAAGTTATTATTAATTACTTCAGGAAAAAACCATCTCATTTTTCCATTGGAGTTGTTAAAGATTTAAAACTATTAATACTTTCTGGATGAATAATTTACTAATTACAGTTTCAAAAGATGATCTAAAAACTGTTTATTGAACATAACTATATAAGTTTTGCACAGAGAAATAGCTAAGACGTATTTTGTTGCCTTACAGAAAAGCAGACTGTGAAATGGTTTTAACACATGTGCTACCTCCCCCTAGTAAGGCTTTTACACACACAGGATAATGACTGGTTGAGCCAGTGGTCTCCCTTGTGACAGGATACCAGTGGGCTGAGGACATCTTTAAAAAAAAATAAACTGACTCCTGTCTTCAGGATAGAAGGTACTTCCTTTCACCACATAACTGGGGGAAGACTTTAAGCATGGCTCCTCCATTCAGGTTTCTCTTCAATATCTACTTGGGGAATGATCTAGAACTCAAACATGCTGTTTGTTAGCGATGGGATTTTAAAAGCAGCTCTAACAGTCCCAATTTAAACCACTGAGGTAGGCTAGTGTTCCACACTCTGCTTAAATATCACAATTCTTTACTTTTCCTATCTTCATTTGTCCCATTATTTGTATCTCCTACTCACTGAAGTGTAGTCTCCCCAAGATTAGGGATTATGTCTTATTCTCCTCTGTATCTCTCACAGTACAGAGTATTTTGCATGTACCACATGCTCAGTGTTTTAAAATAAATGGTTTTCCCTAACATCTCCAGTTAAAAATGGGCCAAAGAAAATCAGTGAAAAAATGAGAGATAAGGATAAGTAGCAAGTGAGGTATAAAGAACACCATCAAATTTTGTCTTGAAGCCACTTAAGAAAACATTTTCAAAACCAAATTTCTTAACACATATTTTCACTTGTACTTAATTAAATACTTACTCGTTAAATATTCTGAAGGAATCATAAATTTAAGTAGAATATTCATTTGGATATTTAGAAAAGCAAAAAACAAGCTAATTCTTACCTTTGATTCAAGATCAAATTAATGAACTAAATATCTAAGAAAATAATTTCATAGAGCGATTTTAATATATCTTTAATTGTAATACTGAAAATGTGTATGTATACATATATTATGTATTTTGAACTTTTGTGTGTATATCTATTTGCAGAATGTACTTACTATGTCTCTTCTCCCCCCACCCAAATCCTATCTTCCCCAAGTCCCAATTTAAATACAGTTGACCTTTGAACAACACAAGGGTTAGGGATGCTGACCCCCCGCCCCATGTAGTTGAAGATCTGTGTATAACTTTTAACTCCCCAAAACTTAACTGCTAATAGTCTACTATTGGTAACATAGTCTGATTAACACATATTTTGTATGTTATATATATAATATATATATTATATATATATACTCTTACAATAAAGTTAGCTAGAGAAAAAAATGTTAAGAGTATCATAAGAAAGAGAAAATACATTTATAGTATTGTACTGTATCGATTGAAAAAAATCCACATATAAGTGGACCCACACAGTTTAAACACATGTTGCTCAAGGGTCAATTATATGAGCCTAATGAACAAAGCTTGTATTTGAATCTAATCATCTTTAATTTCTATTATACTACTAATGCTTACTAATCACCCAAACTGAAACAGTTTTCCAAAGTAGGAAGCCACTGGAAATAAACGATAAAATTATATTCACAAAATTGAAGATTAGATTTTAAAACGTTACAGGAGTCAATTATGGCTGTAATAAAAAGTCATTTCATTTTCACAAATTATGGATAATCTTACTTGAAACAATCTTTACACAGTCCATCTGGAATACAGTTCACAAATCTACTCATTAAAAAAGGGTGAAAGGAAGTGATGTCCAAAGAAGCCTCATCATATGGGTAAACATATTCTCATCATTGGGTGAACATATTCTTACTTACAAGTCATGTGAAAGGTATCAAGTTTCATTTTTGGAAATGTACTACTCCTCTCTACCCCTTAGAGCTCCTGGTTAGGACAAAGAATCATAGGAGGTATAACTCATTGTCTCTACCTGAAAGGATAAATTTCTATACACACTCTTATTCACCTCACCACTTCTTGAGAACATGGAAGGCTGTTGTTGCAGATTTACTTAAATTCTTTTTTTTTTTTTAAAGATTTTATTTATTTGACAGAGAGAGAGAGAACGCACAAGCAGAGTGAGCACAAACAGGGGGAGCAGCAGAGGGAAAGGAAGAAGCAGACTCCCTGCTGAGCAGGGAGCCCTGATGTGGGGCTCAATCCCATGACCCTGAGATCATGACCTGAGCTGAAGGCAGACGCTTAATTGACTGAGTCACCCAGGAGCCCCTACTTAAATTCTTATTACCATTAAATTCTAAGCTCTGTTGAACCTGAAGTTAGAACACAGATATTCAGTCAACGCTGCTGAGAAAAAATTTATGCCAGTTGGTTTTCTGTTAATTAGGAATCTATGTTGAGTAAACTGTCCCATGGTGCATTTTTAATAAAAAATAATTCTTCCGGGCACCTGGGTGGCTCAGTCGTTAAGCGTCTGCCTTCAGCTCTGGTCATGATCCGGGATCGAGCCCTGCATCGGGCTCCCTGCTCAGCAGGAAGCCTGCTTCTCCCTCTCCCACTCCCCCTGCTTGTGTTCCCTCTCTCGCTGTGTCTCTCTGTGTCAAATAAATAAATAAAATCTTTAAAAAAAATAAAAATAAAAAAATAAAAAAAAATAATTCTTCCATAGTTACAATGATTTAAAAAGCTATTTGTGTACTTTGAGAGACTGAGGAAGTTAACCTGAACAACACACATCTTCAATGACACTAGAGAGTGCCAAAGGTAGTGGTTCAAAGTTTGGGATAGATAAAGATTCCTAGAGAAGACACAAAAAAGCCTTAATGCAAGTAAGATATTAAAAACATCTGTTCATTATTAAACAAATGGAAAGGCAAGTTTCAAAAGATGAGAAAATATTCATGCTATGTATATTTGATAAAGGATTATATCCAAAATATAAATAGAATTCCTACAAATCAGTAATACAAAGACACACAATCCAATTTAGACAAATCTGATACTTCACAAAAGATATAAAAATGGCTAATAAACATGAACAAGCATATAAAATCAGTTAGGAAATATAAACTAAAACTCCAATGAGGTACTATGTCATACCCATAAAACAACAAATGTGAGCAAGTATATGGAGCATCTTAAGTGTCATGTAGTGTTGAGAAATGATGCAATGACTCTGAAAAACAGTTCAGTTACATTTCATAAACTTAAACATATACCTGCCCTAGGGCTCCCAAAACTTGGCTCTTACATAACAAAGAGAATGAAAACATGTCCATAAAAAGATGCATGTAAGAACATTTAGAGCAGCTTTATTCATAAAAACTCCAAACTGGAAACACCCCAGATGTCAACAGGGGTACAGATAAGGAAATTGTGGCATTTTCAACCACACGACAATAAAAAAGGCAATGAACACGGATATACCCAACAGGGATGAATCTCAAAAACATTATGTTGAGTGATTAAAGCCAGACTCAAAAGAAATATGTACTCTAATGAGTCCATTTATAATGCACTTCAAGAATAGACAAGACTGATCTACAATAACAGAAATCACAAAAGTGATGGTCTATGGAGAGTAGGGATTGACTGGAAGGCAGTTAGAGGGAAATTTCTGGAGTGACAGAAAGATTCTACATCTTGATTGGGCTGTTAGTTACACGGGTAGATGCATTTGCCAAAACTCCTTAAATTATATACTTAAGATCTGTGAATTTCACTATATATACATTTTACTTCAACAAAGAAACAAAAAGAACCTCCAATGTAATTTATTGGTATAGATCAGCATTTCTCAAACTTTTTGTTCTGAAGACTGATTTAACACTTAAAAATTGAGGATCCAAAGAGTTAGTTATCTTTTACTATGGGCTATAACTACCACTACTTACTATATTAGGAAAAAAAAAACCAAAACACTAACTTTTTACTTATTAATTCATTTAATAACAGTATGACCAATATGTTAAATTCACATTTTTATGAATAACCACATTTTCCAAAATAAAAATGAGTAAGAAGAGTGGCATTATTATAGATCATCCAGACAAAAAAAAAAAAGGTTTTTTTGATATGCAAAGAGAACACAGTGGCCTAATGACACATTAGACCATATGGACTTAACAGATATGTACAGAACATTCCATCCCCAAATAGAAGAATATACATTCTTTTCAGGTGCACATGGAACATCCTCCAGGTAGGTCACATGCCAGGCCACAAAATACCAGATTTAAGACAAGCCATACCAAGCATCTTTTGCGACTATAACAGTATGAAGATTTTTTTTTAAGATTTATTTGAGAGAGAGAAAGAGGGGGTGGGGAGACAGAGGGAGAGGGAGAGAGAGTCTTAAGCAGACTCTGCACTCGGCACAGAGCCTGACGCAGGCTCGATCTCATGACCCTGAGATCACGACCTGAGTCAAAACCAAGAGTCAACTGCTTAACCGACTGCACCACCCAGGTGCCCCATGACTTAACAGTATGAAACCAGAAATCAATGACAAGAAGAAAAAACTGGAAAAAACACAAATGCATGAAGGGTAAACAACACACTACTAAACAACCAAAGGTCAACAAAGAAATCAAACAGAAAATCAAAAATTACTTTGAGGCAAATAAAAATGGAAACACAACATTCCCAAATCTAGGACTACAGCATAGGCAGTTCTAAGAGGGAAGCTTATAGTGATGCAGGCCTACCTCAAAAGAAATATCTCAAATAATCTAACCTTACACCTAAAGGAACTATAGGAAGAACAAAGCCCAAAGTTAGTATAAGCAAGAAAATAATAAACATCAGAGTGGAAATAAATGAAACAGAAACCAGGAAAAGAGAAAAGATCAATGAAAATAAGAGATGATTCTTTGAAAAGATAAACAAAATTAATAAACCGATAGCCAGACTCATCAAGAAAAAAAGTGTCCCCCAAAATAAAATCAGAAATGAAAGAGGAAAAACTACACCACAGAAATACAAAAGGTTTTAAGAGATTATAACGAACAATTATCTGCCAAGAAACTGAATACTCTAGAAGAAATGATTAAATTCCTAGAAACATACAATCTTCCAAGACTGAATCAAAAACAGAAAATCTGAACAAACGGATTACTAGTAATAAACTGAATTAGTAATCAAACTCCCAACAAAAGTCCAGGACCAGATGAATTCACAGGTGAATTCTACAAAACATTTAAGGAAGAGTTACTACCTACCTTTCTCAAACTATTCTAAAAAAATGGAAGAGGAAGGAACATTTCCAAGATTGTTCTATGAGGCCAGAATTACCCTGATACCAAAACCAAAGACACTACAAAAAAAAAAAAAAAATTACAGGCCAATATCCCTGATAAACAAAGATGCAAAAATCCTCAACAAAGTATTAGCAAGCCAAATTCAACAACTCATTAAAAGGGTTATACACTATGATCAAGTGGGATTTATTGCAGGGATGCAGGATGTTTCAATATCCACAAATCAATCTATGTGATACACCACATAAACAAAATGAAGGGTAAAAATCATATGCTCATCTCAATTGCTGCAGAAAAGGCATTTGACAAAATTCAACATCCACTTATGACAGAAACCTTCAACAAAGTGGTATACAGGAATCGTACCTCAACATGATAAAAGCCATATATGACAAACCCACAGCTAACACCATATTCCCTGGTGAAAAGCTAGAAGCTTTACAATCAGAAACAAGACAAATGCCTACTCTTGCCACTTTCATTCAACATAGTACTGTGAGTCCTAGCCACAGCAATCAGACAAGAAAAAAAAGTCATCCAGTTGGTTAATGAATAAGTAAAATTCTATCTGCAGATGACCTGATACTATACAGAGAAAACCCTAAAGACGCTACCAAAAAACTATTAGAATTGATACATTTAGTCAAGTTGCAGGATATAAAATATACAGAAATCTGCCCTATTTCTATACTAATAGTGAAGTAGCAGAAAGAGAAATTAAGAAAACAATTCTATTTATTACTGCATCAAAAAGAACAAAAATACCTAGAAATAAATTTAACCAATTTGGTGAAAGACTTGTGCTCTGAAAACTGTAAGATACTGATGAATGAAACTGACAATGACACAAGTAAATGCAAAGATACTCCATGTTCATAGACTGAAAAAAATTAATATTGTCAAAATGTCTATAATACCCAAAGCAATCTACAGATTCAATGCAATCTCTATTAAAATACCAATGACATGCTTCCCAGAACTAGAACATATAATTCTAAAATTTGCTTGGAACCACAGAAGACCCCAAATAGCCAGAGCAATATTGAGAAAGAAGAATAAAGCTAGAGGTATCATGCTCCCTGATTTCAAAATATACCACAAAAGCTACAGTAATCAAAACACTACCATACTGACACAAAAAGACCCAAATCAGTGGAACAGAAGAGAGAGTCCAGAAATAAACCATGCCTACATGGTCAATTAGTCTACCATGAAGGAGGCAAGAACATATGATGGAGAAAAGACAGTCTCCTCAATAAATGGTGTTAGGAAAACTGAACAACTACATACAAAAGAATAAAACCTACCACTTTCTTACACCACATACAAAGACAAACTGGACTAAAGGCCTAAATGTAAGACTGGAAACCATAAAACTCCTAGAAGAAAACACAGGTAGTAAACTCTTGGGTATCAGTGTTAGCAATATTTTTTTGGATATGTCTCCTCAGGCTAGGGCAATAAAAGCAAAAATAAACTATTGGGATTACATCAAAATAAAAAGCTTTTGCAGAACAAAGGAGACCATCAACAAAATGAAAAGGCAACCTACTATATGAAAGAAGATATTTGCAAATGATATATCTGGTAAGGGGTTAATATTCAAAATATATAAAGAATTTATAAAACTCAATACTAAAAAAAGTCCATGCAAAAATGGGCAGAAGACATACAGATGGTTAACAGACACATGAAAAAATACTAAATCAACAGCACTCATAAAAATGCAAATCAAAACCACAATGAGGTATCACCTCACACATGTCAGAATTCCTATTATCAAAAAGGCTAGAAATGACAAGTGTTGGCAAGGATGTGGAGAACAGGGAACCCTCACGCACTGTTGGTTGGTTGTAGCCACTACGGCGAACAGTATGGAGGTTCCTCAAAAAATTAAAAACAGTACTACCACGTGAGCCAGCAATTCACCTCTGAGTATTTTTCTGAAGAAACCAAAACACTAATTCAAAGATATACGCACCCTTATGTTCATTGCAGCATTATTACAATAGCCAAGATATGGAAGCAATGAAAGTGTCCACTGATAGATGAGTGGATGAAGAAGATGTGGTCTATATACAATGGAATATTACTCAGTCATAAAAAAGAATGAGAGCCTACTGTTTGTGACAGTGTGGATGGGCCTAGAGCATATTATGCTAAGTGAAAGAAGTGAGAGAAAGAAATACCGTATGATTTCACTTATAACAAATGACAAAACAAAACAGAAAGAGAGTCATAAATGTAGAGACACACTGGTGGTTGCCAGAGAAGAGGGAGTGTGGGAGGGTGGGCAAAAAAGGGGAAGATGATTAAGAGGTACACACTTCCAGTTAAAAAATAAATAATCCACAGGGATGAGAAGTAAGCATTAGGAATACAGTCAATAATACTATAATAATGTACGGTGATGGTAACTACACTTATCGTGGTGAGCACTGTGTAATGTACAAAAATGTTGAATCACTGTTGTCCACCTAAGACTAATATAATATTGTATGTCAACTATACTTCAATAATAAAAAATTTAAAAAACATTATCAAGTGAAAATTTAAAAAAACCCTACAAACATTCATTTCACAAATATTCATTGAATTCCAACTACTATGACTGGTTTTGATGATAATGGGAGGCAAGATCAATAAAATATTTAAGAATGTATATAGCTGAGATACTTCTGTTTCAAAATGTCATTTTCTGGGGGCAGCTGGATGGTTCACTGGGTTAAGCATCCGACTCTTGATTTCAGCTTAGGCCATGATCTCTGGGTCATGAGATCAAGCCCCAAGTCGGGCTCTGTGCTGGGCGTGGAGCCTGCTTAAGATTCTCTCTATCCCTCTCCTTCTGCCCCTCTCCCCACCCTTTCTCTCTCTCTCCCTCTCTTAAAAAAAAAAAAACAAAAAAACACAAGAACAATGTCATTTTCTGGATTCTACTTCAAAATTTGGCACTTCTTGAGTGCCTGGGTGGCTCAGTCGTTAAGCATCTGCCTTCGGCTCAGGTCATGATCATAGGGTCCTGGGATCGAGTCCCATATCGGGCTCCCTGCTTGGCAGAAAGCCTGCTTCTCCCTCTCCCACTCCCCCTCTCTCACTGTCTCTCTCTCTGTCAAATAAATGAATAAAATCTTAAAAAAAAAAAAGAAAAGAAAAAACTTGGCACTTCAACTAAATAGTTTTAAAGAGATTTGAAATCCTTAAGATATTTGAAACCAATATTAAATCTTATTTTAATAAGGTAAAGCTAAAAATCTCCAACCATAATTCATCTATAATAGTTTACCTGACTGCCTAAAAAATGGATATGGTTTTTCATATTAATGTTTAAATCTGGGAGTAAAACTAGGGGTGCCTGGGTGGCTCAGTCGTTAAGCGTCTGCCTTCGGCTCAGGTCATGATCCCAGGATCCTGGGATCGAGCCCCGCATCAGGCTCCCTGCTCGGCGGGAAGCCTGCTTCTCCCTCTCCCACTCCCCTTGTGTTCCCTCTCTCGCTCGCTCTCTCTCTCTGTCAAATAAATAAATAAATAAATCTTTAAAAAAAAAACAACAACTAGTTTCTTTGGCCATTTAACTCAAAGAATTTCAGCTTAAAATGCTTCAATTTGATCTTATCATTATGAAAATTATACTATCATACAATTAGGAAAAATAAGGTTTGCCCTCCAAAGTTGTTAAGATTTATTTCCACAGTCTTAAAAATACTGTTATTCCTTAGTCATGTAACAATTAAAATTGTAGTTGTAATACATGTGGAGATTTAAGATCTTTGGGGGGAAAAAAAAGGTCTTCGAAAGCATCTTATATGCGAAATATTTTATAAGCTAATATATTGAAATCAACATAATTAAAATACCTAAAATTTACCTACACAGGGCAGTTAAATCCCCAAATCTACCTATCTTCATTTTAATAAAAGTGAGCTTCGACAGATCTTAAAAAATAGACCACATCACTTACAACTCTTTTCTTGCATGACTGGTACTGTAATGTACCTTCTAGCAACTTCCAGGTTTGAATCCACACAACACAGGAACTGCAAGTTCTCTCAGCATATCTAGAATGACATTCTGAAGCCTATTACCAGCCAGCGCCATGACTTAGGGCTAAGTCAGATGGGAAGGTGATGGGGTTAGATGACAGCTGGCTATGTAACCTGCTCTGAGACATCTTCAACTAAAATTAGCCTAGAGTCTTGGAAGCAAGTTGGTACAAGTCTAAGAGGAGAGCTTTAAGACTAGTCATATGCCTTTCTAAGTATTGCACATCTTTTCAAAAAATCTAACAACGTGGTTTCTTATTTTAAGCTTACTGGGATAATTTCATGTAATTATTGAATATTACTGTTTGGTTTTGCTGTACATTTTTCTAACTTGAGATTTTTCATTTTTGATCTTTTAAATTAGACAATGACTAATAATTAGACATAGTCTAAAATTAGACTATGACTAATAAATCTTAATAAATCTGGCTCTGCATAGCAAAGAGGTTAGGTGGTTATATTTGTTTTACAAAAGGTTTTACTTGTTTTGATTTTAATAAGTCAAAATTGCATATTCAGAATTTCAAACTATTTTCATACTGGCTTTGTAAAACTTAGGATTCACTGACGAATTCAGTAACATAGTAAGTGTACTTCCTACTCCTGTTAGTTTATCACCTTCACTGGATTAACAGGAGAGCCTAGAAAACCATCACATTTCCAAGCCAAAACGGACTGATAAGAACATACAGTAGTGGGTACCCCCTTGCAGAAAGGGGGAACTACTGTACCTATGAACTAGTCTTTCAGTTTAGAAAGAAGACGTCCTTTTGGGCAAGCTGGAGCCCTCACTTTAGGCCTACTTCACGGTGCTCAGCATTAGTTGAGAGGAAGGTAGGACAGAAAAACAGACCTTCACCTAGGGACAGGGAGCTCACCCTATCTCTAAGAGTAACTAGATTTCATGCAATGGGTGCTAGAACAGATGTGAAGTAACTGAAATGAAGCTAAGTGAGTAGATCGTGGTAAGGCCGTTTTGACCTAAAGGAAGTGGTTTTAATGACACGGAAACTGATGAAATGCATGGTGTGTATGGCACAGAACGGAGCCAGTGATCTTCCTCCCTGTCTCACACAAAGGCTTACTTACCTAAGCCTCACAGTGTGAACAGCTAAGGAGCAGAAAGGCATCAAGATGGTGAGCAGAGGGGTGCCTGGGTGGCTCAGTCGTTAAGCGTCTGCCTTCGGCTCAGGTCATGATCCCAGGATCCTGGGATCAAGCCCCGCATCAGGCTCCCTGTTCCTCGGGAAGCCTGTTTCTCCTTCTCCCACTCCCCCTGCTTGTGTTCCCTCTCTCGCTGTCTCTGTCAAATGAATAAATAAAATTTAAAAAAAGAAAAAAAGATGGTGAGCAGAATCTTCTACTAATACCTCCCCACATTCCAGAAAGGATCGAAGGCTGTTTTATTGCTAGCAATTTTGTTGGCAGGGGAGGGAAAAGAAGACTTTCCTGACTGTATCAGAATTTTATTTAAAAAAAAAAAAAAAAAATTTTTTTTTTTTCTTCTTAGACTCTATACTAAGAAATGTCCTGTCTTGGAACCTGAATATGCTCCAGCTGGATAGGCAGTACAAAGTACGGTGAGACCCTAGAGCAGATCTGAGTGCTTGATGGCCACCTTTGATCCTTGAATGCAACTCTGGAGCAAGACTGTGTTTAATTGGGCTGTATGTTACCCAAACATTGAGGACAAGGGCTTTGGATCCCTGAAACAAGAGTTTGGGGACTATGCAAAAAATAGTTAACAAGAGAAGACACAAAGAGAAGCAGAGATGGACTGAATGATAGAGGTGCTAATACCACTCTGCCTCTTTTCTTGGCTCTGGACCTTTTAGGCTTGTTTCCCTTTAAGCCACACCTACTCTTTCAGAATGAATGTTAACTTTGTTTGTGATCTGCTTTAGCCAGTTCAACAGCCTGATTTAACTTCTTTTTTAAATGATCTGAGATGCTTCTGACTGCTTACCATCAAGATGGGTAGAATTTCTAGTTCCTTCCTACTCTGTGACACATAATACCTCCATGGTGAGATCCAACATGTATGCTAGTTTCTCTTCGGTTTCCTTTCTGATTGCTTTGGGCACAGTGACATACCTGTACTGCAAAGGACAGCATTCTTCCTCCTTCCTAAAAAGGTTTCTTCTGCTAAGAAAGACTACACAGCGTCCTAAAACACACAACCAGATCCAAGTAGTGTACCTGGCCTTCTGAGATTTTCTTGTTCTTTCTAACAGATTATGTCAATCATATACTGAAGGAAAATAGCCCAAAAGCTTGGTTTTCACTAACAAGAGAATGCATAATTACTGAGGAAAAAACAAGTAATTTCCATAAAAACATTACACCTGTAATTATTCCTGCATCCTTTGGAGTTGTCTACTTTGGTAGGAAGTTGGTGGATAATGGAGATTATAGGAAAATAAAATTATTTTTCCCCCCTAGGGCTGTTTAAGAACAGATACCAGGTCTGTTTAAAATTGGCGGAACTTGCAGTATGTTCATGTGTTCTTTTGTATGCTCATGTTAATACAAGTGGAAGCTTATAAAGGCCCAGAGACTAGTTGCATGTCCACTCTAATTTGTAAGTCTGCCCAGTATTGAGCCAACAGCAGATGCATGCTTAATAAAGGCTTTGGAACTATGTTGTTAATTCATAGTAAATTATCACATAAAAGAAACAGAACTGAATTAAAGGCTGGGACAAATTAGCTTAAATTTCAGAAGCTTTTGTCTAGGTATATAAATCTTTGTTATTCTAAATATCTATGAAGATTCTAAATTTTAAGAAAAGCACAAAGGCGCTGAAATCAGAAAACCTGGTTTCAATGCAGGCCCTATCATTTATTGGCTAAGTGATTTAGGGCAAGTTAATTAAACTTCTTGTGATTCAACTTGTTCATTTATAAAAGTTGAGGATATAATAATACCTGCCCTTCCTATAACTGAAAGATATTTTGAGAATCAGAAGCTATGGAGTTTGTAAAAGTATATTATATACGTCAATTTATAATACAAATGTAAACAGCAGCCATTAATATTATGCACAATACTGCAAACAGCCCTGGGTTTGAATACATTTGGAAGACAGCAGCGTCAGAAACCGACAGACATAGGTTCTAGCCATCTTGCTCCCGGACTGTACTTTTGTAGGGCATGGCCCATTTTAGAGATGAAGCAGCTGCGTGCGGACAGATTAAATGCTTACTAAAGCCAGATAGCTGTACTAAGTCACAGAGCCAGAACGAACCCCAGAAGGGAAGAGAAAGCACATTAAGCAGATGGTTCTCAATCACCTTATGATCATGTTACACTTCCACCTATTAGAATTTGTGGCAATATACTTAAGGTGTTAAGAGACTGACAATGCCAAAGCACAAAAGCAAAACAACACTGTGAAGAATCTATGGTCATTAATGGTCTACTACGGTTCGCCCACAGAAGTCTGTTTTGCGGAGAATGGTTAACTGCCTCAAATGTGCTCTCTTACAGTCCGGCAAGGACACTATTTTACTTCAGCACTGGTATGACGTTATGCTCTCTCTCTCCCAACTCTTCCTAAAAGCTGGGGGTACCCTACTGTACCACATATCATATTATCTTATTCCATCATAACAGTATGCATTCCTGGTTACAGTTATTTACATTTTCCACATTTGTCAGATGCAGTGGCACAATGCTTCCCGGTTAAGAACCAGGATGTGTAATTAACGAGAGTCACTGCTGCATTCACAAGGAATTGGCTTTGAGAATACTTACAATGGCAACATGGAATTTCATCCTAAGGTTTCAAATCCTGCCTCAACATGGTGTTATAGCAACATGACTCAATAGCAGATGATATTGCACGATTAGGATATATTACATTTTATGCAGTCAACAGGTTTTGAAAGAGTTTTTTTTTTAAGATTTTATTTATTTGACAGAGAGAGAGAGAGCGTGCACACAAGCAGGGGGAGCGGCAGAGGGAGAAGCAGGCTCCCCACTAAGCAAGGAGCCCAATGCAGGACTCAATCCCAGAACCCTGGGATCATGACCTGAGCCAAAGGCAGACACTTAACCGATTAAGCCACCCACGTGCCCCAGAAAGATCTGTATAAAAACCAAATTTTTCTGAAGATTTAAAGGTGCAAGGCAATAAATTGTTAAAGGAACTTGTTTTTATTTTATTTTTTAGATTTTATTTATTTATTTGACAGAGAGAGAGCGAGAGAGGGAACACAAGCAGGGGGAGTGGTAGAGGGAGAAGCAGGCTCTCCGCCGAGCAGGGAGCCTGATGCGGGGCTCGATCCCAGGACCCTGGGATCATGACCTGAGCCGAAGGCAGAGCTTAACCACTGAGCCACCCAGGTGCCCCGGAACTCTTTGTTTTTAAAAACAATCACTTCTCAATTTTATTTACCTTGGAAATCCTTATTATATACAGTGTTTTTTTGAAAAAGGAATATTCCTCCTGAGCTAACAAGCAAAGCACAAACAATACTGAAAAACTCTGTCCCGAGAGGCAGTTTTCTCCTTTAGGCAAAATTTAGATGAGCACAGCTCCAACAATACTTCAGTGATACTTTTCAATGTATTTGTAAAGACCAAATCCCACATGCCATCAGAAGTCAAGATGCCCAATATACGCATTACTGGAATTAAGAAATGGACAGAGTAAGTAGAAAAAGGCAGGGCATTAAAAGACTAAGTTATCCTGAAAGATATCTCCTAGGCACTCCAAACCCTGTGTTCATCTGGAGGGTGTATGTTCAAATAGAGCAAGATGCTATGCAAGAATGCCCATTTTATTAAATATTTAACTTCTTCCCTTTGATATTCTGAGGGTTTTAAGTGTCTATAAAGCAAACTTGAAATAGAAATTGGATATTTACCTAGGAGATTCAAAAAGTCTAGGGATCAAAAGGAGAAGTAATGACTCCTCTGTATGGGGAAAGTAATCTCCAGGAACCAAGGAATGAATAACAGAGCTTTAAGCCTCCAGTCACCTCTTGTTTACACTTCTGACAATGTAAGTTTACAACCAGCTTTGTGGAGGCCAGGCAGCCTTTCTTCTAGCAACAGAAAGAAAAGCCGTATTTCAATTTAACTGTATCGTTATAAAATGATTGAAATCAACCACAGAAGAGTTAAATGTGGGAACAATTTTCCTTATTTCACATTTATTAAAGGTAACTATGTTATTCCAAGATCAACACTTTCATTTCAGCTACCTCTTTCCCAAATTTCAGTTTAAAGGACAATTTAAACTTCTAAAATTCATCCAAAGACCTTTTAAGTTAAAAGAAAGGAAGAAAACA
>NC_138381.1:42956113-42967792 GCF_054177405.1 Leptonychotes weddellii | reverse complement strand
AAAAAAAAAAAAAAAAGAAAGGAAGAAAACAACTCCCTTTACCTGTTTTTGCCGAGGGTTTATCAGTTTTCTACTTTACCAGTACCTGACATTTAATTAGACAAAAATCACTATGAGTGCTTTATACAGACTATCTCTTTAATTATCATAAGCCAATAAGGTAGGCCCTATTATTACATCCATTTTACAGATGAGGAAGTTGAGTTTCAAAAAAAATTATAACTTGCTTAGGTCAGAAAAGTGGTAGATACGGGATTCAAACCCAGGTAGCTCTTAATAACTACATTGTTCTAATTCACTTAAATACTTTTTCAAAGAGCATATATACATATGTGTGTAAAATTCAGAAACAAAAATAGGATTAGCAGTGTCATTAAAGCGTTTTAGTAAATGTACTTCCCACTATGTGTTAGGAATTAAAAATTCTAAGAACTATCTTTCCTGTTGGGAAACCTGGAAAAAAATATTTTCAGCCCATGTTACATTTAAAAGCTAGTTTCTCCAATGATACTATAGAGCACTGAAAATTGGTGAGTTTAACATTCCTATAGAAAAATGGGCAAAGGATATGAGCAATTCACAGAAAAAGAAATACAAATAGACCTTAAATACACAAAAAGATGCTAAACCTCCCTCCGTTCAGAAATGGACACTCTATAGGAACGAGGACTTTGTTCATTTTTGTAACCTCAGCATCTTGAATAGAATAGGGGCAATTATTCAACAAAATACATTTGTTGTATAACTATATATATATTTTTTTAAAAGCAGGGTCAAGAACTGTATGTATGAAGAAAATATATTAAATGCAATAATGATTTCATTTGGGGAAAGGAAGGGGCATGGCTAGCTTAAAAAGTGAGAGTTAAAATTTATGAAATATGCCCGATTACATTTCTGAACTTTGAAGCACATGCATGTATCACCAATTAAAAATTTTAAAGAGAATCATCTCTACTCGAAATATGCATGTGTAGGCACATACACATATGCAATTTTTAAGTATTGTAGAAAAATAACCCAACTGATTAATATCAAGGATTGTGAGACCAAAAGAATTGAAATTAGCATATGTTGAGTGAAAAAAAAAAAGTTCTACAGTATCTTTTATAATTAAAAAAATGAATATGAACATATCTTTTTTTTTTTTTAAAGATTTTATTTATTTATTTGAGAGAGAGAGAATGAGAGACAGAGAGCATGAGAGGGAGGAGAGTCAGAGGGAGAAGCAGACTCCCCACCGAGCAGGCAGCCTGATGCGGGGCTCGATCCCGGGACTCCAGGATCATGACCTGAGCCGAAGGCAGTCGCTTAACCAACTGAGCCATCCAGGCGCCCCGAATATGAACATATCTTAACACTGCTTATATTAAAAACTAATTAGGAGACTGTAATGATTACATTTAGGGGGAGGACGGAAACTAGATTTTTCTAAACATACCTTGTTTTGTATTTTGACTTCGAAATCATATAAGTATTTCACTTAACTCTAAAAAACCTAAGTCAAAAGGGAATCTCTAAAACCTGAAAGCATATGAAACAAATGAACCTATCTGTGTAACAAGTTAGTAGTTTAACCACACAGAAAGTGACCTTCAAACACAACACTGACTGTACATCCCAGAAGGAATATATTAAAAGGAACTATAAAGAAATCTGAAATTCTTTTCAGCAACCACATTGTTAGTAACAGTATTTCTACATGAGTGTGTGTGTGTGTGTGTGTGTGTGTGAGAAAGAAACTCACATACTAAAGCAAATAGGTAATTATACATTATATAAATGTCATTGGGAACCATATATTGCAAATAAAATCAAAGGAATTAGAAGGAAAACCCTAGAATCTAAAATTTTAACTGTAAATATATTGGTATGAATTCATGAAGCACTTTTCCTTACAAGGGGCAGGGGCTCACCCCTCTCCAATGAAAAGGACTGAGAACTACTGGCCAACCCAGTAGTACAGAACATTCTTACTACAGGAATTGTTATAGCTAAATATTATTTCCCACTAAAATGAAATGTGGCTCCTTAGAGAAAAAGCCAACTCTAGATATGGGGCAGGAAGCATACTAGATAAGCCTGAAACATCTGTTTGTATCAGAAAGCAAAGCAGTGGTCAGAGACAACTGACTTATTGTATTAAAATTACACCTAAAAAAAAAAAATTATAACTGGGGTCCTGTCAGAAGGACACAGAGGGGCTCCCTCTGACCAAAGATAGGAAAAATAGCCACAAGAGATTTATGCAACCCAATCCACACTTTCACATATCACCTCTGGAGGATGGTAGAGAACCAGCATATTCTGAAAAGAGGGGTCAGGGCAAGGAGGTGGTCCTGTGAGCCTCAGCACCTGCTTTTAAAAGAGCAACTCCTCTATCTGCTTTTTAAACTAGGGCTGAAAGAGGCGAATTCTGTGAAAAGATGTCTCAGCTTTCCTAGAGTAATTTCTGGCAATAAGTTTTGGGGAGGTAATTATCATGAATCTAGACCCCCACTGGTCATTGCCTTTTCCTTTCTAATATACTCCAAGTGACTCCCTGGCCTAACAGCTTGTTAGTTCTAGATAAGCTTTCTGCATTTGAACCCTTTTTGTTGGGTGCCTAGCCCCCACTTGCCAAGTTCTTACTGGTCCAGGAATCCCCGAAGGTGTTTTTGTTGGAGAGGTGGGTGTCCCATGTAGTCGGAGTGGCCTGTGGGGCATCCAATCTGCCGATCTGTCCCAGGGGTCTGCTCTCCACTGCCCCACTCCCCCCCCCGCCCCCAGTAGCCAGCTGCAGCTCCAGGACGGCCAGGTCCCCCTACCAAGCACTCAGCAGTACCCTGGCCCAAATTCGACTTCTCTTTGAAGGTCAAGCATCCTCCTTCTCTATTGCTTCTCCTGGAGTTTCTCGCTCTTCTCCATCTCTAGCACTCTGCTCTCTCAGGCTACTGAGACAGGCTTGTGTCCAGCTTGTTAAAAAGGTAGGCCCCATAGTAGCTCTGTGTGTTTTAGTGATACTACATTGTAAATTTTTTAATTAAAAAAAAATTATAGCTCTCTACTTTCCAGAGTAAATAAGTACTCTGGGACAAAGAGAAGGCTGAGAGTGTAGATTCACCGTGTCCTTGGAACCACTGGTCCCTCCAGCCGACAGGCCCTACCACAAATCTGGGTAATCCTGGGCAGGCTCTTGCTTTTTCTTCCACGACTCTTGGGTCTTTTGAAAATCAGAGATGTATCTGGACTCCTGCTAACGTGACCCTGATCACTACGTGATAATAGGGAGCTACCCCAAACATTTCCTGACAGAGTATTTCTTCTGTGCAGGGCACCAGAGGACATCTGGGGGTGGGGGGGTGACTTGTTACTAACGCTGTGCCCTGACCTAATCAAGTCTAAAAGCAGATAATCTGTCCTGTAACTGCAGGAGATTTCTAGTTTTATTCTAGTGATTAGATGTATTCAAAGTTGAATAATTTTTTTATCACTAACAACATTTTCTCAGTCTTGGAAGTTATTGTCTTAGCTTGTTCTCAATCTCTTTAAGGGTTTGACTTCAACTTGACAGTATATTCTTTGTATGACTTCTTCTAAATAGAAGACAGCTGTTATCTGGCGACCTAATAATTCAATTCTAAAAGCAGTCACGAAGGATAAATAAAGGGTAAACGAAGTGATCATCTGGAGTCCTAATCTGCCATTTCAGCAAAATAAACCTTTGTGATTCGTAGCCACATTTACTAAAGAATAGAAGGCTTTATTCAAGTAAATAGATCAATATAAATACATTAACTGAATCAGATATAAATTTAGTCCCTATCACATTTCTGTTGTACGAAATTTTTCCCTATTTCAAAATTGCGGATACTTTATATTTCCCTCCAAAAGTTTTTAAGTTTTACTCTTTCACATTTAAGTGTTTGGTTCATGTAGAATTTATTAACATTCATGTGTATGAAATAAGGATCTGTCTCCTTTTTGGGTTTTTTGGAGGGTGCCCATTAAATGACTATCTCAGGACCATGTACCTAACAATCCATTCTTCCCCTCGCTGACCTGCTATGCTAGTACTACTTGTACACCAGGTTTCCTAGATGGGTGGGTCTTGGGACCTTTTACTTCCGTTCTACAGGTCAGTCTGCCTCCAGGACAATCCTGCACTAAAGATTTACCATCAGTCTTGACATGTGGTAGAACAAATGCCTTCCTTTCCCCCAACCTGGTTCTTGAGCAGTTATCTTGGCTCTTCAAAGCCCTATGTGCTTAAATATATATTTCAGAATCCATGTTTCAACTTCCAAGGAAAAGGTCATTGAGATTTTAATTAAACTCCCATCAAATCTGCAGATCAATTTGGCAAAAACATCTTTATGACAATGTATTTGCCTTCTCAATAAGTTTTAGGTCTTTCAGGTTTTTGTTTTTGTTTTTTTAATTTTATTTATTTGACAGAGAGGGACACAGCGAGAGAGGGAACACAAGCAGGGGGAGTGGGAGAGGGAGAAGCAGGCTTCCCACCGAGCAGGGAGCCCGATGCGGGGCTCGATCCCAGGAACCCGGGATCATGACCTGAGCCGAAGGCAGACGCCTAACGACCGAGCCACCCAGGCGCCCCAGTCAGTTTTAATATTACATTTTTTGCTAAGATTTATTCCTAGGTATGAGACTTTTTAATAGATACTCTCAATATGCACCCTCCCAGTTTTAGCTGCAGTTTGTCTGTCGATGGTACACAGAAATGGAAGAAGCTGATTTTGTATAAAAGCAACCTTGCCAAACTTCCTTACCACCTCTACCAATTTGTCTGTAGATACTCATGGTTCTGTTTATTTCTAAATCTCCTGGGTATGTTAGATCTCTGACTATGGCCTCCGAATAATGCTGAATAGCAAAGATGACAGCAGACATCCTTGTCTTACTCCTGATACTATAATTACTGTGCTTAATATCTCATTAAGTAATTTGTTTCTTGTAACTTTTAACTAGATCAGAGAGGTTCTCTTCTATTTGTGGTTTGCTATTTATTAATCATGAATGACTTTTTTTTATTTCTTTTTAGAGAGAGAGAACGAGCAGGGGGAGGGACAGAGGGAGAGATAATCTGACACAGACTCCATGGTGAACAGAGAGCCCAACATGGGGCTCTATCTCATGACCTATGAGATCATGACTTGAGCCGAAATCAGGAGTCCAACCCTCAACCAAGTGAGCCACCCAGGCGCCCCTGCTTTTTATCTATCAGGATGATGGTATGTTTTTCTCCTTTTATTTATTAATGCTATTAATACAGTAAATAACATTTACAGAATCATAACATGGATCCAATGTTTCACACTCTAATCTACTCTACATTAGTATCTTTTATACCAAATCCAGAGACACAATGAAATAAATATCCGCATTTTTATCAAACATAACAACTTGGGTCAAACTGCTAACAAGCTAAAAGATTAGAGCTCTGAATACATGTCATAAATTAGTCCAAGAGGAGAGAACTGATCCTATGGAACACAGCCAAGATGATAAGAAGCCCTGTAAATATAAACCTGACTATAGCATGGTGTAGGCTAATTTTCCACAAAGCAACTCAACGCCCTCCCCCCATCCCCTGCTTGCTGTCTCCCTCCCTCTCACAAATTAGAGACAAATGAGCACAAGCAGGGGAGTGGAAGAGGGAGAGGGACAAGCAGACTCAGCGCTGAACACGGAGCTCAACTCGGGGCTTGATCTCACCACCCTGAGATCACGACCTGAGCCCAAATCAAGAGTCAGATGCTTAACCGACTGAGCCACCCCGGCGCCTCTATATCTGCTTTTCTAAAAACATCACCAAAATTACTACTGATTCAAATTACTCTTCATATTATCACAATAAGTGCCCATTATAAATGCAGATTACTTATAATACGATTGAGGGCACAGGCAAGAGGGATTTGATAACATTGAATACTCCACTTACTTTCCTATTCTAAAATGAAACTTAAATTATTTATGACATATGCTCTGTTTATTTGATTAGAAAGAACTTCATGCAAAAGATGGGCTTTTAAAAAAAACCAAACCATAACAATTACTTTTTAAAATAAGAAACTGTTACGTTTTCCCCATATACCTAACTGCTGACAATTTCCTAAACTGCCTTCTTTTAAATAACTAAAGAGTATTTTATCACATTTACAAGCTTAATAAGTTGCAGCTCACGTTCAGTTTAACTTTTCTGGTGAGGTCACTACCTAGAGCTGCATTCCTTTGTAGTTTTTCTTAGTGACCTGCCCTGATTTCACTTTTAAGCAATTCCACCTTAACTTTCTCATCTTACCATTCTGGGTTTGACTAATTAAGACGCAACACAGAATATACAAATATAGCAGAATACATTTCTGTCAAGTGCACAGTAACTACGGTTATGATGAAAGCACACACACCAGGGCTCCCGGGCCCTGAAGAGCAGTAGAGAAATGCCTCTCCTGCCCTAGGCTAGGAGAGTGTCTGAGCACAGTGGCTCTTTCTGCTATTTTAACAATTATTTAAGCTATTTGTAGGTTTCTCACATCAAAAGATTTTACCTGTGTTCTCACCAGACCATCAGGACTTATGAGTGGTAGGCCTGCCAGGTTTCCTGTTAGGGATTTCATGTCCTACAAAGAACTTATTAGCCCTGGGCTCCCAAAGGAGCTGACAGAAACTGCGGAAGGCAATCGGGAAAGACACTCACTGCTTGCCACATTATCTGCACATAGTATACTCGGTCGGTAAGTGCTTTTAGAGGACACCCTCTGGTTTTAATTAGTTCGTTACCTGCAACTCACTGATGTTTTCAAAATAAGCATACACTAAGACCATTTTGTTAGCAAGGGGCAAATACACATAAATCAGAAGTGATATGTACATTTTTTCCTGGAAGAACAATAATTGAGACCAACTGGGACCAGAATCGTGGTGCAGAAATGGAGTGGGAGTTACACAACCTACAAGTATTAAACAAACAAAAACTATCTTGTAGAAATTAACCATTAATAAGTTCTTACCCACAAAGTACTTTTTACAATCACACCAGCATCTATCCTTAACCTGTAATTTGATCAACTATTTTACAAGTAGCAGCAGGCACTCGTGCCACACTGTGTGTGCACACTCGGGCAGAGTCCAGGAGCTCGGTGTCTGCTGGGTCTCGGGAATTTGGGACAATCTCTAGGATGAAATCATCAAGGGAATAAAAAGATACTAATGTTATTAGACAGTGTAAAATGGATCTGTTCAACAAATCCTGGAGCTTAATAAAAGTCTTTGTTTAAATGTAACTAAATTGTATCAACAGGCAGGCAATATTACCATCCACTCTTAATAAAACCAACAAGAAGATCAAATGACCAGAAACTAAAATAGCACGGGGAGGCAGAGTCATAAAAGATGTATGATGAAAAGAGGAGCCCAGCATCAATTGCAAAAGCCAGTTCTGAAGAGCCTAGCTAAATTGTCAACTAAAGGATTTATGTTCCCCGAAACCATGGTTGCTAACACCAAGTTGTATGCTTTGCTCCTATAAGTACAGATGATGTTCTTCTCTTAAATGCACAAAGTACTTAAGCTAAATCCTTTCTCTGAGGTGGTAACAGCAATATAAACACAGAGCGGGGGGGAAAAACAAAGAGAAGGCATGCTTTTCTTCATGAACGAGAAGTATTTTATAAGAAAAAGTCAGCAATGGTAACCGTTTCAAGGCCATCCTACCTGTGTTTTTTGATGCCGTTGGAGAGAGCATCTCCACCACCACAGTCTTTTCCTTCTGACATTCTGTGTTTTCTACTGCTCAAGGGCTCTCCTTCCTCTTCCAAGGAGCACGCAGTCACAGCTTCCAGTCGACTCAGGGAACGCTCGGACTCGGACTCTGTGGCAGAGCAAGTTCATAGTCAATGAACTGAACTTGGGTGCGAGGCTGCAGTAACAATGGATAGCTCCCTTAACGCATTAGGCTTTGAAACTTAAGCAGCCTACTTTGTCCTTCAACAATCCATCCGCTAACCACCTCCTCGGGGATTTCAGAGAACCTGCACCCAATAAGGCTAAAGTGGATTTATGAAACAGATATAGGCTTATATAAACTTACAGTTAAACGATTTTACACATTACAAGAGATTTCCAAAGATTACCCAATTCTTTAAGAAATCATATTCAGTAGTCCCCACCCCCAAATTTCTATTTTTACGTTCCCTCTCAAAGCATCTTAAGCATAACTTACCAACAAAGCATTCATTTTCTAAAATTCACATATAAGGAAAAAGCTATAGTGGCTGTACTTGTGGGAAGTTTAAATTACATCTGATACTATAGACACACAAAAGCGAAGGTAATTTAAAAATACTGCAAAAAATACTTCTTCTGATATGACATTATTTAAATCCTCAAGAGCTAAAGCTCAAAGTGCCCATATAAAATCCAATTATCAGGCAGGCATTTTTAGGATAGAAATACCACATTCCTAATTGGCTATGTATTCTGGGTAGAGCCATCTGCCTGTTTGGGAATACTAAGACAACTTATTTTTATACAACACATTATAGTTTTCAGGCATGATCACATTTTCGTCTCCTTTTAGCACTTCCAGGGTGCCTTGGTGACAGCAAGGCAGGACTATGGGGTTAACCACTGTGCGGATGGTCTCATTGTTTGTGAGTTAGGTGAACCAGGATTTGAACCCAGGTCCTTCTGACTCATTTAATGCTCTATATATTTCAGCTCAATGCAGCAATCTCCCAAAACCTCTAAATTGTACCCACATTTCTATTAAAACATAAATTCAAGGTAACTTCTAACTCCCCTTCTTAAGCAAAGGACTATACAACTGTCCTCAGCTCTAGGCAAGCACTCTTACACACATTCAAGCAAACTTCCTTAAACGAAATTTATTGACCATCTGCTTATATTATAGCTAACCTGGTCAGGAAATCCAATTTTTTTAGTACTTTCTTTTCCCTCTGCAGCATTCTATAACTTAGCCAACATCAAGGAACCTTATTTTTATCACATGAGGTTGATTACAGATCTTCCTTGACTTACAATGGGGTTACGTCCCAATTAACTCATCGTCAGTTTAAAATATTAAGTCAAAAATGCATTTCAAACACCCAACCTACCCAACATCACAGCCTAGCCTAGTCTACCTTAAATGTGCTCAGTCATTTACATTAGCCGACAATAGGGCAAAATTAGCTGACACAAAGCCTATTTTATAATAAAGTGTGGAATATCTTATGTAATTTACTGAATGCTATACTGAAAAACAGAACGGTTGTCTGGGTAGAGAATGCTTGCCAGCCGATCGGTTGTTCACCCTCGTGACCGCGTGGCTGACTGGGAGCCGCAGCTCACTGCCCTTGCCTAGCACTAGCTCTGGAAAAGATCCAAATTCAAAATTCGAAGTATGCTTTTTACTGATGCATATCGCTCTCACATCACCATAAAGTCGGAAAGAAAATCCTAAGATGAATCACTGCAAGTCAGGGAACACCACAGTAACAACTGTTGGACCAATACGATTGTAGGTTGGACAACACATCTTGAGCTCTGAACTCTGGACCCTCTGAATGGTGTTAAGTTACTTGGAGAAAGTCTTTCAATGCCAGTGAAGTTATTTTTATTTTCTGTAAATATAATTTTACTGGAATTTCTAAAAATATACCTTTGCTCAGTCATACACCTTATTAACAAAGAAATAGATATTTTAAACATAAATTTAAAGAGACTTATTTTTCATTGTCAATTTTAGCAGGCAGTCACAATCTTTCATTGAAAAAAATTAAAGACAACCTGAATAGCCAGGTTTACAAAGGACAGCTGCCCATTAGATGAAATTAGTTGTTAAAACTGCATTTACAAAAACAACTTAATAAAACCGAAAAATGCTTTTAACAAAATGCTAAGACAAAAATAATCAGGATACCATTTTGCAACTCTAAAACACAGAGCAAAAAAAACCAACTTTACTCTTTTTTAAAGAGAGACCAGGCTGGTTCAGAAGTACATACAGATGAGAATAGTAAAACAACAAAAGTTTGTCGAGGGCACAGTGAAGTAAGGGGATCAGTCAATTTTCTGGGCTAAGTAGATGGGTATCAGGAAGGACTACGTGGGAGAGGTGGTACCTCAGGTAAATCTTCACAAAAAGAAGGTGGAGGGAAGAGCATCTTTCAGTGGAAGCTGCCTGAGCAAATCCTGTATCAAAGATGACAACAGTGGTCTTGAGTTGGGGGTGGATTTTTCACATCTACATTTTCAAATTTGTTTCATATGAAAAAAATTAAGAATTTGAAGAGTCAAAATAGTTTTGTCCATATTCGTTAGTATTATTTAAGATGCATCAGTACTTTATAATTTAGATGTCATGAAAACCAAAAAGCACTGAAGCAAAAAACCTCAGGCATTTATTGAACAGCACTATGCACAGGACAATGTGTTTGCTATTCGAGAGCTACAAATCATAAGACATATGTTCACCTAAAAAGAAAATTAACAAAAAGCAGATACACAGTAAACACCAAACAAGAGGTAAGGCAGTTAAGAGCTCCTATGAAGCAAAGAGACTTTTTCCAAAACAAGACTTGAGCTTAGTAAACGTAAGCTGAAGACCTACTACCTTCATCCATACTACTGAACGCCAAGCTTACCCTCAGAGATACACCATCAGATGGCAGGACAGACCCTGGTCCTCCATGGCTGGTGGTACAACTTGACCGCCCCCTCTGCCCCCTCCTAGTCTGCCTTTCTTCTACCCCCTTTCTCCCAGTTGTTCCACCTCTCCCCTCCCCCAATCCTTCCTCCCAACCACCTTCCCTCTGATAGGAACAGACTATCCCCACCCTTCCCCTGGAGGGCTCTAACAAAGGTCACCAATCACCTGAATATTGCAAAGTCCAATGGTCATTTTCCAATTCTTAAAGAATCACTGGCTCATCCACAGTATCTGACACTGCTTCATTCATTCCTCCCCTTAACAAGAGCAGGCACCGCGGTTTGGAAGAACAGTAAGATCTGGTCCCTGCCTAGGGTCTAGCAGAGGTGTACTGTTTTGTGAACACTTGAGTTCAGTAAATTTTTCTAGGTACAATAAAAGAAGTCTGAATGGGGACAGTAGGCCACACAGAGGGATCGGCAGTTTTACAGAGCAAAGGACAAGGTGTCTAGAAAGGACTGTGTGAAGCTAAGATAAATAAAAAGCAAGGCAGGCAGTGGGACAACAAGAGTATAAAATAAAGCAAGGAAGGAGGTAGCATCCCAATGCATGCCAGGAGGTTCTGGATACCTGCTAGGTGTCAATCACAGACTTGTCTCCGAGTACTCCAACTTCAAGGGTAGAGCAGGAAACATGATCAACAACATGATTTACCGTGCTCTTGAGATAGAAACTAACCAGCTGCTTAAGAACAACAACTCATCAACAGATGTCTAATATATACAGTGTCTGGACTTACTTTATTGGCAAAAGGAGGTCATTCTTTTTTTTTTTTTTTTTTAAAGATTTTATTTATTTATTTGAGAGAGAGAGAATGAGAGACAGAGAACATGAGAGAGAGGAGGGTCAGAGGGAGAAACAGACTCCCCGCCGAGCAGGGAGCCTGATGCGGGACTCGATCCTGGGACTCCAGGATCATGACCTGAGCCGAAGGCAGTCGCTTAACCAACTGAGCCACCCAGGCG
>NC_138381.1:42940142-42955613 GCF_054177405.1 Leptonychotes weddellii | reverse complement strand
TATGGCCCTTCTTTTCACTACATCTGTGTCTTTGGGGTAAATACCCAGGAGTGCAATCTATACCTTCAGTGCCATCCCAATCAAAATTCCAATGACATTTTTCAAAGTGCTGGAACAAACAATCCTAAAATTTGTATGGAACCATTCATTGCTATTCTTATTTCGTGATCACAGCTCTAATGATAATCTCATTGCTGTAATCATAAACACTAAGGTGCCTGAGGACTGGAACTATTCCCAAGATAATAAATGTTTTACTCTCTTTTATGAATGTAGCATTTTATTAAAGCTTTATTTTTAAGTTCTGTCCAGGACTCTCAGTGTTGAACCTGGTGTGCGGCTCTCAGCAACTCAGGGCCACAAAGGACTCTGGAGCCAGAACTACAGGGAGGAGAAGGTGCCAGGGAGTGTCAGGAGGTGAAAGGGTGAGATTCAGCAGAGAAACTAATTTAGAGAGCAGCTCAGTTCTGCAGCTTCCAGGACCCATCAGAACTTCCACCTGGAGGAGGTTGTGGAGTCCCCATATCCAGAGCTTTTCAAACTGTTGGAACAGTCCCCACTTCGGATGGAGGGGAGAGAAAGCCATA
Organism: Leptonychotes weddellii; assembly: GCF_054177405.1. Taxonomy (NCBI): domain Eukaryota; kingdom Metazoa; phylum Chordata; class Mammalia; order Carnivora; family Phocidae; genus Leptonychotes; species Leptonychotes weddellii. The sequence goes on along the minus strand of NC_138381.1, from coordinate 42,955,026 downwards.
GTGCTCCTGATTGTACCAGTGTTAGCCAGCGCAGCTTTCTAAAACATCTGTTTCCTGTGTTGGGGTTATTTTTGAGAAAGAGTCTGCTTCGCTAAAGTTAAAAAAAAAAAAAGTTGAAGACTACTGGTAGAGGGTTCCACCTTTGTCTAATAATCTAATTTTTAGGTGAGGCAGCTAAAGAACGCGAGACTTCTGAGATTGCACAGTGGGTAATGGTAGATCTCTTTTCTGCAAGTTGAGGGAGATTACAGAAAAGTTGTGATTCCTAGAGTTCTTATACCAAGACAGGTGAAACTGTCCGCACCAAATCTAGCACCTGCTATTTTGTAGGAGGGAGGGTCAGCTTACTTAAATTTCAGGAGGTGTTTGTTAACTGCAAAGTTTGAGATGCTCTTGAATTAGGTAGGATGAGTAGATCATTTCATTAAAAGATGAAAAATGAAACCAGTCTTTGCCTTGTTTATAATCTCTTTTTGTTGTTGTTGCTAGTGTACTAAATTCAAGGTAAAATATGGAACCGTAACCAAAATATGGAATTGAAAAAATTGAAGTCAAAATGTCATTGCCTGGCCTCTCGTTTCCTTTCACGTATCAGCTATTTTGGAAGTAAACTAGAGGATTATATCTTAGGCTTTAAAAAATTTTTTTTTTTTTAATAAGGGAGAGTGCGAGCAGGGTGGGCGGCACAGAGGGGGAGAGAATCTTGAGCAGACTCCCCGCTGAGTGCGAGCCCAACTCGGGGCTTGATCTCACCACCCTGAGATCATGACCTGAGCCAAAATCAGAAGAGTTGGATACTTAACCAACTGAGCCACCCAGGTGGCCCATTTATATCTTAACACTTTGATGTGGTACACATTTTAATACTCAGAATGGTTTTAATTATTTTGTTCAAAAACTAACAATCTCATGATTAATGTTGAGAGAGATACTCTGTTTTTAAAAAATTTTATCTGATTTCTGAATTGGCTCATGTTCTTATACTAGAATCTTAATCCTTTGAGCCAAATTTGCTAGTCTTAATCTGTTTTCATTAGCTAGGGCTGTTGTAAGAAAAGCCCCCACGGGAAGAACAGAATTGGCTTAGTAAGTGTGCTCATTCATACATGCGTGTATATAACACGACTGTTTTCATTTCTGATGTTGCGTTTGAACTGGATCAAAAGCAAATAAATTTTATATCCTTCATGCGTAAGTCTGTGGCTCCTGTCACTCTGAAGTCTTTTCTTGTCTATCTGTTTTGTTCTAGGTGAGGAATTTTAAATTGGAGCAGGAACAAGAAAAAAACAAAATTTTGTCAGAAGCACTGGAGACTCTAGCCACCGAGCATCATGAATTAGAACGGTCTCTGGCGGAAGGCTCACCACCTCGCAGCATCCTCAGTGAGGACGAGTTCTATGATGCGCTATCAGGTAACTCTAGCATCCTGCCTTCTGTGTCGTTGGTGAATTGAATTGAAGCCCACCACCTAAATGTCTGCTGAGAGTAGATGTCACCTGCAGTGCCCTGGACCGAGCAGCTGAGAGGTAGCACTACTGCTCCCAAAAGATCTGTCTTTCATGTTGTGTTCTTGAGGCAGGAGCCTGAGAGTTGAAAATGGGTCTGCCTGCGTTGACGGTGTGTCCTAGGCTAGAGAGGGAGTGCTGTTAAAACTCATGAATTTGATTTTTTGCCTTTATTCAGTGACCATTAAATACCTCCTAGTTCCGGGTGCTATTACATGTCTAAGGATAGAGAAAGGGACAGTTTCTGTCATCAGAGAGTACTCTGTATCCTCAAAGGATACAGATGAGTAACATGTGGTTACAGTACAGTCTGCTGAGTGCCAACGTAGAGGTGAGACCATAGTATGGCAGAGAAAAGTGCTTAATTTTGCCTCAAATACATGCCAAAAAACTGACAAACTGATGAGCATGGACTCCATTGTCTAAATTGGAATCCTGCCTCTGACATTAGCTGGCTGTGTGACCTTGGACAATTTCTGTGACCTCTCAGGTTCTGTGTTGACACATACTTAAAATGGGGATAAGTATATCCATTTCAACAGGCTGAGTCAGGATTAAATGAGTTCCTATGCTTAAACTGTGTTTAGGACTGGGCCTGATGCGTACTAGGTGCTCCAAAAATAGACATATGTGGGGGAGCTAAATGACTTGGAAGGGGATGGCCCACTAAGTAGTTTTGACCTTTGAAAAATTTACTTCAGAGTTTTTGAGGTAGGTGTGGGTGGGGGGAGTGGCTGGAGATGAGTGAGGCTGAGAACAACTCTCTTATGTGAGGAAATCAAGTTCTTACAGAATAGATGGATGTACGCAATTACTGGTCTTGTAGAACTTGACCATGGAGGCAGGAGACCCCGGTGGATAGGGAGTGAAAGGATCACATTCAAAGTAGGAAATTAAAGGAGGCACAGTGAGAGGTAATAGAAATGAGAACTAAAGAAGATCGGGTTGAGGAAATTAAAACAGTGTGATCATCTAAGACAGGGAAAATGATTGTTTGGTGGGCTTTTGGAGAAGAGATTCATTACATGAGATAAACAGAGCTAATAGGACCTTTATTGTGGGAAGTATGATATAATCAAAAGAATGGGAAAAGTAATTTTAATAGCCAGATTTTGGAATAGAGAAAAGATTATACTGATGATGATGTTGTCACTTAGATAAGGCATTTGTGAAAGAGTGACTCACTGGGAAGAGAAAGTGAAGCTAGGATTTGAAAGCAGTGGGATGATTGATAGGGCAAAGGAAGTATTTAACATGAGTGAGGGAGGTGGGAGGGGAGGGGGAATGACACTGGAGGCTGCAAACATGTTTTCACACCTACCCTGTGCCAAATCCAGGAGTGTTATCTTCTGTGTTCCTTCCGTTTGGGGCATCCAAAAAGGAAGGTCACTAGAGGGATCATAGGATTAAATGCAAAGAGGTCTGAATATAAAAGAGCCCAGACACTTCAGCTCATCTTTTATGTTCTTTTTAAAAAAAAAAAAAAAAAAATTTAATGTTCATTAAGAAAAATTGTTATAAATAATTCAATGTGAAAATAAGTGCATTACCCAGTGAAGTTTTCCATTCATCCCTTATCCTAATTATGCACTCTTCCTTGGAAGTTCTTAGTGACAGCCTGATTCATTCTCTTCCAGGCCTTTTTAAAGCAGTCCCCTGTATATGTGTACGTGTTTGTACATCTTTGTTTTGTTGTGAGTCAGGAGTGGAAGTAGCTGTATGGTTGTTCCGGATCTGCATTTTCATGTAACAGCATAACTTGGAAATCTTTCCCATCAGTAGTACAACTCTAACTCATTCTTTTTATTTATTTTATTTAAAAAACAAATTTTTAAAAAATTTTTTTACTTTATTATGTTAATTACCATACATTATATCATTAGTTTTTGATGTAGTGTTCCATGATTCATTGTGCTCATTCTTTTTAAAGGTTGTGTAAAAGTCCGGGATATGATTCACCACTGTTTTCTTGATCATTCTCTTCTTGATAGACATTTAGCAGCTACTGTCATCTTTCTGCTTCTCAGTCATATTTTAGCACTCAAAACACTCTCCAAAATCATCTCCTCTGGGAGGAGAAAAGATAAAAAGAACTGTAGTCCCCAGGTGAGGACTGGCAAATACATCACAGCTCAAGTGCCAATTCAGATTGGTTTGCAGTACTTGCTGCTTTATGGTTTGCTGTGTTGAGAAGGATCCTGAGGCTGAGTGCAAGTGTCTAGGTCAATCAGCATGTTCTACCATGGTTGTAGAAATGAAGGAGAGGGACAGGTGCCATGCCTTTGCTCCTTCCTGCCCTGAATGACTCACCTAAGTTGTGTTGTATTTGCCTGCACAGAGTTCCCTTTCTGTGGCCACTCCTACTGTTTCCTACTAGAAATCTTGAAAATCATTTGATGAAGTGTATAACTTCATTAAAGTTAAGAGTCTGATGCCCCGGGTTCAAGCCTTGGGCTGCTAATGATCTAGCCATATAATTCATTAAGATCATAAAAGCCATCATTTGGGAATGACTTCATCTTCTCACTACAGTCTTTGCACATCAACCTCCCTTCCTGCTTCCTTCTTCCTTTCTGTCACAAAAGAAATGTCCTTCCTTAGTGAAAGCCACCCCTCCTCATTTGTTCATGTACCCATCTCCTTGTACCCTCTCAAGAACTTCTGTTTGGTTCTTGTTCTTCCACCTTCCCTTTCAATACCACATCATTTTAAATACTAACTTAAAATTCCTGTACTAGTTTCCTGTTGCTGCTGTAGCATATTACCATGAATGTGCTTGAACAGTGCAGATTTGTTTTCTTACAGTCCTGGAGGTCAGAAGTCCTAAAGTCAAGGTCTTGGTTAGAGCTGTGTTTCTTCTGAAGGCTCTGGGAGAGAATCTATTTCCTTTCCTTTTTTAGTTTCTAGAGACTACCTGCATCTATTGACTTGAGTCCCCATCCTCCATCCTCAAAGCTGGCAGTGTGACATCTTCCAGGCTCGCTGTCTCTGACTCTGACTTTTCTCCCTCACTTTTTCTCAAGGACCTTAGGGATTACAGGGGGCCCACCCAGGTAATCCAGGGTAACCTCTGCATCGTAAGGTCCTTAATTTAGTCACATCTGCAGAGTCCTCTTATCATGTCAGGTAATATATCCACAGGGTTCTGGAGGTTAGGACATGGACATGTTTGGGGGACCATTAGTCTGACCACCACAGTTCCCAAATTTACATCTCTAACCCTGACCTCTTGTTAGAGACTTACATACTCAGCTATCAGCTGGATAAATAAATGAATTTTTGATCTTTATCCTAGATCATCCTCCTCCTCTTCCTCCTGGAGTTTGCCTCATTTTAGTAAATGGCACCTCCTTCCTCTTCTAAAGCCAGAAACCTAGGAGCAGTTTGTGACGTTGATGTGCCACATCCGTGAAACCCAGCCCAAAGCTTGTCCATTCTATCTTAAAATCATACCTCAAAGCCATGTATGTTCTCTTACTATAGGGTTAAAAGGTCAGGTGCCCGGGGCTGGAGGCTGTTGATAAATTATGGCTCTACCAATTCCTATATCCTTTGGAAAGTTAATTCACTTTTCTGTGCCTCATTTCTTCATCTGCAAATGGGTCATGAGCTTATAGTGATAAATATTTATACTTAAAACAGCATCCGGCACACTGAGCTCTCATTATCACGTGGGCCATACTCACTCATGTCCAACCTCTTAACTACCATGCTTCCAGCCTTGCCCTCCTGAAGTTCACTCTGTATACACCACCCACAGTGACACTTTGTAGACAATCACCTCATTGCATTCCCCTGCCTAAAATCCTGCGGTGGCTTCTCATTGCACTGAGAATAAAAATCAGACTCTTTAACAGGCCTTCAAGGCTCTTGACATGATCCATGTTCTGTCTGTGTCCTCAAATCAGTCTTGTCCCCTTACTCCCTCACTTACTGCATTAGCCACCTCAGCCTTCCTCCAGCCCTGAAGCATGATAGTGACAGCAGGCTACTAGATGTGGAGTTAAATAAGACCAAGAAAACGTATGCAAACCTATACTTCATTTACAGCTTATTTTTAATTTCTGACTCATAGAAAAGATAAACTCAAGCTAATATTTAAAAGATGTAAAAATACTTTTAAAGATTCTTCTCTTAAAATATTGGTAAATTATTTTGACTAAGTGTTTAATCTTCTTTTTTAAAGTTGCTTACAACTTCTGTTACTTCCTTTAAAATAACAGGATAATTTTATTTGTTTAGACTTAAAGGCCATGTGACTTCCTGTTTTCCCTTAGCTACTTTTCTCTTATTTCCCTTTAGGTTTTTGCAGTTAAGCAGGATCAATGAAAATCTAATACAGCGGGTTAGACAAAACCTTGATGCAAGCATACAGTATAGACTAATTTTTCCAGTGCTATGGGATCACTTGATCATTTTTACATTATTTTTCAAGTATGCTCAGTGACTAAAGGTTTCATAAAATTGCGTGAAGCAGATAGATTTCTTATTCACGATTTGGTTGAATTCTGTTGTGTAACATGATTTAAAAGGAGCAACATCTAATTTTGTGTGTGTGTATAAGTGTATGTATGTGTGTTTAAGAAAAGAAATGAAATGGTTATGTTGAGTGAAATTGCTGATCTTACTATAAAGTGACCACTTCCTGGTACATTGGGGGCTAAGCCAATCATGCACACTGAAGCAACAAGATACAAGGAGAAACTAAAGGAAAACTGGTTCTGTGGAAAAAACTGTTCTGCAAACAAATGAAGTATAGAAATAATAGAAAGAACCGCTTAAGGGAAGAAGAGAGTGGGTCCTTCTTCATATTCCTATCCTTTCTGTTCCACTTTTACTGGATTGCTACCCTCTTCTCCTACCAGAGCTCTCAAATACCTCTAAATTACCTCCTCCCTGGAGTAGTCTTTGCTGACTCCCCGTGGCAGAATTAACCAATTCTTCTTTTGTGCTCCCTCGTTGACACCTCTTCATGGTACTGTGCTGGTTACCCTATCTTCCTAAATCCCTGAGTTCCTCTCTAAATGTTGAATGCAGGTTTTGAACAAATGCCACTGATATTCTGTCCTCCCTAAAAATATATTGGTATTCAGTGCAAGCACAAGACAATCAGTAGTGCTTGCTGATCTCATACAGTGTGTGCGCTCCCTCCACTCTGGATTCCATGTAGAAGGATGGATGGCAGATGGGGAGTGACCGGGGTGAGGTGGTGCTAAAATAAAAAATTTGTTCTTGAGGACTTTACAATCTGGTTGGGGCTATGAGACCTGCTCACAGAGAGTGGGGCGCAGGGTGGGGGGAATGAAAAAGCTAAGGGGAGGGACAATTCAGGGTGCTTCGCTTGGTGAATCTCTGATAATCTTCTAAGGAATTATTTTTGAAACATTTGTTACCAGTTAAATAATTTTGTGGCTGTTACTGTTTAGAATTGCTCTGATGGAGATAGCAGTTTTCACCAAAATTCCTGCCTTTTGGATATTATAACTTCAAAATATATTGGTTTTCTTACTGTCTGTTCACTTTCCTTTTTAGAAACATGTTGAGATCAGTTGCTCAAGAAAGGCTTTATTGCTAGGTTTTCCTCTTAATGCTATTTTTGTCAAAATGTGCATGAATAATGCATACAATCCAATAGTGTAGACTGGCCAAACCGATAGTTATGTCACGAAATTGAAGCCAGTTTTAGCATTTCTCAGCAGTTGCAAGGGTGGGTGCTCAGGTCTTTTTAAGTCAAAACTCTCAAAATGGAAAGTGGTAATATAACGATTTGGTTTCTTCTGGAGGGGAGCAACATAGCACCAGTTAAGACCTATGTCAAATGAAGTTTAACCCAGCAAGTATTAGAGGTCATAGTGGAGAACAAGTGATACCATCCGCACTGACATTTTACATCTAGAAGACACAGGATCTGATCACGGTGGTCACTGTTGTGTCCTTCTACAGTTTATTTTTGAAGTAGGTGCCCGTTTCTTATCTGGCCATGTTCTGTGTGTCCTTACTGTTGTCTGCACCTGTCTAGTGCCTGGCAATACCACCCACCTCTGTATTCCTAGCACTCACTTCTCTCTTATTCCCCCTCCCCTTTTTCTGAGAATTAGCCATATACTTCCCGCCTTGTTCTTGCTCTTTTTCTGGTTATGTAACATTTTGTGCGTTCCTTCCTTATCTCCTCAGCAACACTACATTTCCCTTAAGGACAGAGACCTTGTCGTATTAACTTATGTATTTTCTCTGCTGCCCAGTACAAAACATATTAGTTGACATGATAGACAGCAAATTGAGTACCACAGAACATGGCTGTTATTAAACACCTTCCATTTGTAACATGAAGAAATATTCTGGAGAAAATTCGATGAGTGGCAGGGGCTCTTCATCTAGTTTTGTGTTTGTAGCATTAAACAACTATCCAGCAGCTTACTTACATTGTCTATGTGTTGTCGATAAACACTGCTGAATGTAATTTATCCTTTCGGTTTTGGCTTGACCTCTGGGCCCATCTTCCTTTTCTGAAATGTTGTTGTTGACTAAATTGATGTCTCCATTAAATATTTATTGTAAGCCATATGCATTTTGTACCGTCCTTAGCATTGAGAGGATTGCATTAAGCAGACACAACTATTGAGTGCTCACTGTGTGCCACGTGCTTTGTTAGGCCCAGCGATACCAAGATAGGTAAGACCCGGTGCCTCAATCTGGGGAGTTCACAGTCAGTCCAGGCCAAGAGATGAACGCATGGAGAGATAGTGTTGGTGTAATGTATAAAGGATCTGGCCTTCCAGCCCACCCCAGCTGCTTGCTCCAACTCGGGACCTTCAAGTTTGCCTTTCTCAGGAACTGCGTCAACACCATCCTGTTTTGTATGGCCCACAGTTTGACACCTGTCTCCCATCTTTGGACCCACTCTCTCAGAAACCTTGATCCCAACATTGTTTTGACTGCGCCACATCATCTCCATTTTTTTAAAAAAGCTTTTACTTAGAGAGAGAGAGCACGCGCACGAGCAGGGAGGGAGGGAGAGGGAGAAGCAGACTCCCCTGCTAATCAGGGAGCCCGATGTAGGGCTCGATCTTAGGACCCTGGGATCATGACCTGAGCTGAAGGCAGACGCTTAACTGACTGAGCCACCCGGGCACCCCACATCATCTCCATCTTTACACCACCGTTCACTCCACGTGTGCCCTCATGTCCCTCCTTTGAGGCCTAGCTTGCTTGGGGCAACATGGGATCAGTTCCCTGCCTTTCTCTGCCTGCGTTGTCCTCAGCTGGCAGAATGCTGTACCATCCCTCTCCCCCTTCTAGCCCCAGTCCTCAAGGGACTAGGTGAGGCTGGAGACCTATCCAGGGCCACACTGGCAGGTCTGGCTGTAAGCCCATGGCCGCTAAAGTCCACGTTGTGCCCTGTGGTGGTCCAGCAGTCCTACTCCATGTCTGTGGTCCATTGCTTTCACATACTGCTTTCATGCTTATGTCACTTACAACTTCTCATACCTTCTTCTCCATCCTGTGCTATCTGAGGCCATTGTTTGTCACCGAGAAACTCCTCATGATTGCACTGTCGAAACCATCACACACTTGGCTGTGTCCATATGTATGCATGTTCTGCCTTCTCTGCTTTGCATTGATGTTATGTCCCTAACTGAAACGACCTCCTCCATTTGTGCCTGGGTCCCCCCCCACTGGACCTATAGAAGGACATCTCTGCAGCTCCTCTTTCCCAGGTAATCAGTTATTCCTTTTTCCCATCAGCTGTCTTATCTTTATAATGCTAAATCTTATAAAAATACCTTTGGGGCGCCTGGGTGGCTCAGTTGGTGAAGCGTCTGCCTTCAGCTCAGGTCATGATCCCAGGGTCCTAAGATCAAGTCCTGCTTGGGGCTCCCTGCTCAGCGGGGAGTCAGCTTTTCCCTCTCCTCCCCTCTCCCACTCTATCTCTGTCACTATCTCTGTCTCTCTCTCTCTCAAATAAATAAGTGAAATTAAAAAAAAAATACCTTTGATCCCACATTGCCGTCCTTTCTTACCATATGTATTGAACACCCCCCGTTTATGTTTGTTCCCACCATTGCCCACAGTGCTCTTGAGCAGTTCATCACTGCACTGCACTCAGCTGTCTAATTCAGTGGCTCTTTCTCAGTTCTCCTCTTTCTTGACCTCTCACCAGCACTTAAAGTTGTTGATTACACTCCTTCTTAGAACATTTTCTTTACTTAGCTTCCAAAATATCACATTTGATTGTCTTTCTCAGTTTCCTTTGCCAGTCCTTTTGCATCATTCCAACTTCTGATATTAGAGTATCGCAGGGGGCAGGCAGGGAACCTCTTTTCTGTCCACACTTATCTCTAGGTCCTTTGTACTCCAAGTGTGGTCTGAGGGTTAGCATCAGCATCACCTGAGAGCTTGTTGGAAATGTAGAACCTAAGGCCTCAGTTCAGACCTAGTGAATAAAAATCTGCATGTTTTCCAAATCTAGGTGATTCATACAGACATTAAAGCTTGAGCAACATTGCCTTAAGTGGCCTCATGGTAATCCTGTGCCTTTAAATATTGTTTGTATTCTGATAAATCCATGATTTTGTATCTCCAGCTTTTGTCTACCCCCTGAATTTCAGACTCATGTCTGTCTATCTACTTGGCATATTCACTTTAATGTCTAAGATAGCTCCTACATGTCTTAAAATGTCCTGCAGAGAACTTTTGCTTTCTACTCAAAGCCTGCCCCTTTTGCAGTCTTCTGCATTTTGATAGATGGAAGATCTGTCTTTCCAGGGGCTTTGGCCAAGGCTGGCAACCTTTGACTTTTCCATCACAGACGGTTTTCTTTTTGTGCATTACATCCATCTTCAGTCCATCAATGAGTTCTATTAGATGTACCTTCAAAACGCATCAGGGGGCACCTGGGTGGCGCAGTCGGTGAAGCGTCCGACTCTTGGTTTTGGCTCAGGTATGATGTCAGGGTTGTGGGATTGAGCTCCGTATCGGGCTCTGTGCTGAGTGTGGATTCTCTCTCTCCCTCTGCCCTTCCTGCTCCCCTCCTGGCCCGTGCTCTCCCTTTAAAAAAAAAAAAAAAAATCAGAATCTGGCCACTTGCCATATGAGACTCTTATCACCCAGATCCGCACCCCCACCATCTCTCGCATGGGTTGTCACAGTGGTTTTCTGACTGCTCTCTGCCTGCAGCCTTATCTCCAGAAGTGTTCTTAACCCAACATTCACAGCGATCATTCTGAAACATGAATCTGTTCACGTCAGTTCTCTGCACAGAACCCTCCAATGGCTTTGCTTCTTGGCTGGAATAAAAGCCAAAGCCCAACGTGATCTGGCCCTCGGCCACCATTCCGAAGTCTGCCCCTGTCCTCCTCACTTCTGTCCCTCTGACCTCAGTGCTGGTTCTTCAACTTGCCAAGCATGTTCTCCCTTAGGCCTTTTCTTTTTTAGATTCAAGTTAGTTAACATATAGTGTAGTATTGGTTTCAGTAGAGTTTAGTGATTTTTCACTTACAACACCCAGTGCTCATCACAAGTGCCCTCCTTAATGCCCATCACCCATCTAGCCCATCCCCTCCCCTTCCCTCCAGCAACCCTCAGTTTGTTCTCATCTTTAAGAGTCTCTTATGGTTTGCCTCCCTTTCTGCTTTTATTTTTCCCTCCCTTACCCCTGTGTTCATCTGTTTTGTTTCTTAAATTCCACATGAGTGAAATCATATGGTATTTGTCTTTCTCTGACTGACTTATTTCACTTAGCGTAATACCCTCTAGTTCTATCCACATCGTTGCAAATGGCAAGATTTCATTCTTTTAATGGCTGAGTAATATTCCAGTGTGTGTGTGTGTGTGTGTGTGTGTGTGTGTGTGTATCACATCTTCTTTATCCATTCATCTGTCGATAGACATCTGGGCTCTTTCCATAGTTTGGCTGTTGTGGACATTGGGGTGCATGTGCCCCTTTGAATCACTGTTTATATCCTTTGGATAAATACCTAATAGTGCAATTGCTGGGTCATAGGGTAGCTCCACTTTTAGCTTTTTTAGGAACCTCCATTCTGTTTTCCAGAGTGGTTGCACCAGTTTGCATTCCCACCAACAGTATAAGAGGGGTCCCCTTTCTCCACATCCTTGCCAACATTTGTTGTTTCCTGAGTTGTTAATTTTAGCCATTCTGACCGGCGTGAGATGATATCTTATTGCGGTTTTGATTTGTAGTTCCCTGATGCTGAGGGATGTTGAACATTTTTTCATGTGTCTGATAGCCATTTGTATATCTTTGGAAAGGTGTCTATTCATGTCTTCTGCCCATTTCTTAACTGGATTATTTATTTTTTGGGTGTTGAGTTTGATAAGTTCTTTATAGATTCTGGATACTAGCCCCTTATCTGATATGTCATTTGCAAATATCTTCTCTCATTCCGTTGGTTGCCTTTTCGTTGTGTTCATTGTTTCCTTCTTTGTGCAAAAGCTTTTTATTTTGATGAGGTCCCAGTAGTTCATTTTTGCTTTTGTTTCCCTTGCCTCCAGAGACAGGTCTTATAAGAAGTTGCTGTAGCCTAGGTCAAAGAGGTTGCTGCCTGTTTTCTCCTCTAGGATTTTGTTAGTTTGCTGTCTCATTTTTAGGTCTTTAATCCATTTAGAATTTATTTTTTGTATGGTGTAAGAAAGTGGTCCAGTTTCATTCTTCTGCATGTTGCTGTCCAGTTTTCCCAACACCATTTGTTGAAGAAACGATCTTTTTTCCATTGGGTATTCTTTCCTGCTTTGTCAAAGATGAGTTGACCATCGAGTTGAGGGTCCATTTCTGGGCTCTCTATTCTGTTCCATTGATCTGTTGTCTGTGTTTGTGCCAGTACCATACTGTCTTGATGATGACAGCTTTGTAATTCATCTTGAAGTCCGAAATAGTGATTCCTACAGCTTTGGTTTTCTTTTTCAACATTACTTTGACTATTCAGGGTCTTTTCTGGTTCCATACAAATTTTAGGATTGTTCGTTCCAGCTTTGTGAAAAATGCTGATGGTATTTTGATAGGGATTGCATTGAATGTGTAGTAGATTGCTTCGGGTAGCATAGACATTTTAACTATTTTTCCAATCCATGGGCATGGAATGTTTTTCCATTTCTTTGTGTCTTCTTCAATTTCTTTCATAAGTGCTCTATAGTTTTCAGCATACAGATCTTTTACCTCTTTGGTTAGCTTTATTCCTAGGTGTCTTATGGTTTTAGGTGCAGTTGTAAATGGCATTGATTCCTTGATTTCTCTTTCTGCTGCTTCATTATTGATATATAGAAATGCAACAGATTTCTGTACATTGATTTTATATCCTGTGACTTTGCTGAATTCATGAATCAGTTCTACCAATTTTTTGATGGTCTTTTGGGTTTTCTACACAGGGTATCGTGTCATCTGCGAATAGTCAAAGTTTGACTTCTTCCTTGCCAATTTGGATGCCTTTTATTTCTTTTTGTTGTCTGATTGCTGAGGGTAGGACTTCCGGTACTATGTTGAACAACAGTGGTGAGAGTGGACATCTGTGTCGTGTTTATGACCATAGAGGAAAAGCTGTCAGTTTTTCCCCATTGAGGATGATATTAGCTATAGGTCTTTTGTATATGGCCTTTATGATGTTGAGGTATGCTCCTTCTACCCCTGCTTTCTTGAGGGTTTTTATCAAGAAGATGCTGTATTTTGTCACGTGCTTTATCTGCATCTATTGAGAGGATCCTCTTGTATGGTTCTTAGCCTTTCTTTTATTAATTTGATGTATCATATTGGTTGTTTTGCAGAAATTGAACCACCCCTGAAGCCCAGGAATAAATTCTACTTGATCATGGTGAATAATCCTTTTAATGTACTGTTAAATTTGATTAGCTAGTATCTTGTTGAGAATTTTTGCATCCATGTTTATCGGGGATATTGGTCTGTAATTCTCCTTTTTAGTGGGGTCTTTGGTTTTGGAATCAAGGTAATGCTGGCCTCATGGAATGAGTTTGGAAGTTATCCTTCCATTTCTGTTTTTTTGGAACAGTTTCGGAAGAATAGGTATTAATTCTTCTTTAAATGTTTGGTAGAATTCCCCTGGGAAGCCATCAGGCCCTGGACTCTTGTTTGTTGAGAGATTTTTGATAATTGATTTAATTTCTTTGCTGGTTATGGGTCTGCCCAAATTTTCTATTTCTTCCCGTTTCAGTTTTGGTAGTTTATATGTTTCTAGGAATTTATCCATTTCTTGCAGATTGCCCAATTTGTTGGCATATAATTGCTCATAATATTCTCATAATTGTTTGTATTTCTCCAGTATTGGTTGTGATTGGTCCTCTTTCATTTATGATTTTATTTATTTGAGTCCATTCTCTTTTTGATAAGTCTGGCTAGGGGTTTATCAGTCTTATTCTTTCACAGAACCAACTCCTAGTTTCATTGATCTGTTCTACTATTTTTTTAAATTTCTGTATCACTTCTTTCTGCTCTGATCTTAATTATTTCCCTTCTTCTGCTGGTTTTAGGCTTTATTTGCTGTTCTTTTTCCAGCTCCTTTAGGTGTAAGGTTAGGTTGTGTATTTGAGACTCTTCTTGCTCCTTGAGGAAGGCTTGTATTGCTATGTACTTCCCTCTTGTGACCGCCTTTGCTGCATCCCATAGGCTTTAGACTGTCGTGTTTTCATTTTCATTTGCTTCCATGTATTTTTTAAATTTCTCTTTTAATTTCCTGGTTAACCCATTCCATTATTTAGTAGGATGTTCTTTAACCTCCTGTATTTGCAGTCTTTCCAAATTTTTTCTTATGATTGACTTCAAGTTTCATAGCGTCGTGGTCTGAAAATATGCATGGTATGATCTCAGTCTTTTTGTACTGGTTAGACCTTTGCTTTTCATTATTTCCTCTGCCTGGAACTCTTATTCCAGATATCTACAGTACTTGCTCCCTCACTTCATTGTTCTGCTCAGAAGGACCTTCATTGTATCAGTTTTTATCCCCTCCCCTTTTTTTGCCCTTAAAAAAAAAAAAAAGCACCTTTCACATAATACTCATTTGTTTGTTGATCTCCTACAGTTAGAATGCAGGCTCCTCAGTGAGGGTGGGATTTTATTTAGTTCACTGATATATTCCCAGCCTCCAGGATAGTGCTTAACAAAGAAAGGGGTGCTCAATAAATATTTGTTGAACAAGTTAATGAGTACTACCAAATGGTATGTCAGGAGGGTTACAGAAATTAAGAGAGGCTGCTAACTGCTTGAGAATGTTGGACAAAGCATTACATTTGAGGAGTGTTTTGAAGAGTCAGTAAGGAGTTCTCCAGATAGATGTGACAGGGTAGAATATTCTTTGTGTAAGAGGACAGCACATGCGAAGATAAAGAAAAATTGTTTTCAGGGCGCCTGGGTGGCT
>NC_138381.1:42890255-42939642 GCF_054177405.1 Leptonychotes weddellii | reverse complement strand
AAAAAAAAAAGAAGTAACACTTATCAAATCTATTTTAAGTGATTTTTTAAAATTTACAGTAAAATCTATTTTAAATGTACAGTTAATGAATTTTCACAAATATATACCCCATGCAATTAGCACCATTACAAAGATATAGAATATTTGTCATCCCACCCCCCACCCGTAATTCTCCTGTGCTCCATTACAGTTACTCTCCTGTTCTCCCCACCCCCAGCCTCAGCAACCACTGCTCTGATTTCTAGAACCACGCTTTAGGTTGGTCTGTTCTTGATTTCAAATACATGGAATCATGTACAATACACTCTTTTGTGTCTGGCTTCTTTCACTAAGTACAATGTTTTTCAGAAACACGTTGTTGCAAGTACAAGCAGCTCTCTTTCTGCTACTGCTGACCATTCCACTATACAGCTATACCTTGAGGTCCAACTCTATTTTTTCTAATGCCTTCAGCTCGGTCTGGAAACACCTTTCTGTATATGTGGAACATTGTTAAGTCCAGAAAGACAAAAACTTTTTACAGAATTTTGATGTTTTGTTGTTTTACGAAGTGTTTCCACAGTTCTCAACTCAGGGCAAAAACACAAACAAAACACTAAAAATATGCTAGAATCACAATTCAGTGGGTTGTAACTCCATCTGAAGAAAACATTTTAAATACCTTGAAGCAGTGCTTTCCAAGTTTTCAAGTCCTGGTACAGAGAGAAAACAATCTTTGCAGGGCATATGGAAGAGACCAAGCACCTGGTTTGGGACGCTGGCCATTCTAAGTTGGAAAGATAATTTATCTTAAGCTCTCTACTTGGGTTAAGATTTAAAGAACAGATATTCTTATTTTAAAAACCTATTCTGGTTTTTACAGAACATAAAAATCTTATGAGCACACAAAATTGCATGTAAAATATTGATGAAGCAAACAAAATGATTTAAAAATCCCCAAAGTCCTAAAACAATGAAGGTGGCTTATTTTCCCTTCAAAGGGAGCACTTAAAAATTTTTCTGTTTCCAGGGGTGCCTGGGTGTCTCAGCTGGTTAAGCATCTGCCTTCAGCTCAGGTCATGATCTCGGGGTCCTGGGATCAAGCCCTGTGTCCAGATCCCCACTCAACAGGGAGTCTGCTTCTCCCTCTGCCCCTCCCCCCACCCCCGCTCGTGCTTGCACTCTAATAAATAAATAAAATCTTTAAAAAAAATTTTTTTTCCCTGGGGCGCCTTGGTGGCTCAGTCGCTTAAGCGTCTGCCTTCAGCTCAGGTCATGATCCCAGGGTCCTGGGATGGAGTGCCACATCAGGCTCCCTGCTCAGCAGGGAAGTCTGCCTCTCCCTCTCCATCTACCTCTCCCTGCTCGAGCTCTCTCTCCCTCTCCCTCTCTCTCTCAAATAAAATCTTTTAAAATTTTTTTCCGTTTTCAAATTTTTAAAAAATTGACCCATGATGGTGACCTGGTGCCCAAGTGTCCTTTCCAAGCCCAGTATGATACAACTTCTAAGCAAAGGAGAGTCGTGCTTTCAGGCAACAAATATTCACCAACCACCTACACCATGCCAGACATTACAGGCTGCAGAAGATCAGCAATGAACAAAATAGACAAAAATCCCTGCATTCAGAGAACTTACAGTCTACTGGCGGGAAACAAACAAGTAAAAATGTTTAGTGTGTTAGATGGCAGAAAACACTGAAAGCAAAAATGAAGCTGGGAAGGGGAAAGAAAGTCCTGGGAGACAGGATGGCCAGAGAACTCAGTGATCAGGTGCCAACTGAGTTAAAGGCTGACAAAATTAAGGGAGAGAACCAGGCAAGGACCTGGGAGAAATGTGTTCCAGGAAGGGGAACAGTGAACGTTCTGAGCAGGAAGAGGCTCCCAAGTCTGTGGAACAGGAGAGGGCTGCTGTCCTCAGAACAAAGCAGGTTGGCAGGGGCGGGGGGCAGGGGCGGGGGGGGGGATGGGGTGAGTATTAAGCACAAGAGAGGCTGAGAGGTAGGGAAGCATGGCCGTTCCCACAGGGCTCTGCAGGCTACCACAGTAATGGAGACTTTCCCTCCAGCAGGATGGAAAGCCAACTGAGAAATGCCACGCTCTGCACTCAAACTTCATGTGGAATATTAGCTTTGTTTCTGGATGACACAGTTTTAGAAAAAAAAAAACAGAGATCGTTGAAGAGCAAGAAAAGGAAGGATCTGGAAGGCCTGACAGTTGAAGGAACTTGGAGATGCTTGGCCTGGGAGAAAAGAAGAACTTACTGCTTGTTCCAAATAGCGGAGGTATTGTCACAGGAGACGGAACATACATGTTTGTGGTGTCGCAGAGAACAGGCATGAATTAAAAGAAAAATGGAAAAAGCTTCACCTTAATGTAAGGTTTAACCTTCTAGTATTCTTAGCTTTCCTGCAGTGGGATAGGTGGTCCTAAGAGAAAATTCATGTATAATAGTAGTATTTCAGCAGGAAGAGCAGGAGCTAACATCCAGGTGTGTTTACTATATGTCAAAATCATGATAAATACTTGGCATATTATCTCAAATAATCCTCCCACAATCCTGTGAGGTAGGTCTTATTAACAATGAGGAAACTCAAGACTGAGATGACATGATCTGCCTGGGATCCCGTAACTATTAAGTGACAGAGCTAGTATTCAAACCCGGGTCTGTGGGACTCAGGCTCCAAGCTCGTAAGGAATGGAGTACACTGCCTGTCTCCCCATTGCTGACAGTGTTCACAAGCAGGTAAAATGACCGGCTAGCTGGGCAGGAAGCTGAAGAGAGGATTCGTGCAAATGGAGGAAAATTCGATGACCCCCTAAGATCCTTTTGATAATTTTGTCGTTACATTTTCCCCAATTTTCTATCTTATTTTTTAAATTTTTCCCTTGACTTTCAGGTTTATAGAAATTTTGTCCTCCTAAACATGGCTAAAGATCAAATAATTTCCCTACAGAATATGTTAAATTCCCTGTTCAAATAATGCTCAGGTTAATCATTTTCTGGTTTTGATATTTTACTTTTTAGTTCCCATGGACAAGTGAAGGTAGGCTTGACTTTTCTTAAGTATATCAATTCCCTTGTTTTATAATTTTTATCTGTGGTGATTCAAATATATCTTAACTTTCATTTTCCTACGCTGACTCTACAGACAAGATAAAATTCTTCTCTATTAAGGAATGATCTTTCAAAATATAACAGCAAGGCAACATTTGCTATCTAAAGTACAGAAAAATAATAAAGGTAGAATATGGATATTTAGACCAAAGCCAAGTCTTAAATCCACAGAAACCAAGGATCACCCTTGCTTTGTGCAGCTGCTTTTTCACTAACTGGAGGGAAAAAAAGAGGGGAAACCAGGGAGACTTAGGGGTGTGTGCCCTCCACCACACTTCAACAGGGCAACTTTTGAATGGTTTGAAAAATAAAGGAAAATCATGGCTCTGCAGGGCAATTATGGAACAATGTAAAAAGAGATAGTCTGTCAACCCTGGGGTTGACATTTGGATCAAATAGTGATTAACTCTACTTATTAAAAAAAATTTTTTTTTTTAAAGAAAAAAAATTTTTTTTTTTTAAAGATTTTATTTATTTATTTGACAGAGAGAGAGAGCACAAGCAGGGTGAGTGGCAGGCAGAGGCAGAGGGAGAAGCAGGCTCCCCGCAGAGCAGGGGGAGCCCGACGCGGGACTCGATCCCAGGACCCTGGGATCATGACCTGAGCCGAAGGCAGTCGCTTAACCGACTGAGCCACCCAGGCGCCCAAAAAATTTTTTCCACACTTCACACTCATTAGGATGGCTACTATATCGAAACAATGGCAAGAGAAAACAACAAGTGCTGGGTAGGATGTAGAACAATTAATACCATTATGCACTCTTGGCAGAAATGTAAAATGGTATAGCCCTTATGAAAAACAGTATGGCAAGTCCTCAAAAAATGAAAAAGACAACTATCATATGATCCAGAAATTCCACTTCTGAGTCCATAATCACAGGAACTGAAAGTAGAGACACAGAAAGGAATCCGTACACTCCTGTTGACAGCTGCACTCTTCACAGCAGATCAAAGGTGGAATCAAAACAAGTGAGACACCAATGGATGAACGGGGAAGGAAAATGTGTATATACACAAAATGGAGTATCATTCGGCCTTAAAGAGGAAGGAAATTAGTACACCTGCTACACAAGATGGATGAACCTTGAAGGTTTTACGGTAAGTGAGATGAACACCAGGCACAAAAGGACAGATACTGAGTAATTCCATCTGTAGGAGGTTCCTAAAGTAGTCGAATTCATGGAGACAACAAGTAGAATGGTGGTTGCCAAGGGCTGGGGGAAGACAGGAATGAGGAATTATTGTTTAATGGGTATAGGAGTTTCAGTTTAGATGAAACTAAGAGCTGAAACTATGAAATGAAAAGAGTTCTGGAGACGGATGGTGGCGATGGTTGCAAAACACCATAAAGGTACCTAATGCTACTGAACTATGCGTTTATAAACAGCAATGATAAATTGTATGCTCTCTGTATTTTACCACAAATAAAAATAAGAAGGAAAACCTTTTTTTCCAATTGGCCTAAAATACATAGTGAGTTTGATTTGCATTCGTATGAAGAAAAGGGTCCAACTGTAACATTTGCCATATATTTTAACTTGGATCCTTGAAGTTAACTATTACAAAGTCAATATCAAAATGCATACATCTCAACATAAAGTAAAACCACAGTATAAAGTACAAGTCTATTTCTAACATTGTAACAACTATTTACTTAGTATTTACTACTTGCAGAAAAATCCTAAAATATAATCATCATACACTGAATGGACTCTGGGGCACAACCACATTTAGGTAATTCACAAGAGAATGCTGTAATCCAGTGATTGTCAACTTGGGAGGCTACGAAAATACACAATTACTGATAGGGCAGTAGGGTAGGACCTACAAGTGATGGAGCCTACACAGATACTGTGGACGAGCCACCAATCTGGCTCTGAATTCTCTCAAGGCCAAAACAGAAAGAGAAATACAATTATGCCCTTTTAATTGTCCACAAGGAAAAAAATATATATATCAGTTCTTTAGGGAAAACAAACTCCCTCTTTGCTCTTAGCTCTAATTTCTTTTTTCAGGGTAATGTATAGGGGATTAAGAGTATTCAAGGGCAAAATAATCAATAATTTCATTAAAGCTAATTTTCATTTTGAGATGCCCCTCAGTAGAAATTGAGGGTATAATTCCAATTTACAACCCAGCAAGGGCTATTTTTCAGAAAATCAAGAAAATATAGCCCAGGCTGCAGCATTCTGATAGTGTAATTTTAGGATAAAATACAGATTATCCAGAGGAATGGATGAATTCAGTATCTTCTCCTCCAGGGGTGCCCGGGTGGCTCAGTTGTTAAGCGTCTACCTTTAGGCTCAGGTCATGATCCCAGGGTCCTGGGATCGAGCCCCGCATCAGGTTCTCTGCTAGGTGGGAAGCCTGCTTCTCCGTCTCCCACTTCCCCTGCTTGTGTTTCCTCTCTCGCTGTCTGTCAAATAAATAAAATCTTTAAAAAAAAAAATGTGAGCTCCATCAAGTAAAATTTTCACAAAAAGACAGACAGCATTTCCTGCTGAGAGCCTGGAATACAGGTATTCTGTGCAAAATCTGAAGACACTGCAATATTCTTGGCCATTTACTTATTTCT
The DNA here is from genome assembly GCF_054177405.1 of Leptonychotes weddellii. Classification (NCBI taxonomy): domain Eukaryota; kingdom Metazoa; phylum Chordata; class Mammalia; order Carnivora; family Phocidae; genus Leptonychotes; species Leptonychotes weddellii. The sequence continues at coordinate 42,933,973 of NC_138381.1, read as the reverse complement.
AAAGTTGGTAACCTTTTGTCAAATTGAGATATTAGCTAGTAGATGGCCACATCAGCTTTGAAACAAGGTGGACTATCTTCTCTAATGCATAAATTTTCCTAATTCAGGCTGTGTGTGATACAGTGGAGTTGTTCTTCATCACTAGATTGGAGGAAGAATACTGGATTTAGCTCTAAGGGTAGCTCCCACTTAGCTACATAAACTTGGGGAATTAGCTGCCCCTCTCTCCAGGCCTTACTTTCCTCATCTGTAATACAAAGTTGAACAGATCAATTATATCACCACTTCAAACTGCATTTTATAAAGGTGCCTTAGTGAATAAGGAGATGCTTTTACTTATATCTGTCTTATGTATACCATACATCTTATGTATCTACCCTAGGCCCCAGTGAAATCTTTGCTAGATGCTTTACAATCTAAGATCGATTCTAGGACTCTGGGATTTTAAACAACTAATCCATAACAAAAACTACAATAACAAAAATAAATGAGGAAAATATTCAAAACTAAATAATTTCTACTCCAAGTAAGACATTTTACTATGGAGAGTTCACAAACTTAATTTTTAATTAACAACAAAATCTCCTTTGTAGAAATATTATTGTAGGTGAAGGGTGATTTCTCACATAAGCTCAAAAAGGCAGTATCCTTTGTATCTGCTATATCCCATACAGCAAATAATAACTAAGTAAGGACGCCACTACAGGATAGTATCCAGCCACCAGGTAACAACGTGTCCATGTCTCTAGTTCCCACCTACCAGAGGACAGGCACCTCCCCTGAATCTCAACCACTGAGCACAACTGTATGCTTCCTCTCATTCCTAGGACACCTACTGCTTCCCATCAGGGTTTCTTTGATCCAGCCCCCATGCCACAAACCACTTTCACTCCACTTCTCTGCCCCTGAATTGAGCATAAAATCCTTTCAAGATATTTTTCTGAAAACAAAGCCTGGGAAGACTGTCTCTTATCCTTATTCAAGTCTCACAGCAACTCCTGAAGTAGAGGGAAGGGGTCTGTATTAATAATTCTGTGTTACAGAGGAGGAATACGAGACCTTAGAATAAGCCACCCAGAGTCATACAGCAAGAAGAGGGTCAGTAATACTGGCTCCTGCGCCTCAGGAGTCCAAATAAGAGCAGGTCCATATTTTACCATCTGTGCTTTCTTCTAGGCCTTGCCCATAGTGCCCTGACTTCATCGTCATCAACTGGATAGATTGCATGAGGACTAACAAAGATCATGTGGTAAATAAGAGTGAACCTTGGAGCATCTAAAGAAAATCAGATACAGGTTATCTGCTTTTTCCTCTTTGGTGCTGGAGCCAAGGCTGTGAGGAGAAGGAAAGAGCAAGATGGAATACATTGAACTGATCACAGAAAAATCCTCCAAGTATGGGGGGCAGTGGGTGGAAAATTGGAAAAACAGTTGAAAAAAGGGAGAAGGCAAGGAAATGATGATCATTCTTCCACCATGCAGACTGTCAAGAGGCAGAAAAGAAGTTGTGAGGGTGAAGGTGAGAAGCAAGTCGGGAAGGAAACAGAAATGCCGACCAATGAAAACAAGAGTCAGGAAAGAGAAAAATAAAATTGAAAGTAGTTAAAACCTTGGCAAAAGTTTTACATGTTTTAAGTATTAGAAGGGCAGTACTCTACATATGTTAGCAGTCCTCAGTCTGGAAAGCTGAAGTCTAAAAATCAAGTAATGGATAAAGCTGGCAGGAATATATTCCCTAAATTACAAAATACTAGAACTATGAAACATACAACCTGAAATCTGGAAGACTAAAAATTTTGAACAAAATATCTACTTCCAAGAGACAGAAGATAATAAATGTATAGAAACTAGGGAAAATAAACTCAAAGTGATAGAGGTAACCATAATAATCAGTTTAAAAGAAAAAGATGCAACAACATAGCTAAAGAGAGTTCTTTGAAAATTAATCAAACAAAGCCTTAATGAGACTGATTTTGAGAAATTTATTGGAAATATCCAAATAAATATTAGGAAAAAAATGGAAAACATTAGGAAAAAATATTTAATTACAGATCCAAAATAAGTTAAAGAGACAATAAAAAACAACCTTGTAACAATACATTTTGAAACTTAAATGGAAAGGATAAATCCCTGGAACTAGATAACTTGTCATAATTGACCCAAAAAGAAATAGAAAGCTAAAATAGTCCTATAACCATAAATACGTCTACTTAATAGTTTAAAAAAAAATCTAAGATAATTTTATATAAGCTCTTCCAGGGAACAGCAAAAGAGAGAATACTCCCAAACTCATCTTATGAAGCCTGTATAACCTGGATAGTAAACCATGATGACGACAGAACAAAAAAAGAAATTACAAGCCATTCTCACTCATAAATGGATGCTAAAATCCAAACGAAACCAAATCGAGAATGCTAAAGATAATACGTAACGACCAAATTAGGTTTATCCCAGGTACACAAAGATGGCTTGTCATTAGAAAAAGTCTAAAAATATAATTTAAAAAAATATATAATTTGCCACCTTAAGAAAAACCTTATGATTCTCTTATTAAATGCAGAAAGAATTTGATAAAATCCATTCCATGACTAAAAAACAACTCAACAATGTAAGAATGAAAAAGAACTTCATTAATCCGATAAATGATATTTACTAAGTATCACTCTTAATAGTGAGTCGTTGGAAGTTAGAAGTGTGCCTTTTTTCAAAACCAAGGATGGATTCCCACCATCTCAGCTTCTATTCAGCGTTGTCCTGAAGGCCCTGGCCAGTACATTGGGAACATGAAAAATAAATGAGATGTAAGAATTGAAAGAAAGGAGCAAAACTTTAATTATTCATAGATTATGAATGTCTATAGAAACCACATCAGTCTATCTTAATTATTTCTACTTTCTTGCTTCCCATTTACTCTGCTACTCATTGCCATCTAGCTTTGTCCTATGTCATGCTTCCAGAACTTCCTTCATACAAGACCAATAATGAACACATTTCAGTTGTTACCTCAACTTCTTGACCCGATTGTCCCCATTGGCCTCCACTGTTCTGGATTTTTCCTGCCTCTCTGGCTGCTTCTTCTCAGTGCTGTCCACTGGCTTCCTTTTCTCCCACTTGTCTTTTAATATCAGTATTCAATCCTTTGATTTCAAACTTTTTCAAGCTATAGGCCTCCTAGGTGATATTCTTTACTCAAGCTCCATGTTTATTCAGGTGACTTTCAATACTAATAATTTATAAATTTTTGTTGGATGAATAAGGAGACCCTTACTTGGATGTCATCATGTCCAAAGGTGAACTCATCCTCCCCCTACTCCCTTTACTCCCTCCTTCAGTCACCTTCCATCCACTGATTTATATACCATAAGTCTGGGGGTCATCTAGGACTCCATTTTCTCCTTCATTCCTCATACTCAACTATTATCAGCTCCTAGAAGGTTATCTTTAAAGTCTCTCTCTGCTCTTTATCTTCCTTTCCTTTTTGTTAGCCAACAACTTGGTTCAGACTCTGATTATCCCTCTCTTGAATTCCTGCACCTGGTCACCCTGTTTTGAGGCCTTCCTTTAATCCTTCTCATAAGGAGCAAATTTGATTAAATCTCTCCCCTGATTAAAATCTTTCAATGATTCTAACAGCCCAAGATAATATTCAAACTCTTTAGGCATATTTGATAAAACCTTTCAAGAAAACTCTTCTTCTATTCATCTAGCCTTGACCAGTTAGCAAGGTAAACACTCTGTAAATACTTACTGAATTAAGGAAAAAATTTTATGTAAAATAACAGATATCAAATCAATGGTGGACCATTATAAAAATGTATAGGGGTTGGGGCGCCTGGGTGGCTCAGTTGTTAAGCGCCTGCCTTCGGCTCAGGTCATGATCCCAGGGTCCTGGGATCGAGCCCCACATCGGGCTCTCTGCTCAGCGGGAAGCCTGCTTCTCCCTCTCCCACTCCCCCTGCTTGTGTTCCCTCTCGCTGTCTCTCTGTCAAATAAATAAATATTAAAAAAAAAAAATGTATAGGGGTTATATCCTTACCACTCTTACATTAAAATGAGAGGATAATTATATCTGCTATACCTCATTCAAAATTCATCAGACAGAATATAAACCAGGCACTGCACTCTCTAGTAGGAATACAAGACAAAAACAATTGCAGGCAGGTTACAGACTTCATACCACTGTTGATACAAAAACTTAGGAAAAGATCCTGGGTCATACCAAGCATGACAAGGCTAATAGCACACATACACATTCTCTCTCTCTCTCTCTCTCTCTCATACTGCTGAAATAATTACAACCTTATGTATTTTTGTTCAAATACTTCACAAATTATCAAAATGAAAACCTGCTTCATGCTACATAAACTTCCTATTAAATAAATTTAAAAACATTAAAAACATTTAACTTATGTCCTGCCTGCTTCCAAAATTAATTCGCAGTATATTTCCTGACTATACATACAAACTAAAAGTTTAGGAATAATGTAGAATAATGTGGACCAAGTAAAAAAAATCTAAATTTCTAATTTTTAAAGGAATTAAAAATTCTTATAATCCTCACAGAGCTTATAAACACAATATATTTGAATGTCAAGATACTAATAAATTTAGGGCGCCTGGGTGGCTCAGTTGGTTAAGCAACTGCCTTCAGCTCAGGCCGTGATCCTGGAGTCCCAGGATCGAGTCCCACATTGGGCTCCCTGCTCATTGGGGAGTCTGCTTCTCCCTCTGACCCTCTCCCCTCTCATGCTCTCTCTCTCTCTCTCTCAAATAAATAAATAAAATCTTTAAAAAAAAAAAGATACTGGGCGCCTGGGTGGCTCAGTTGGTTAAATGACTGCCTTCAGCTCAGGTCATGATCCCAGGGTCCTGGGATCGAGTCCCGCATCGGGCTCCCTGCTCTGCGGGGAGCCTGCTTCTCCCTCTCCCACTCCCCCTGCTTGTGTTCCCTCTCTCGCTGTGTCTCTCTCTGTCAAATAAATAAATAAAATCTTAAAAAAAAAAAAAAGATACTAATAAATTTATAAAAGCTTTTTAGGATATAGATGGCAAATGTTATAAATTGTACACAAAGCTTAGAGCATGCTATTGCATAATTATTTTATTCATTATTTTACATACGGTATTCTAAACGTGCTTGACTTTATTTATATACTACCCTGGTAGTACACGCATGTGCTTTTAATATGGAAAATCTAATGAACTTTTAAATTTTCCCTCATTCTGCAAGGTGCACAACTGAGGGTACAGAAATTATGTGGGTCACTTTCACCCTCAATGAAATTCCCTAAAATTAACCTTTAAAAATGTTCTAAAGAGGGGAGACTAGAGTCCTGCAATCATATTCCCAGTGACACAAATTCCTTTAAGATCCCAGTCTAGTAAAAGTAGTACTGGGACAAAGGGTGATATAGCTCTCTGGCCATCATGTTCAGATTAAAGGTCTTAAAAAAAAAAAAAAAAAAAGATTAAATATCTAAATCAAAACCCCGCTAACGTACCAAAGTCATCAGCTTCACGGCTGAAATCAAACATTATCTGGACCAGAGATTAACTTCAGTGTGCCCTCAAACTGAAAAGAAAATTTACACTTAATACCCATATTCTAGCCTACACATTCCTCCACCAACACGCATTTCAAGCATTTTTCTCTTTTGAAAAAGATTCCTGCTAAGTTACTCTACTTCTTTAAAACAAAATGCCTTCATTCCGTCTTTGAACTTAATTCAAGTTAAGAAACTTTTAATAGCTTTAGTAACTATCAAAAGCTGTACTAAGCTCCTCCCTGGTATCTTTCCTTTCCTACTACCCTCCCTCCAAATCCAGAAAAAGCCAGCACAACAAAAAACACAAAACAACTAGCCACATGCTCTGAATGCTGGGGAACGTGATTCTCCACTGGTTTAGGCTACAAAGAAAGCCTATGAGTAATCAAAAATCCTTAATCAAAACAAAGTTAAAAGCTACCTCCCTCCCCACTCCCCAGCCCCAGTATAATTTCCCTCTCTTTAATCCACTCGTGCGTTTCCCTGGAATTTTAGCAGCCTCCTAACGGATGGTAAGTTCATCTCAATGTCAGCCAGAGCAGAGACATGCAAAAAATCACTAACTTGGAAGGTTATTTAGGACAATAATGTCTTTCACTGCCTTACTCCTCCCACTCCGGCCCCACTTGACCTACTACCAATATTTAGCTGGGAAAAAAAAAAAAAAATCTGTCCAGTCTTTCCCCCCAAGTGGCTCTTCCTGTGGGAACCCGACTCCAAGTACGGAGCCGGCAGGAAGACCCTGGCCAGGCTGGGAGAGCAGGGTCTCCCGGCTTCACGCACCCCTCCCCACTCACCCGCAGCTGCACTCCGCTCCGCACAAACACGTCCAACTATTCTTGGATCTACTCACATCCCTAGATCTGGTCTGGCCGCCCTCCCCGCTTCCACCCCCCCGCCCCGGGTGTCCTCTGCCGTCCCTCCCGAGGCTGACCTCGCAAAGCCCCCAGTGGGCACACACACACTCACCCACCTGGGCCGGATCTGGGGCTCCCCGCCGGCGCGCTCCGCCCTGCGCTCCTCAGCCAGCTCCAGCACAAATGCGCTCGGCCTGTTCCTCCGCCTCCCCTCCAGCCCAGCCCGGAGGCGCGACCCAGGGCGGCACCGCAAGGTCTCCCTAAGTCACCTTTCCTCCGCCCGCCCCCGGCTTCAGCGAGGTCAAGGAGAGGCCCGGCCCGCCCGCCCACGGCCCAGGACTCCCGCGCCGGCCCTCGGGCCACCAGAGGTCCGTGCAGCGCCTCTCGGCCGCAGAGCCAGCGCCACCCTCCTCCAGGGCTCGCCCGAGAGAGTGCGAGCAGCGCGGCGAATGGCCTGCAGCAGGCGGCTCCGCGCGGCCGCTGTCGTCGTCCAGTCCCTCCTCCCCCGGGCCCCCTCCCGCGGGGCCCGCTCCTCGGAGGCGCAGGTGGGGACCTGCCCGCGACCACGACAGCCTGCACGCAGCCCCTCCAAAGAAGCGAGCGGACTGCTGGCCCGCAATTCTCGGGAAGGAAGTAAGGAAACTGCTACTCGTGCTCTGCGTGCATCCCTCGGAGGCTCCTGCGAGGTCCTAGAGCGGGCTGTGTGCTCAAGCCCTCTCCTGGCGACGCCTGCCCTGACAACTTCTAAATGGCCAGCCCACCCCCAGGGAAAAGCAGAGGAATCCTCTTTGGACTCTTGCGCCTCAAAGGTAACTGACCCTTACTCAGGCTTACACTGAAGAGTGGAGGTTTCCAATTCCACAACAAAGACTGAACTAGACTTCATGTATTTATTTTTTATGCTCTTTCTAAGCTACCATTTGAGCAATGAAGAAAACAATGGTATTAATCCTACTACTGTGAAACCTACTTATATGGAACAGATGGTTTCTTATTCCAGCCAGGCTTGAAGGGTACAGGAAGATTCAAAGGATAGCAAAACCCACCTCCTAAATACTACACTTAAGTGGGATGTTCAGGCTATTGAGATTTCTAGTTAACTATGAGGTTCTGGTGGGAGTGGAGTACACATAACTTTTTGTTCCAACAGTTTTAAACAGTATAAACCTGTCCTCAAACTTTAGGGAGCAGAGTAATACTGAACCAAACTGAGTATTTCTTTGACAAGATCCTAGGGTACTTTAAGTTCACTATTCAACATCGGTGGCTCTCACTGAGCTACAGATTAAAACATGTAGAAGAGGATACAACAGTACACTAGAAAATTTGGAATTAATGTCAGTGAGGTTTCATGGTGTCTTTGAAAAGTCAGTTTGCTCCCCCCCATTCTAAACTGATAACTAAGTGGTATTGTGAAAAGTCACATTTGGCACTAAAAGCAGCCGCTATAGAATCTTCCCCCTGGGTTCTAAAAATTAGAGAATGAATTCAGTTTACAAAAGTACTAGGCAGCAAAAACAACAAAATGTTTTAGAAGGCAATTTACAGAGCACCTAAACTGTGCCAGGCACTGTATCAAGGAACTTCACATAAAATAACTCATCTGTATTCTCCTCAGATTTGGAAATGGAATTGCCAAACATATGTTAATTTGCTCAAGGTCAAGACAGCAGAAAGTAGATCCCGATTGGTCTGATCTTTGTATTCTTTCCTTTGTACATTCATTATGCATTCAGTTAGATATTAACTGTCTACTCCAGGTCAAGTACTATACTAGACACAGATCCTACAGAAATAACTATGATACAGTTGCTTACTTAAGGGGCTCTTTAGTAAATATATCATCAGACAAGTAAATATATGATGATACAATGTGGTAAGTGCTACAGTGGCAAAGAATCCTAGAATAGGAGGGATTTCTAAACCAGTTCTGAAGGGTGGAACCTGGGATGAGGAAATGGTGGCAGTCATCTGACAGAGCAATCCTGAGAGCGCTATCCTCATAGAGTGGCAGTGGGGGATCTGAGTGTTGGGTGGGAGGAGAGGGAGGACAGGGAGACAGACAGCTGAGAGACAGGAAGGAAAAATGACAGAACTTGATAAGCGTGGGGGAATAAGGAAGAAGGATGAACTGAGGACAGCTCCCATGATCTTGGCTTGGGTTCCTGGATAGGTAGTAATTCTGTCTCTGAGCTGAATGGGTAATTCAGCGTTAGACACACTGGTTTTGAAATGCCTATGATACAATCATATCTAAATGTTTAAAAGGCAGCTGGATATACTGGTTTATAGCTCAGGAGAGATCTAAGGTGGAGATATCAGAGTCATCATGGATTTCTGTTTGAAGGAGTGGCTAAGATCATCCAAGGAGAATGCTGAGTGAGAAGGCCACCCACAGAAACCAGGGACACTAACACTCAAGGCACAGGCAGAAGAAAAGATCCTTCAGAAGAAAACTGAGGAGGAGCTGCTCTAAAGGAAAGAGAAGCCAGAAGAGGTAGGCACCATGGAAATCACTGAGAAGAACTCCAAAAAGCAAGTAGTCATCAAATGCCAGATCCATCACAGGACAAGCAAGGTAATTTAAGGGTATCCTCTGATTTAGCAGTAAGGAGATTATTGGCAAGAATGGTTTCAGTGGGCTAGTTGAGGAATAAAGTAGAAACAGAAATTATCACATTTTCCAAAATAGAATTGGAAAGGAATGTAGGGAGACAGAAGCTGTAAGGGAGTAGAGGATTCAAAAGAAGAGAGGAGCTGTTTTTGAAGCAGAATGGAAGGAGACAGATGCCAACGAAAGGAAAGAAAAAAGAGACTGGGGGTTGGGAGTGGCAGGGAACTGGCAGCAAATACAGTCACTGTCGGGGTGCCTGGGTGGCTCAGTCGTTAAGCATCTGCCTTGAGCTCAGGTCACGATCCCAGGATCCTGGGATTGAGCCCCGCATCGGGCTCCCTACTCAACGGGAAGCTTGCTTTCCCCTCTCCCACTCCCCCTGCTTGTGTTCCCTCTCTCTGTCAAATAAATAAATAAGATCTTTAAAAAAAAAAAAAATACAGTCACTGCCTCCATGTTTAACAAAGAATTTTGCTCAGAGCAGAGGGAGAGGAGGAGACTGAAGAGATGACAGAGAAGTAAAGGCCCAAAAGGTATAAACATGAAGAAATGAAAGATAATAGGAACACAAAATGACTAAAGGCCTTTGAACAGACCAGGAAACTAATGAATATTAGAGACCTCGACTTTATAGAGCTGGAAGCTCACAGGAGGGCATGGTTTCTCTCCAAAGATATCAGCATCTGGTCCAAAGTTGCAATACCTTTTGGTTGGTCCAATTTAAGGTCCAGATCTCTCCATTATACCACAAACTTAGCATCACTATCATCCCAATAATACTTTTGGGTTACAGCTCTTTAGTAGTCAGGAAATTTAACATAGAAGCATAAAATATTTTATGAGTGAGCTTACACTAATTTTAATAAGCAAGTTCCTACTTCAGAAAAACTGGTTTGATTAATATCAAAGGGAGCTCGATGATACACAGAACAAGAAGGGGACCAATGATGGCACTGTGTGACATTTTAGCCACTTCTGATACCACTCTCTGGTGAGGAAAACTACAGAAACAAAAATAATTCATAAAGCCAGTTTCTAGCCTTTTGAAATTTTTTTTTCTTTTTTTTTTGAGTAGGCTCCACACCCAATGTGAGGCTTGAACTCATGGCCCTGAGATTAAGAGTCCTGTGCTCTACCGACTGAGCCAGCCAGGCGCCCCACTAGCCTTTTGAATAGAACTCTCAAACAAGGTTAAAGACAAATTATGGCATTCACATTCTCTCATGTCTCCCTATATTACCCTAAAAACACCTAATAAGTTTCCCTTTAGTAAATCAATCACAAGTTTTACAGCTTGCTTTATATACTGCAGTTTTTTTTAACAACATAGTGTTATTTACAAGTAAAACAGGCCTACATAATGCACACCATTTATAGAGATCTATGGAAACCTTAAATATCTGGGTCTTATCCGAGCATCCCCAAATAAGCAAAGAACACTCACATACCACAGAAATAGAAAGCCCCAAATCCAGGCACTAAGGCTTGTGCTCTTTATAAACCCCTAAGTTTCTCATACAGAGCCAGCTTGCTCTTACTGGGGACATAATTTGACCAAGTTTGGTTATCTGGTTTTCTTTTTCATAAGCAACATTAGAAAGAGTAAACAGAAGGGATCAGTATTACACTGCTACAGACAGGCACACAGCCGAGCTAAAAATCAAGAGAAAAAAATTTTAAACCCCATAAAGTGCAAAAGTGAATTCAAGGGCATTAGCAGGACTGGACCATTTAGTCAAATTACAGAGTTCTATAAACATTATCCCCTGAAGGCATCTCTGTATTAAGACACAGAGTAATTATGAACATACAAAAAGGACAATCCTGAGGCCCCCAGAAAAGATAAAATTAAGTGCTAAAAATTTAGCATAAGATGTAAATGCATAACATTTAAAATAACTGTCATCAAAAAGATTAGAATAAAAACAGTTTTGCGGCCGCAAGGGCTGGGATCACTTAGATCTACTGGATCCCCATTACGTGCCAGGTAGTATACAAGGTGTTTTGCCAAGATGATCATACCTACTTTTCAAAACACTCTTTTTTGGTTGATTGCCACTTTAAAAAGGTAATTGTATATGAAAACTGTGGCAAAGAGAGATTAAGGAGCAGAACATAGAATTAGACCCAGGTCTCTGTGAGTTCAAAGCTTATGATTGTTCTTTTAACAAAATTTCTAGATAACAGAAATACAATTTATGATTCCAGATAAATAAGGCATTACAATACCTAATTATTCTGTGATGACCTCAAGTACACTATTAAATTCCTATGTTGTAGGTCTTAGCCATATAAAAAAAACTACCTTCAATGATGCCATTTATCTCTTAAATATTTGGGGGCCCTTTTCATTGTCTATAATCCTATTTCTCAGAAGGAAATCCAGAGAACCTCAGAGTTGCTACTTTATAGCATTACTGAAAAAGAATCTTAAAGATACTTTGCAAGTTTGAAGCAACACATGCCATTTCCTAAATGAGTACTGTGTGCCACACAGTATGTTAATATGCTCTATATACCTATTATTCATCTATATACATTTGACCCCCACACCTGACACTGAGGTGTTTATACATTTTCATTTTACAGAAACTTGCCCATGGTTGGTTAGGGAAAAGACTGAGATTTTAAAAAAGGTCCATTAGACTTTCAGTCTTCAGTGCTTGTTAATGACTTACAGTATGGTCTCCTTTATTTGAAAGATGGAAATATCAAGGTTCAGAGAACTTAAGTAGCCCTTTGTCACTTGAATAATAAATAAGGATGAAAAGAACACAGTCATTCCACAAATACTCAAATCTTCTTTAGATAATACCACCTCCTCCCAAAATGAGTTAAATCCAATGCTAAAGACACATAAGCTCCAAAATACCATCAGAGAAAAGGGGTTACAAGTGTTAATTAGATAGCATCCTGTAATAACTGTTGATTTTTACTCAGGGCTTACTATGTGTCAGGAACTATGCTAAGTATTTTGCTTACATTATGTTATTTAATCCTCATGACAAATTTAAAAGTCTAATTAGTCTAAACTTGAGGCTAATATACTCCTGCACATCTGGATTTTCAGAGAGGTAATTACCTAGGCTACATTTTTAAGCAAACAGTTTAAAAATTAGTATAGGTTGGCTTCTCCAGAAATTAAATTAAATCTAGAATTTACCTTGAAACTACACACCTCTAAAACAAAGACATTATTGATACATCCATCAGGTATCACGTAAGAGACGTTAATGAGAATTAGTTTTACAATGTATTAAATATTACCTGAATTCCTAGACACAATTCGTTCATTTCAAAAATGTTGGACAATGCTATTTAGATTTATTTAGATCACTAAATCATGCCTCATTTAAATAACCTAGAATATGAAATCACCAAAAATAGAAATGCTGAGATGGGAGGGGTTGTTTTCAAACAGTATTGGAAGAATTAACCATTTAAAATGTTTAATGAACAATTATGTTTTCCTGTGATAGTTAATAAAATCCTATTGAAAGACTTTCTGTAAATTTGTTTTAAATGATTTTCAGATCACTCACATTTTTTTCTCCAAGTAAAATATGGAATTTGTGGAGTACATAACAAAGCTGGCGTTTAAAAAATTTTTATGTGAATTCACAAGGTTTCCGTTGTAATCACAATAAAATTTTAGATCTTTACATATGAGAGAAATATACAAAACCATTTTCATCTATCTTGTTTTACCAAAACCTAATATCTAATTAAAAGGTACAAATAAATTGTAACAAGAATGAGAAATTTGGTGTCTTAATCTAAAAAGCTGAAGATTGAACATATATGTAGAAATTAACAAAATGGAAGCGAAAGCCTATAGCTGCTTGGCTTGCTTGCATTTAACATCATGAAAATGAGAAGGGGGAATAAATTAAAACAAGAAAAATCCTAGTCCAGGCAACCAAAACACATCTTTGCAACTTTTCAATCCTCAGAAAAAGAATTACTAACGGATAAACTTACCACTCTTACTAATATTTGGAAAAGTGAATAGGAGAGAGCAAGGGGAAAAGAACATAAGATATTTAATCCACTGAGCTCATTTCACATAGGTAAGTTTAATAGCGCTCTATTTTCTAAAGAAAAGTATTATGTATTTTTCATATAAAACCTTTGGTTTCTACAATATTTTCACAACACTCTTGTTGAAATGCCACAAGAACTGTGAGTAGAAATTTAAACCATGGTTGATAAATACGGCTATACAAGTAATTAAATTTGAACACAAGTTACTTCAGAATCATCTTGTTTAACTAAGAATGAAGGAGTTCTAAATTTCAGTGAAAATGAAGCTTTCATTTTCTTTATTAAGACTATTTTCTCCTACCTTTGGTCAAATTGAAAGTAGTGATTTATTGGACAATCCAGTACGTGACACACAATTATTAAAAAATTCAACTCCAAACTACCTACCCTTTCCTGTTTAGTGAAGAGATTAAGGCAATCGCTCAAGGCTACACAAGTTTCTCTAGAAGCTTCAGAGACAACTTCAACTTTCTGAAGAAATGATGGAAGCATGTCTATAAATAAAAATAAACAAAATTAGTGGGATTTTAAGACCACAAACATTTTTAAATTATTATTATTATTTTTTTTAAAGTAATCTCTACACCCACCATGGAGCTTGAACTCAGGATCCTGAGATTAAGAGTTGCATGCTCTACCAACGGAGCCAGCCAGGCACCACAAACATTTTTATGTCTACTAACTTTATGTTTCCTTCCAGCTGGCTGCCTTAAACAAAGCATATAGTATATTCCTTGAGCATCATTATTAGCACCTACTGTATACAAGGTGCATAAATTGGTACAGTAAAAGAAAAGATGAAGCTTTGTCCTAGAAAGGCCTATATCCTGCAAGAAGAGTCACAACTAAAAAAAATAATAATATAATAAAATGAAAATTTAAAAAATTATAGGAATAAATAATGTAATGTTTAAGGAAAGCAGCTGATTAACATTTCCTTTCATGATATTCTATGCTAGATAAGTAATTTTATTCAAAAGCCAAGTGCTAAAAAGAACTAAGAATAATACTATAGTTGATATGAGGGCTAACCTATCTAAAGGTGGCATTAACACAACTTTCTCTAGTGTTTATTGGATAAATGTCTGGCATGGAATAGGTCTTTTTACTCTTACAAATGTGTCCCTCTGGGGTCCAGTATCTTTCAGAATATAAATTGAGAACAAAGAAATAGTAATATCACCACCTTCCCCAGTTCCCTAAGGAAATTTTAATCCATTTACCCATTACAAAAAAAAAACAAAAACAAAAACCCACAACACCCAAAACAAAAACCAGAATGCTGACAAGAGAAAGCTGCAAAATACACATAGATCATTTAAAAAAGAAGTAAAATGTCATGTCCTGTCCGGATTAATGCTAGCGAAATGCTCTTTGTTCCAACAGTTTTGGACTTTGTGTTAATTATATATTAAGATCCTTTAAATGCGTCCCTTCAATCAAAAATAATATTAAGATGGGGCACCTGGGTGGCTCAGATGGTTAAGCGTCTGCCTTCGGCTCAGGTCATGATCCCAGGATCCTGGGATCGAGCCCCACATCGGGCTCCTGACTCAGCGGGGAGTCTGCTTCTTCCTCTCCCTCTGCCTCTCCCACTGCTCATGCTCTCTCTCTCTATCTCTGTGTCTCAAATGAATAAATAAAATCTTTTTAAAAAATAATATTAAGAAAGCTTTTCATCTAAAAATAACTTAGGAGGTGAGAGACAAATATATACCACCTTCTGTCTTTTAAATAATCTCGATTCATTTAGAACAGGGTTCTTAAAACATGGTAAACAAGGTCAATAAGCAAAAGCAATCAAATCCAAATGCCAGCAATTTGCAATTATCAGGCATAGAACAGTGGTTCTCTTCAAGAAACATTTTCAAATAGGAAGTGGAAAGGAAAATAAAATCTACCAAGAACATATAACGAATTATTTAGTCATTACTCCTAGGTGATAAAATTGTTACTATTGTTCTTCATTCTTTCCTTTAATTTTCCACTATTTCTATAGGAATGTGATTTTAGCAAAGAAAAGTCCTTTTCTTAGAAAAATTATTTCTCAAAACTCATAAGGCAAAAGGGGGCAACAAAAGGAAAAGGTCAGAGTGAATGAAGGTATGAACAACCTTTCATTAATATCTGGATATAAATATCAAATATCATTTTATCGTATTTTTCTTTTTATGGAATAGTTTCCCAGAGTTAGCTATTCTTAATAACACCCAAACAATTGAAAACTACTATATCCTAAAATAAATTTGATTTTACATACTTTATTTTTCATTTTGAATCTTTGATACATATTGTGAAGATTTATTCTTTACTTAGTTGCTAAAGAGCAAAAAAGAATACCATATGCCAGATGCCACAAGACTTAAATAGTACCTCAACAGATGTCTCACACGGAGCTGTGGATTGAGTACGGTGAGGGGATGTACAAAAAAATCAGACACAGCCTCTGCCTTCCATAAATGCTCTGGGTAATCTAGTAATTTTCCACTTTCATGGCACAAATGGTAAGATGGGAGCACAGTCATTCATGGATGTGTTTCTTTTATTAAATACCATCATGCTTAATCATCTATAATTTTGTATGTTTTAGATATTTAACACTTTATATACTTGTTGATTAGCATAAAACATTAAATGCCAAAATGAATTTGTATGAACTTCAAGATTTTAAATAAAACTGATTCTGTAACCTTTTAAAAAATGCTCCAAGAAATATATATGGACTTTCAGGAATCCATTATTGAGAATGTATCAAATTCTTTTGTCCAAAACAGAGTCAAAAGTTACCTAATTTCTTTGACAGTCTGGTGTTCAAGCAAGATTTTGAAATTCACACTAACTTGCACAGGAGGTCTGCATAAGAACTGATCCTCTAGCACCAGGGCAGCGCATCAGGGGCCAGGTGGCTCATAGTGGCATGCTTCGTAGATGATGTTTGCATATTGTTATAAAAAAAGAAAAAACCGCTAGGCTTCCAGAAAAGTTACCAACTGGAAATCACTCCCAAATATTATCTTAGCCAGTTAGTATTTAGAGACTGAGTTATAATGAACAATGTAAAAAGGCTAGTATGTAAACACATCTGGCCTATTATAAGAATCACTTAATTTTGGGGCGCCTGGGTGGCTCAGTTGGTTAAGCGACTGCCTTCGGCTCAGGTCATGGTCCTGGAGTCCCGGGATCGAGTCCCGCATCGGGCTCCCTGCTCGGCAGGGAGTCTGCTTCTCCCTCTGACCCTCCTCCCTCTCATTCTCTCTCTCTCAAATAAATAAATAAAATCTTTAAAAAAAAAAAAGAATCACTTAATTTTGTACTAAAAATATTTTTGAACTCAGGAAAGATGCTAGAAGATCTAATGCAAAAAGCTTAACTTTAGAGACATACAAAAAACTCACAATCTGTCATTTTCATGATAACACTGTACAATTTTTAATTGAGTATGTTTTAAAACTATTGGGGAAATACTTATTTGTTATGTTAGCAAACTAAACCTAATACAGAGGACCTCCATTGTTCTAATATGGAAAAAGTCCACGCTCATAAACTGACATTTAAGACACTCTAAACTAAATCGGTTTCAGCCAGACTGTTTTCCTGGAAATACTTGTTTTCCTAGAAATATTCTTTCACTTTACTGCCTCAAGATGTTTCCTCTTGCCCGAATACTGGAAATAATAATTATTCATATTCAGAAGTTTCTCCACTTAAACTTTTGTTCAAGGCCAAGTTCAAATGCCATCCTCTTCATGAAGCCTTAAATATTTTTTTTGAAGAAAAAACAGCAATGCATCTGATTATGTATATAAGAGACATGATCTAACCTGCATGCAAAGAGGCATTTTAAAAACGGACTTTCACACCTAATTGGAATTATATAAATGCCTCAAGAAAATCCGTACTCGGCTCAGAAAAGGAGAAAAAGATATCTGCATATAAAAATCAACTGATCTTCTAAGAACTTTTACATAAAACTGTAATTTGAAAAAAACTGAGAGAACCCTATAGAATATAAATTTTTGTTGTTGTTCAAATTAAGATGACTAGTGTGAACACAATCACCCACTAAACAAGTACTACTAAATCATTCTGTCTATATAGAATCTGCAGTAGCTGCAATGGAGAATATAAAACAAAGTTCAAAACTGCATGTGTTAAATGAGTTATAGCATGAGTTAAATGAAAAAAGGTATCAAGGATACTATAAGACGTAGACAGCAAACAAATTATGCACTTAAAAAATGTTAACTATTCAGGGCGCCTGGGTGGCTCAGTTGGTTAAGCGACTGCCTTCGGCTCAGGTCATGATCCTGGAGTCCCGGGATCGAGTCCCACATCGGGCTCCCTGCTCAGCAGGGAGTCTGCTTCTCCCTCTGACCCTCCTCCCTCTCATGCTCTCTCTCTCAAATAAATAAATAAAATCTTTTAAAAAAAGTTAACTATTCAGAGA
The DNA here is from genome assembly GCF_054177405.1 of Leptonychotes weddellii. Lineage (NCBI taxonomy): Eukaryota > Metazoa > Chordata > Mammalia > Carnivora > Phocidae > Leptonychotes > Leptonychotes weddellii. Next base: position 42,916,466 of record NC_138381.1, on the reverse strand, counting down.
AAGGAATAACCATTATGGGATGGAGTAACGGAATAGAGTCTGAGAATAGATAGAGATTTGAGTTGGATCTTGAAGAACAATACTTTTATTGCTAAATATAATGTGCAATAAAGTAAACATACCTAAAATATCTATAATTATTATTTTCTTTTAACAAAGAATTTTATTTTATTATTTTTTTAAGATTTTTTATTTATTTATTTGACAGAGAGAGACACAGCGAGAGAGGGAACACAAGCAGGGGGAGTGGGAGAGGGAGAAGCAGGCATCCTGCTGAGCAGGTAGCCTGATGTGGGGCTCGATCCCAGGACCCTGGGATCATGACCTGAGCCGAAGGCAGACGCTTAACCGACTGAGCCACCCAGGCGCCCCCTATAATTATTATTTTCAGATAGTATAGAAACCATTAGTCCTGAGAAGATCATATCAGAACTGTGATCAAGGGGAACTCCAGAAAGGCGAGAGGCTCTGTCTATATCTACCACTGACTGCGTGGTTGCCCCGTGGCAGGTTCAGTGCTGACTTGTACAACCTATATACTAACTTGACAAAACAAATTTAGTACTTATTTCTGAGTTCAAAAGAAGTGAGCTATAAATTTACAAGGTAGATAAATAGGTCATTCATTTCATTCACTCAAAACATATACAGTTGACCCATGAACAACATGGGAGTTGGGCACTGACCCCCTTGCAGTTGAAAATCCATATATAATCTTTGACTCCCCTGAAACTTAACTACTAAGCACCTACTGTTGACTGGAAGCCTTACAATAACAAATATCCTAGAGAAAAAGTGTTAAGAAAATCATAAAAAACAGAAATTACATTCACAGTACCGTGCTGTATTAAAAAAAAAAAAACCATATATAAGTGGACCTATGCAGTTCAAACCCGTGTTGTTCAAGGATCAACTGTATATATGTCAAGTGCCTACAGGTAGCATGCACTGTTAAGGTGCTGAAGACGATCGGCAAATAAAACAGAAATTCCTGCCTTGGTGGAGTTTATATTCTAATAGGAGAGGCAGACTATCAACTATAATATATATATAGCAAGTTTGATAAGTGACAGAAGAAAAAAGCAAGGTAGGGGAATAACAAGTGTTGAGGGGAGTTGCAAGTTTGGACAGGATGACATATCAGTAAGGGTCCTGACAGGAAATGGCTGGCAAACTGAAAGGGCACCTGAAAATGTCTTTAAAAAAGATGACACCCAAAGGGGAGGGTAAGTGAACTAATAGACTGGCATGCAGGACAGTTGCCACTGTGGAATGGAGAGGCAAAAAGAAAGGACAGTGTTGCTAAGGCCAGCAGGAGCTGGAGTCACAGGTGCGGGCTCTTCAGCCAGGGTCTATTACAGCCTGTGCAGCCCAGCTGTCGGGAGGGTGGAAAATGCCTGACTGCTCTCACCCCCTCCACCAATCCCCTGATAGGGTCTCCCTTTTGCTGAGTCCAATGAGAAGTCTGAGGGCAAGGAAGCCCCAGTAATGCAGTCTGTAGTCTGTAACCAGGTTCTGTTTGAGTCAAGACCTGGGCAGGTGAGGACCTGAGTATCCTGGAGAGAAGACTTCCAGGCAGAGGGCCAGCACAGCCCAAGCTGAGCAGGAGTATGACCAGCCTCTCCGAGGGGCAGCCAGAAGGCCAGTGAGGCTGGAAGACAAGCAAGCAGGGGTAACTAGGAGATGAGAAGAGAGAGGCCACATAGGACTGGAAGAGTCTGTGGGTCATTAGAAGGACTTTGTTTTTCTTAGTGAGATAACCCACAATCTACGTGATGTTTTGAGCAAAGAACATTACACACTGTTTTAGCAGGGTCCCTTGGGCAGGGACTGGAGGGTCAAGGGTAGAATCTGAGGGGCCAGTGAGGAGGCTATTTCAACACTGTGTGAAAGACGATGATGGTTTGGGCCTCAGTGACAATAGTGTAGGAGGCGGGAAGTGTGTTTACTCAAAGCCGAGATTTTTGAGCAGAGTTTTAAGTAGGTTGAACAAAAGTGCTTTTCCTTTAAGATATTTTTTCTTTTAAATAACTGAGATCATTCTAATTTCTTTAACCCGGAATTCACTATCTACATTTAGTAACATGCAATAAACTGTATGCATTAAAGTTGGCATATAAAGTATATCTTTTTTAGAAAGTAATTTAGCAATGTATCAATAGGCACACAAATGTTAATATGCTTTCATCCACTAATTCCACTTCCAAGAATCCTATGGTAATAAAGCGATGTGATCAAATTTAAGTGTACATTATTCATAATAGTCAAAAACTGTTTAGTACAGATGGGTAAGTTTAGGGTTTTATGGAAGAAGAGACTACTAGCCTTCAGGAAATCTTCAAATAGTTTTATTAGTTTGGGTGATTTTCTTTGTTTTCATAATCATGTTCTTGATAAAGATAAAATAGTAGAGGTTTTAGCACTGCATTCACTGAATCTTGAAGGATATGTTGCCAATGCCAGATACATAAATTTTGGCATTCATCCAGACAGAAATTAGGCTTAAGGAAATAAAGTACTATTTCAAGAGAGGACATTTTGGACCAAAACATACAATGAATATAGATGGTCCCTTAGAGTGGTTTGACTTAGGATTTTTTGACTCAATGATGCTATAAATGCAAAACACATGGTATACATGGTATGGTAGAAACCATACTTCAAATTCTGAATTTTGATCTTTGTCTGGGTTAGCAATATGCAGTGTAATTTCTTGTGATGTGGGGCAGCGGCAGGGGCCACAGCTCCCAGTCAGCCACATCATCACCAAAATAAACCACTGATACACTTACAACCGTTCTGTATTCAGATATCCATTCTGTTTTCACTTTCAGTACGGGAGTTGATAAATTACATGGCATTTAACACTTTAATATAAAACAGGCTTTGGGGGTGCCTGGGTGGCTCAGTTAAGCGTCGGACTCTTGGTTTCGCCTCAGGTCTTTATCTCAGGGTCATGGGATCAAGCCCCATATCCAGCTCTGTGCTCAGCATGGAATCTGCTTGGGATTCTCTCCCTTTCCCTCTCCCTCCCACTCTGCTCCTCCCCCAACACTTACATGCTTGTAACACTCTCTCTCTTAAGAAAAATCTTAAAAAAAACAGGCTTTGTATCAGATGATTTTGCCCAACTGCTAACGAAAGTGTACTGAGCGTTTTTAAGGTATGCTAGGCTAAGTTATGATGTTCAGTAGGTCAGGTATACTAAATGCATTTTTGACTTACAAGATTTTCAGTTTACAATGGGCTTTCTCAGGACATAACCCCATTACTGAGGAAGATCTGTAATTGTAAATAAACTGAAAAACGCTTTTGTGATTGGGCTCTGATAGTTCTTAAATGCCATGATAAAGAGTTAGTATTTTAGAGGCATTTGGGTGGCTCAGTCGTTAAGCGTCTGCCTTTGGCTCAGGTCGTGATCCCAGGGTCCTGGGATCGAGCCCCGCATTGGGCTCCCTGCTCAGTGGGAAGCCTGCTTCTCCCTCTCCCACTCCCTCTGCTTGTGTTCCCTCTCTTGCTGTGTCTCTGTCAAATAAATAAAATCTTTAAAAAAAAAAGGGTTGTATTTTATTCTATAGTTTCAAAGACCCATGAAACATTTTTTTTTCCAATGGGAAAAAAATTTTATGATCAAAAAAGTACTATTCTAAAATTAATCTGGCAGCAATAATGCCGTATTTTCACAGAAGCTGAGTTGTAGGAGTTCCTAAAAGGCTTTGGATTCCCTTTAAGGATGGAATGCATGGGGTCCCAGAAGGCAAGATGCCCACAGGGGAGCCTGCGGCAGGGACCTGGATTTGACAGGACACAGAGCAGAACTAGTACGGCAGAACCCGGAGTAAGATGTAAGGAAGTAGCATCTAAAAGTTCATGTAATTTTGTATTAAAACATAAGACAACCAACAATCACAACCACAAGGTCTGGATTCTGTCCACAAACATTTTAGTTCTTCATTTTGAGAAGTTATTGGCAAACTATGTAGACAGTTTGGAGCAGGATGTGTATTTATCAGCTACTATCTATCAGCAATAAAATACATGGTGCAAGATTACTCTGCACAATCCCTTGGCATTAAGGTAACGTAGTTATCTTCAACTCTACATTCATGAAATCATCTTAACCCCATTTACTATTTATATAATATGCAGATTTATCTATCTACACCCATCTTACGGAAAATGTTTACAATTGTTTGTGTATAAATCTATTGAATTTCATTTTAGATATATGAAATAACGTTGTCAGATCATCGTCAGACATCTCAAAGTTTTCCAGATGGCACTGTCTGAAGTATCTCTTTTGTAATATTGAATATTATGCATATCTCCAAAAATGCAAATGATGCATATCATCGTTATGAGTGACAGGTCATACAGATAATCTGAACCAAGAGATCTCAAAGTTTAAAAAAAAACTACTTAATTTTGTTGTAGTTCTGATGTCATTTCTTTCTTTGGTCCATGTTAAAGGAATTAATCCTTATATTTCATCTAACTCTGGACATTGCCTACATCTTTTAAACATCATTAGTATCTCTTCTTACTTTTGATGTTTCTTGAAAATGGTGTTTTAAAAGCTCATTGATGGTCACAGTTGCATAACAGTAAATATATTAAAAACCACTAAAGGGTACTCCACATGGGTACATTTTAGACTGTGAATTGTATCTAATGAAGCTGTTCTTACTTAAAAAGTCCATTGAGGATGAAGAGTGCTAAGTAATATAATATTCCAGCCCACAATAATAAAAATGACTTAATTGCTGTCCTTCTTAAAGCTATCATTGTTAATACAAATAAATGTTTATGGAACTGACGTAAAGAGATGCCCGAGGTCAATTTGGATAGATATAAAATATCTGTGTTCAGTTTATTCTAATATTAGCATTTCTTTGCATTCCCTGGGCATATATAAACTAAACTGAGAAGTCCATAGAGGGAAACTAGTTCGTGCTTAAAACTGTTAACTCAGACAACTGAATCAATTAAATTTCAGTGAAGTTATTTATAAACCCATCATAGCTGAAATCTAAAGCAATAGGGAGGAGTCTAAAGTCTAAGAAACACAGTTTTTAGTTTACAAAGTAATACTTTTTTGGGGTGCCTGGGTGGCTCAGTCAGTTAAGCATCTGCCTTCCGCTCAGGTCATGATCCCAGGGTCCTGGGATCGAGCCCCACATTGGGCTCCCTGCTCAGCGGGAAGCCTGCTTCTCCCTCTCCCTCTGCCTGCCGCTCTGCCTACTTGTGCTCTGTCAAATAAATAAATAAAATCTTTAAAAAAAAAAGTAATACTTTTTTTTCCTCGATATGTAATTTTTTTAATTGCATTTTTGATTTTGTATTGTATGTTATTTTGACTTTTGGAGTATTTATAGTCAACTCTTGATGATTCATAACCAGTGGAGACTGAAGACATAAAAAGTTATTACTGAAAGGTAGATTAACCATTAGACAGTCATGGTCACATAGACATTCATAGAATCATAAAAGGCTAAGACCTGAGAACAACCAACCCCTTCATTTACAGATGGGGAAACTGAGGCTCAGAGAAGTTAAATGTACTGTTCAAAGTAACAGCTGGTAAGTGGCAGAGCAAGGATTCAAACACAAGACCGTTTAAAATTCAAGTCTTCTGTGGGGCACCTGGGTGGCTCAGTTGGTTAAGTGACTGCCTTCAGCTCAGGTCATGATCCTGGAGTCCCAGGATCGAGTCCAGCATTGGGCTCCCTGCCCAGCAGCGAGTGTGCTTCTCCCTCGGACCCTGCCCCCCTCCTGTTCTCTCACTCTCTCTCTCAAATCAAATCTTTAAAAAAAATAAAAATAAAATTCAAGTCTTCTGGAATTCATAATTAGGAGTCTCATTACACAGCCAAAATGAATTTACAGCCCCAAAATGTTAACTTTTTCTTTTTTTCTTAAAATATTAATCTACAAACAAAGCCTCTTCCAGTAGAAATTTTAAGTCGCTTTTTAAAAATTTCAAAATAGTCTTATCAAACATAACTTTGAATTCAAAACCGAAAGTTATCTAACATGTATAGCAAACAAAACTACGAAGGATCAACATCTAGGATAATGGGTTGTGTTAAACAGTGGGTGTTATTTGGTAGTTTGCCCCCCAACTTTTTTTTTTTTTTTTTTTTTTACCTTTAGCCATGTCACACTCCTTTATCATTTTCAGAAAGGTGGAAATTTCCCTATCTAGTTTCTGTTGGCATGTTTGTGCTTTCTGGGAAAACAAAAACAAAAAGCAAAATTAAAACTTTATTAATAAAGTATTTTTATAGTACATATACTTTACTGTTTCTGTCAAAACTTTTAGTTCATATGTTGATATACTACAATAATTAAGATATATTCTTGAGAGAGAAAAAGATAAAAATTTCCTTAGAAATTGAATATTGCATTTAATCACATACAGGTTTAAAAAATAAATCTTTCTAAATTTTAAATACATTCAACATTTGTCATGTAGACAATATACAATTGCACTGTTTCCAAAAACTCATTATACCATATACATATGAGTTAGATTTCTCCCGATTAATCCTTTTTGTAGACTTGATTAAATTCATCGAGGAATTATAAAATGCATTCCTTAAGAATATACTTTAAAAATTGTTTTTGTCGGGGCACCTGGGTGGCTCAGTCGTTAAGCGTCTGCCTTCAGCTCGGGTCATGATCCCAGGATTCTGGGATCGAGCCCCTCATAGGGCTCCTTGCTCAGGGGGAAGCCTGCTTCTCCCTCTCCCACTCCCCCTGCTTATGTTTCCTCTCTCGCTGTGTCTTTCTCTGTCAAATAAATAAAATCCTAAAAAAAAAAAAGGTTTAAAAACTGTTTTTGTTAAAAAAAAAAATCTAGATAGTAATATTTAGAAACCACAGCTGATTTTCGTTCAGCCATCTAAGGACATTTTCTTAGTAAGTCAAAGTTTATAAAAATAAGATTAAGTCAGTTATAGGAAACATTCTTCTTGCACTTTGAAACTTCTACATTTTTAGATCCCTAAAAGCAAAACACAGTTTTATGACACAAGTTCCACCCCATCTTAGTCAAGATTTAGAAGTCCAAAATGAAAAGTCAGGTAAACACATTGATTATATTAACAATGTAATTTTGATGTTAGTTTTATTTACAGTTTCTCTTTCAAGAGGTAGGAAGAATAAGCAAGAAAATTATCATTGTAAAGTCAGTTGGTTATGGCAATGAAAAATGTTTATTCTGAGAACCTTGAGTTTGTTAATATTAAAATCACATTGTTGTAGGTAGAGTAATATTTATCCTCATAAATTCCCCACTTTGTACTCCTAATCCCAACTGGCTCATCACTAAACATTTTTGCTCCTCCTAAATCAGTCCTACATGACAAAGGGACACAGGTAAGCAGCCTTTTCTTCTTTTTCACCTTATAAAATTTTTAGTGCTTATGAAGCTCAGCTCAACTACAGCAGAATTAGTCATGGTACCACATTAGTGACAGGCAATGTTCTCTTTAAAATCTACATTACTCTGTGTTGAGAGCTCTAACAACATAAAAATACCTACACTACACAATTTAAAACACCCCAGAAAGGGAAATGGTGTGCTGGATCACTTTTTCAGACACAGCCCATAAATACAGGTTGAAGGCAGGGAAGAAGTTGATCTGGAGGAACTGAAATAGGCACTGCAACCAAATGTATCACTCATAATTTATTAACAGAAAATTGTCATTTCTACTCTATACATAGTTAATACTCCTGCCCATGTGCAAGTCAACGCTACTGTTTTCTCTTTTCCTTTCTATGGTGAAAGTTAGCTGGATGCATAAAAGCCAGCACTGGCTTCATCTGCAGACTGGAAATCTGTAATGAACAGGACAGAGTTCCTGGGGGTAATAAAGACAAGAACATTCTCCATAACATCATCCTCAAATACCTGAATCCCATTCATCTTCCCTTAGCATATCTACCTGACAGTTACTAAAAAGAGCTTCCCTGGTGGAGGATTTACTTGTTTTAATAAAAGGTACATATTAGGTCAGCTGGAGAAGATCTGATCTACACATTCTGTTTCACAGTTAGGTATAATGTGTCTTCTGTTCTAAACATTTGGTGTGGTTTTGAGGGTAAAAGGAACAAAAGAGGTCATTAATACAAACCACATGTATACATCCTCCAATTTGCTATAATTTCCCCTTAGCAGCTATTGGTTATATTAGGAAAACCTAGAAATCTATTTAGGAAGGTTAATGTTCAGGAGTTCTTTGCAGAGCCCAGCATGGTGTCCCATTCTTAACTTCTAAGCCATTCACCCTTATGTCAGGCATTCTTTTTAGGTTTTAATTTTTTTTTTATTCTACATAAATAGGATCCCACTATAAGCAATGACCTAATACCCGAGCATGATGATATTTTAAACCCAAGTTGTCTGGGCACAGAATTCAAGAACAGAGAGCAGGAGGTACCCAGGTGAGCAGCTGAGCACATTCACAGCACAGGCCTCCTGCTCCTAGTTCTGCCCACCCAGAAATTTGCTGTTTTGTTTAAGCTGATGTTAAACCATTTTATTATCCCTGGCTTAGGACAACAGCTCAGAATGTATTATCAAGGGCTAGGAAGGACTGAATAGGGTAGGGGAGAGGTCAAATTCCAGGCTATTTGCTATAGACAATCTACATTTGTAAGAACAGAAGCAGACCGCCTTACTCAAGCAATTAAAAGGGACAAACTACTGACACCACGTAGTGAAAGAAGACAGGTTCCAATGAGCACATACAGTGTGATTCCAATTACATACAATTCTAGAACAGACAAAACTGATACCACCTATAATGACAGAAAGCAGATCAGTGATTGCCTGAGATGGAGGTGAAGTGCATTGCCTGGCAAGGGGCCCCAGGGAAATTTGAGGTGATAAAAATGTATCTTTTTTCTTTTTTAATGGAAACTTACTTTTTTTTTTTAAGATTTTATTTATTTGACAGAGAGCGAGACAGCACAAGCAGGGGGAGTGGGATAGGGAAAAGCAGGCTTCCCGCCAAGCAGGGAGCCCGATGTGGGGCTCGATCCCAGGACCCTGGGATCATGACCTGAGCCGAAGGCAGATGCCTAAACATCTGAGCCACGAGGTGCCCCAAAATGTCTCTATCTTGAGAGAAGTGGTGGTTACAAAGGGTATATACATTTGTCAGAACATGTCAAATTGGACAAAATGCATTCATTTTATTATACCTAAACTTTTTAGAGATTATAGAACCCTGATGACATTCCTCTTTACAGAAAACAGCCAGGACTGCAAGCACTCGTGCCCCAAGTCTCACCTCCAAGGCTCCCTACCAAGCCCAATTCCATTTCCCCTCAGTCTAAGTCAATACATAGCACATTTATTCTTCTTGGTACCTGGGGATCATTATGGCCCTGCTCTGTAATCTTAATGTGTTATTTTGCAACAGATATTTATACAAAAAAATTAAATGAAAGGATATAGAGAGAAAAAGGCAATTCTCTCTCACATATCAGCACAATTTAGTGTCTTCCGCTCATTAAATCCTTATAACACTGAGTTCAGATCCTATAGAATCGAGATATCATCAACAAATGAAACCCCCACTTTCCTGGTGCCACCCCAAATCTAAGAGCCTATCCCAGTTTTGTCCCATAGTACGTTCTACAACGACAGAAGCATTCTACACTGTACTGTCCAGAGTGGTAGCCACATGTGACTATTGAGCACCTGGAACTGTGCTGAGTTAAAAGGAGTTGAATTCTTAATTCTAATTTAAGTATAAACAGCCAAATGCGTCTAGTAGCTATCGTATTGGACAGCATTTCTACACCAACACTGTGCTTGAATTTGTCTTTCCATTTTTATATTTAAAATATTTTCAAGTTGTCATTAAGGCAACAACCATAAGGCCAGTATTTCTATGATTTGTCTTATACTTTTCTCTCTGGAGACCTAACCTTAGGGCAGTGACAGAGAGATAAGAGAAATACTGTTTTCAATTTTTGGGGGGTCCTCATTTTGGGTGGAGATAAAATGAGACCAAAAACATCACATAACCTGGTCACTTTTTCAGTGTGGACATTTTTCCCCCATAATGTCTTGTCCAAAACCATGTTGAGGAAATAAGGTTAGTTTTATGTCGATTCAGATGGCTTTAGAGTATTTTAATCCTAGAGTTCCTAATTTCCTTTAGAAAGTCTATAAACATCTAGAATAGATCTCATTTCACAAATAGGTCCCAGAATATCCTTACAACTTAAGAATCCAATGATCAAAGGCATTCTGGAGCCAGTCTACCACAAGCTACAATTCAACAAACTTAACAGCTCATTTCAGATTTTAACCTATTTTTGGACCAAACTTCAGGAGTTGAGATAGAGTCAAGATTCACAGAATTAGCATTCAAATTCTGTTGGACAGAAATATGTTTGTAACCTGCAAAACATGAAAGGCTAAACACTGCTGTAACTCTCCCCAACTTCAGGTGCTATAAAAATCTAGAAGGCAAAAACTTAATGGTTTTAAAGTTAACATAAGAGCATGATATTCAAGTGAATAAAATAAAAGGTATAGTGGAAGTTAATAACATGAAAAACTGAAAACTATGCCAAAGAAACATTTTTTTCAAGAAAGATTTTTTTAATGATATGCAAGTTAGTCCGCTTTTACCTGTAGCTTCCATTAAAAATGTCTTAAAATTACCATAATCCTAGGAAAGATTGGTATACTTTGTAAGTCCTTCCAGGTTTTATCATTTACCTTATTCTGAGGATAAATAAGAAAGGACTTCTTTTCACGTAGGGAATCCTGACAAAAAGTTAAAATATTTAGCACAGTTTTGGGTTTGGTTTTTTTTTGTTTTTTACTTGTTTAACATGATTCTGGCCATAGATATGTAAACCTTCTTTTTTACCCAAACAGTTTAATGTTATTTAGATGCTCTGGTAGATGTTATTTTTGCAAAGTTCACAGATCTGAAAATTATGTTTATGGTTGTCACACTACACATTAGGCTTTAAAAAAAATAGAAGTAGCACTGGTAAAGCGAATGTCAGTAAATTCTGGCAATGTCTTCAACAAAACATGGAAGAGCTCAAATTTAATGTTCCATCATAAAATAGGATTAGGGACTGAAAGAGCCAAAATCTCTTTCTGATTTAAGTTTACAGGTCCTTACATCAATAAAACTCTTTAGGTATTAGCAAACTTAACTTCATTAAAGTTGTTAATTTAGAAACATTCAAATCCTGCATCCAGTTCATTTAATTAAAAAAAAAAAGATTAAATTTAGTAGGCAAATTGATATGTCCTGACATAATTATTTGGAGTGAACTCCATCATCCTTTTGTAGTTCTAATTCTTCCAAACCCAATTCCCATTTAAAAGGCACGGCCAGAAAACTGATGCCCAGAAAAAAATACCTATTTCATTTCAATAACACATGCTGATATTTCTCTATGGCTAAGACACCGACATCACTTCAGATACAGGCCTATCCTTTTATTACTGACGCTTTATCTTACCTCTAATCAATGAAGTTACAGATTACAAGTGGTTTTAAATGAAACTACCAGCCAGGAAAGGTATCACTATGGTTGCATTATTTAAACTCTGAAATATGCAGTGAAGTCATAAAGGACAGCAAGTCAAGCTCTGCATGCTCCCCCTACTGGCAGTTTTCAAACAGAATGACAATCTGATCACAGCAATGGAAAAATTTTAACCAAAAAAGATACATATGGGCACAGGTTAGTATCTTTACAGCATTATCTACAGAGACATTTGATAGTATCATAACAGAAACTATAAATAGCATAAAATAGTACTGGATAAAGAGCAATATTATCTCCACTGCTGTCAAATTTCTTAATTTCAAAACCTCACGTTAAAAAAAAAAATTCTTGGTGACAGAGTTAGCTATAAAAGTCAGGTTTGGTTTTTCTACATACCTCTAAGGATTCCTTCAAGTCTACAGCTGAAATTGCATCTTCCTCTTCGTCATCAGTCAGCTGGTCCTGGGAACAGTAGTGAGTGCTATAAGCAGAATGATCTTCTATTGCTTCCAGCCAGTCCTGAAATAATCCAAGAATTTAAATAAAAGTAAAATGCATTTTTACTCAAAAGAGATAATACGGCAACAATTTAGAAAGCATAAAATTTACATGGAGAAAATATTAAAGGCTCAGAAAAACAAAAGAAACCCAAACCAACCAACAACAAAAGAATGATGCAGGTCCATGACATTTCTGGATAAAAAAATTTCCTAATACTTTAAAAAAATATCATCTATAAGTTTACATATTCAATAATATTAAAACACACATTATAAAAGCTGAGTAATGGGTGGAAATTTTTTCACTTAAAATTATAGATTCTCAATACTGTTGGATACGCTATTATATACTAATATATCCAGAAATACTATTTTACTAACTTGTAATCAAGTTATAAGAAAGCCAAAAATTGCCTTGATGCTTTAGCTTTTACTAATGTTTTTAAAATATCAGTGATTTCACAAAAAGAATATTTGCCCTAAAAATATCTGTGTTACTTCCTCCTTATTTTTTTACAGCATTACTCAAGGTCAAATTTTACCCCTTTATGATACGGTTAGAGCATCAGAAGTTTAGATCATTTAGGGTTCTTTGCAGGGCCAAAGTTAACCACTTTGAAAAATAGATTCTTTTAACCCCTTACATAATTTACGAAAAAACAAGACAGGTCTATAAATACTCCTTTGATCTAAAGGAATATGGAGTCTCCATTAAATAACTGCACTGTGAATTTCTGTCACATCAACCCCAATTTTCTTCCTTGATGCTGTTGTTCAATTTACCACAAAGGAAGACTGAGGTTATACTGTAATAAATCAGAACACCTAAGCTGAAGCCAGGTTTTGTCACTTGTAAGCTGTGTGACCTTGAGAGAGCACTTCAATCTTACTGGCTTCAGTTTCTGTACCTATAAATGAAGAGGCAGACTACATAATCATTCAGAATTTTTTCCAAAAATGATTCACAAAATCAAAATAATAAAGATAATTATGAACAGAAAATATCTGCAGGTACATGTTGATAAAGAAATTAATTCATAAGCCAAATTTCAAGCTTCATATAATTGCCCCCATTAAAAAGATCCAGCCAACAAGATTTTAGATGTTAATACTGAATTGATCTTATATTTTTTGTTTTTAAATGTTAAGTTTTATGAAAGATAAATGAATCCATAAAATTACCTCTCTTGACTGTTGAAGGCTATTCTTAGGAACCCTGAAGCCATGAATAGTGTCATCGAAGCATTTAATAAAGAAGAGGCAGCTATCAGTGGATTTTACCTTGGATATAAAGAAGTCAGTAAGACAATATCATTCACGCACATAAAATAGGATATATATATATATACACACACATAACAGTACATACAACACATAACAGTATTAACATAGCTTAATTTTACCCACGTGAACATTGATGCATTGGGAATATCACATGCATTGCAGCTAACATCTGGCTTTCATATTTGTAGTTACTCTAAATACGAATAGTCCATTAGGTATGTAGTTTTAGTTTTGTCTTTTATGTTTAATAACTTAGCATGCACTTGGGCTATAAAATTCTTTAAATACCACAGCTCCAATTTCTTATTCATACCATTCTCCAGAACCTTTTGAGCTGAATGTACAAAACATTTGAACTGAGTGTAAAAGAGTAAGTACATATGAGATTGATAAAGAAGGGGGAAAGGAAAAGAGGATAAAAAAATTGTGTCCCATTGAAATGTAAGTTTGGAAAGTGAGGGGATTTAAGAATGGAAAAAGAAAGGGGTGTCTGGGTGGCTCAGTCGGTTAAGCGGCTGCCTTCGGCTCAGGTCATGATTTCAGGGTCCTGAGATCAAGCCCCACATTGGGCTCCCTGCTCAGTGGGGAGTCTGCTTCTCCCTCTCCCTCTGTTGTTCCCTCTGCTTGTGCTCTCTTGCTCGCACTCTAATAAATAAAGTCTTAAAAAAAAAAAGGAATGGAAAAAGACTTCTACTTCAAGGCCCTACAAGAGTACCACCCTCCTCCTTGCAGGAAACAACTATAAAAAGCAACTGCTGGGGGCGGGGGTGGGGAGGCTGCGTCATTTGGGTATCTGACTCTTGATTTCAGCTTGGGTTGTGATCTTGGGGTTGTGAGATTGAGCTCTGCGGTGGGTATGGAGTCTGCTTGGGATTCTTTCTGTCCCTCTGCCCCTCCCCCTGCTCATGCACACTCAAACGCGCTCGCTCTCTCAAAATGGATGAATAAAATCTTAAAAAAAAAAAAGCAACTGCCTTAAGGAACTGGAGAGTGAACAAAAGTTGACAGACTCTCATGGGGAATGCACATGTTCTTGGAGGAAAGGAAATAAGTAACTATGCAAATAAGCTCCCATCCCCAAGGTTTTTCAACTGGGACATATAGTCCACAGGGTGACACGAAAGCAGCACGGGCACACATGGAAAAACCCACAGTCTTTCTGTCTTTGAGAATTAATAAAGGAAAGCCAGGGATCCAGAAATACTAAAGAGTGGGGGTAATCCTCCAAGGGAAAAAGAGAAGAGATCCCCAAACTATGTCTGTTCACATGTCTAATTGAGGCTGAGAAAGGATTCAGAGCAGTCTCTTATATACAACCTTTCAAAATGCACACCAGAGCTGCCACCCAAGAAACAGAGTTTACAACCTAAACCCAGCCAAGAAAATGACCTGCTAAAACAGGTCATTTAACAGAGAAAAATAACAGAACCCAGAATCCCCAGGACTTAACATTCATAATATTAAGGATACAATCCAAAATTACCTGATATATGAAGAAGAAAGTGGAACATATTCTCAAAAGAAGTCTAATTAAAAGGCAGATTTTTCAGAATGGTTAATAGGGACCCAAATAGATACTATCTACACAGATAGAAAATAAAGATATACAGGTTAAAAGGAAATGGAGAGAAAAAGAGATACCATGCAAACAGTAAGCATAAGAAGGCCTGAGTGGTTTTATAATATTGGGCAAAATAGATTTCCAAAGTAAATATATTACAAGAGATAAAGAGGGCCACCATATAATAAGAAAGGGGTCAATTATTCAGGAAGACAACATCATTGGTATGTATGTGTTCAATAACTGAGAAATGAACAATTCCACAAGCATAGTTGGTTATTTTGATAGCCCTCTCGGCAATTGATACAATTAGCCAAAAATCAGCAAAAACACAGATCTGAACAACACTATCAACCACCATGACTGAATATTTATAGGACTCTAAACCCAACAATAGTGAAATATACATTATCTTCAAGTGTGTTTCCTGGGATAATCCACACATAGAGCCATCAAGCAAGTCTCAATACACTTGAAAAGACAGAAATCATATAGGATACATTCAATGACCAAAATGAAATTAAATTATAAATCAGAAACAGATCATAAAAACCCCAATTACTTGGAAAGTAAACACACCTGTAAGTATTCATTGGTTCAAAGACAACTTCTATTAATAGAAATTTCTATTAGTTTCTAGTAGAAATTAGACAATATTTTGAACTACATTATAATGAAAACATACCAAAATTAGCAGCATGAAACTAAAACAGTTAAAAGGTAAAAGTATAGCTTTAAATGGCTGTATTAGTAAAGAAGATAGGCCTTAATCAATAAGCTTTGACCTTGAGAAACTATTAAAAAAGCAAATTAAACCCAAAGCATAGAGAAATTTCTTAAAAAGAACAAAAATAGAAAATAGAAAAACAAAAAAATTTCAAAAAAAAATCAAGAACTAGTTCTTCGAAAAGATCAATAAAATTGATAAACTGCTAGCCAGATTAATCTAGGGAAGAAAAAAAGAGACACAAATTACCAATATAAAAAAAATGAAAGAAGGCACAACACTACCTATCATACAAACATTAAAAACATAATAAGGGACTATAACAAAAAGTTTGATAACCTAAGGGACAAATTTTTTGAAAGGTAAAAATTACAAACACCAACCCAAGAAGAAATAGAGAATTTGAACTAGCCCTTAGCAACTGAACAAATTTGTAATTACTATCCTTCCCATAAAAAACAAAAAAACAAAAAACCCCCACCTTCTGGCCCATGAATTATATCAGCATTTAGGAAACAAATAAACCTAATCCTACAAAAACTCTTCCAAGAAACTGAAAAGAAATATTTTCTAATTCATTATATGAGACCAGTATTTCTCAGATTCCAAAACCACACAAAATGTATCAAGAGAGAAATATAAACCAATATCCATCAGGAACACAGAAGCAAAAAATCCTTAACAAAATATTAGCAAACAATTTATTAAAATAATGTATCATGACCAACTGAAATTTATCCCAGCAATATGACTGGTTTATTAACACCCTAAGATCTAACAGTGTAATTAACCATATTAAAATGAGTAAAACCCTATGATCATTTCAATAATATGCAAAAAGTATTTAATAAAAATCAACAGATTCTCATGGTAAGGGCTCTCAGTAAATTAGGAAATGAAAATAACTTCTTAAAGCAAATTAAGGGCATCTATGAAAAATTTACAGCTAATAACTCAATAATGAAAGGCTCAATGCTTTGTACCTAACACAACAAACAAAACAAGAATGCTGGCTCTCACCAATTCTATTTAAAGTTGTACTGGAGGCCCTATCAAGTACAATAAAGAATAAAAAAGAAAAGGCATATGAATTGTAGAGAAATAGAACTATCTTTTTTTGCAGACAACATGATTGTGCATGTAGGAGACCCTGAGAAATCTGCAAAAAAACTACCAAAACTATTAAGTGATTTTAGCAAGGCTACAGGACTCAAAACAAATTTATATATAATAGCATCTAAAACTAATGATGTAATGTATGGGGATTAACATAAGAATAAAAAAAATTTTTTTTAAATTTATATATAATAGCAGCAAAAAATAGAAAATGAAAATTTCATGTCCATAATATAGCTTTAAAAAATAAACACATAAGCATAAATTTAACAAAAACGTTATAAGAGGAAATTAAAGAAGATTTCAATAAAGGAGAGATACAATGTTCATAGCTTAGAGGTCTTGATGTGGTTAAAGTAACAATCCTCCCCAAGTAAATCTATATATTTAATGCAATCCCAATCAAAACAACCATTCCCCAACACTGAAAACTGATGAAAGACATTCAACATATTGAAAAGCATTTATTCAAGAAAAATCTACTGAATCTCTCAGTAAGAACACTGGATGTTGTTTTAGCCTGAGTCTGCTCCATTCCCCCCTCCTCCTTACTCTGTGGCAAATTGCATCATGATGGGGCAAGCTTTAAATACTGGGGCTGACTTTATTTAGAATAGGGCCCTGAAAATTCCAAGTCCAGGGCTTTCTCAAAACAACAGCAATCTTGGTAGCCAACAATCAGGAAAAGCCATCACAGAACATGAAGTCTAAATATATTCAGCCAAGCAACAAACTGGAAAATGAGCCAGACATTTAAAAAGCTCTCAGAAAAATGTTCAAAAACTAAAGTAAATCGTATGTAAAGAACTAAAAGAAAGCATTTGATAATAACCCATCAAATAGAAAATATCAATAAAAAGATGCAAGTTATGAAAAAGAACCAAATGGAAATTCTGGATGTGAAAATTACAAGAACTGTAATGAAAAATTCACTCAAGATAATCTGAGATTGAAGAGAAGAAAAAAATCATGGCAGGGCATTATCATGTGTACCAACAAAGTCACAAAGGAGAGAAAAAAGCTGAAAAAAAATATTTAAAGAAATAATGGGTGAAAATTTCCCAAGTTCAATGAAAATATTACATATTCAAAAAGTTCAATAAACTCCACTATGATAAATCCAGAGAGATTTATACCTAGACACATCTTAGTCAAACTACTGACAGCCAAAACCAGAAAATATTGAAAGTAATGAGAAAAAGGACTCATCAAATACAGGGGAAGCACAGTAAAATTAACAGCTGACTTTGCATCAAAAACAATGAAGAATAGAGCTAAGGGGATGACATATTTAAAGTGCTGAAAGAAAATTTCTCTGTCTTATGAAACTATTGTTCTAAAATGAAGGCAAAATACACCCCCAAATAAAAAAAGACTCAGACAATTCATTAGATATACCTAACAAAAGAGTAAAAAAAAAAAAGTTCTTTAGACCAAAAGAAAGTGACACCAAAGGTGGGGGCGGGGGGGAACTGGACAAGTTAATTGCATAGGTAATTCTAATATAATATATATTTTCTCTTCTCAAATAATTTAAAGTGATTTACACAACTATAAAATTGTATGGTTGAGCTTGTAACATACTGAGGTGTAATGTATATGATAGTAATAGGACAGAGGATAAAGGAAGGAATGGAGCTATATCAGAGCAAGGAAATGACCCCAAATATGCACTGAGACAAAAAGTAGAAACAACCCAAATATTCATTAACTGATGAATGAATAAGTACTGTCTATCCATATAATGGATTATTATTTAGCCATAAAAGGACTGAAGTAATGATAACTTGCTACAATATGGATGAGCCTTGAAAACATTATGCTAAGCAAAAGAATCCAGAAACAAAAGGCCACATATTATATGAGTCCATTTATATGAAATGTCCAGAATAGGCAAATTTATAGAGACAGATATTAATGGCTGCCTAGGGCTAGAAGGGGGTGGTACTGACAGGAATGGGGTATGATTGCTAATGGGTATGAAGTTTCCTTGTAGAATTATGGAAATGGATCTAAAATGGACTGTGGTCTCCACATGGTCAGCACAAGTCTCTGACCATACAAAAAAATTACTGAATCATTTCAAGTGGGTGAACTGTATACGATGTGAATTACAGTTCAATAAAAATATTTTAAAACCTATAAAACTGTATAAAGCAATAGCTATAACACTGTATCATTGAGTTTTTAAACATGTAGAGTCATGATATATATAAAAATAACACAAAAGGGTAGGAAGTGGAACTATATTAAAGCATAATAAGTATGGAAGGAAGTAGTAGTTTGTCATAGATTAAGATGCCTATTATAATACCTCGACCAACCACTAAGAAGTAACTTTAAAATATAGTAAAATATAAACAAAAGGAAATTGTATATGAGACATACGTATCTTATGTAGAAGAGACAGAACAAAGAACAAAATGAATATAGAAACAGCAAAATGGCAGACAGAAATCCAACCATATCAATAACAATATTAAGTACAAATTCATTAAACACTTTAAGATTTTACTTTTAAGTAATCCCTATACCCAACATGGGGCTCAAACTCACAACCCCTAGATCAAAAGTCACACTCTCCACTGAATAATCCAGCCAGGCGCCCCTCATTAAACATTCCTATCACAAGGCAGAGATTGTCAAACTGGATAAAAATACCAGATACTGGGGCGCCTGGGTGGCTCAGTCGTTAAGCGTCTGCCTTCGGCTCGGGTCGTGGTCCCAGGGTCCTGGGATCGAGCCCCGCATCGGGCTCCCTGCTTGGTGGGAAGCCTGCTTCTCCCTCTCCCACTCCCCCTGCTCGTGTTCCCTCTCTCGCTGTATCTCTCTCTGTCAAATAAATAAATAAAATCTTTAAAAAAAAAAAAAAATACCAGATACAACTGTATGCTCTCTGTAAGAGACTTTAGATTGACACACATAAATAGGCTGAAAGCAAAAGAATGGGAAAAGGTATACAAAGCAAACAGTACCCATATGAGAGCTGGAGTGACTATAGTGATTGTTATGGACTAAACTGTGTCCTCCCCAAATTCATATGTGGAAGCCTCAACCCTCAATGAGACTATTTGTAAATAGGGCCTTTAAAGAGGAAATTAAGATTAAATGAGATCACAAGAGTGGGGCCCTAATTCAGTAAGACTGGTATCCTTAATAAGAGGAAGAGAAGCCAGGGATGCTTGCACACAAAGAAAAGCCATGAGAGAGCTGCAAGAAGGCAGCTATCTGCAAACAATAGAGAAAGGCCTCAGGAGAAATCTTCCCTACACATCAGAGCTTAAACTATAAAATTCATAAGGAAACATAAGGGTAAAACTTCAAAGCAGTGGACTTGGCAATGATTTCTTGGACATAACACCAAAAGCACAAGTGACAAAAGAAAAAAGAGATAAGTTGGACTGTATCAAAATTAAAAACTTCTATCAAAGGGCACTATCAACAGAGTGTAAAGACAACCCACAGAATGGGAGAAAATATTTGCAAATCATATACTGATAAGGGTTAATATCCAGAATATACAAAGAATTCCTACAACTCAACACCAACAAAAAGCCAAACAGGCCAGTTAAAAAATGGGCAAAGGACTTAAAGAGATTATTTCTCCAAAAACAATATATGATACCCAAGAAGCACTTGAGAAGATCCTCAACATCACCAGTCATTACAGAAATGCAAATCAAGATGCAATTAGATACCACCTCACACTCATTAGGATGCTCAATATTTAAAAAAAAAAAAAAAAAGGAAAGAAGTGCTGATGAGGATATGGAGAAAGTGAAATTGGAACCCTTGCACACTGTTGGTGTGAACATAAAATGGGGCAGCTGCTATAGAGAACAGGAGGGAAATTCCTCAAAAAGTTAAAAATAGAACTACACATCATTCAGCAATTCCACTTCTAGGTCTATATCCAAAAGAATTCAAAGCAGGATCTTGAAGAGATATTTGTACATCTGCGTTCACTGCATCATTATTCACAATCACCAAGAGGTGGAAGCAATTCAAATATCCACTGACGAATGCGTAAAGAAATGTGGTCTATACCTACAATGGAATATTATTTAGCCTTAAAAAAGAAATCTTGTCACATATTACCACATGGATGAATCTTGAGGATATCAGACTAAGTGAACTAAGGCAGTCATAAAAAGACATATACTGTATGATTCCACTTGCAAGAGGTGTCTAAAGTAGTCAAACTCCTAGAAACAAAACGTCAAAACAATGGTTTGAGAGGCACTGGGGGTTGGGGAAATAGGCAGTTAGTTGCTCAATGGATACGGTTCCACTTTTGCTAGATGAAAGTTCCAGAGATCTGGTGCACAACAAAGTAAATACAGTTCAAGCTACTGAATTGTACCCTTAAAAATGGTTAAAATAGTAAATTTTATGTTATGTGCTTTTTTACAACTAAATTTTTTCAAAAAGGAAAGAAATTGTGACCCATGCTGTAACATGGATGAACCTTGAGGGTATTATACTAAGTGAAATAAGCCAGTCACAGAAGGACAAATATTGCCTCTTTCTACTTATCCGAGGTACCTAGCAAGGTCAAATTCCTAGAAACAGAATGTAGAGTGGGGACAGCCAGGGCCTGGGAATAGAGAGGAGTGGAACTAGTGACCGAAGGGCATGGAGTTTTAGTTCGGGAAGATCACGAGTTCTGGAGATGAATGTGCTGGTAGCTGCAACTGCACGATGAAGAAAACTAAGAAACTGACAGCTGGAGCACTCATATTAGGAAAAGATCTCAAGTCAATAACCTAAGCTTCTACCTCAAGAAACTACAAAGTAAAGAGAGTGCTTTACAGCCATCACACAGTGAATGCTCAGTAGCTTGTGTTGATATGTGACTCCTAAATGTAAGCTTTAAGCAGACGTTTACAGAAGAAACACAAATTATGAAACAAGGTGAGGGCTAACACAGCAGGAGCTAACCAATTCCACAGAAGTTAAAGAGCAAGAAATTTTAAAAGGGCAAGTGGAGCAACTTGTTTGTTTTTCGATTTAAGGCAGACAAGAATGAGATAAAGGGCCAACTGAAGAAAAAGATTGGTATTAAGTAGATGTGTCTACGGCAGGAACAGAAGAGAATGGCCAGGATTGCACTGAAAGAGAAAACAAGATGACACAGGTAAGATGAGAGAGAGGACCCTGGCCCTCTGGTCCACTGTGTAAGGAGCACAGGGTGGGAGGACACTGAGGGGCCGGCTGTGTAATTAGGTGGTACTGCTGGGGAATGGGCCACATCTGTGACTCCCCAAGGGGAACACCTGGTCTTCTGGGGGTGTTTGCCCTGAGAAAGGAAGGTGCCATGCTCTAAAGAGCAGATGGACTGCCGCAACGTGTTGACAACTCTAAAGGATGGGAAGTAGGAAATAAGAAAGCAAGTCTAGGCTCCAGTCTTAGACTAATCTCTAAAGAGAAGAAACTCCTTTTTTCTCCTGGTTAGTAAAAGTATAAACAGTGAACCTAGAAAACCCAAGAATCCCAATTTTGATGCAGGCTTTAAATTTTAAAACCAGAAAGACTTTCATTATCCCTATTTACCCACGTATAAATACACAGATACATGTACGACATACATACATCTGTGTATATATACACATGCACATAATGTGAATATACATACATACACATACAAAAATGTCAAAGGCTCTTTATGTTTTCAGGTAACTCAGCTCTCATCCACAACATGTGGAAATAAAAATTGATTATATTTTTAAAACAGATATTCCACAATTTTACTTGTTCTCAAGTAAAAACATATACAAATGCCTTCTACCCCCAAGATTTTACAAGGCAGCTTTATAAAAATAATTTGGGTCAATCACTTGCAAAACTAATTTCATGGTTTGAGCAAAAGATGCATGTGTCATCCTACCGTGCATACTGCTTGAGTTAGGTGCTTGCATCCCTGGCGATAAATATTACGGACTGCATCAGGCCTTCAAAATAAATATTAAATTATCAAGATAAAAGGAAGAGAGGTAAGTGAAACTTTCAATCTTTCAAAATTTAGATAATGAAATTTAATAAGTATCAGGATAATACTTACTGTTTCCTATACCATGAAAGGACTCCATGTTCTAACACTACCCAGAATAACCTCCAGCCAAAAAATCTTGAACTCTAAGGGAAAAATTGGCAAAGATTTTCCAAGCTGACACATCTAGATTCAAATACCTGACTGATAAAAAGTACGTTATGACAGTTCTATCGTTGTCTTTCATCTAGATAGTACTATTGAACATTAAAAAATGATCAAATATGGGGGCTCCTGGGTGGCTCAGTTGGTTAAGAGTCTGCCTTTGGCTCAGGTCATGATCTCAGGGTCCTGGGATCAAGCCCCGCATTGGGCTCCTTGCTCAGCGGGGAGCCTGCTTCTCCCTCTCTCTCTGCTTGTTGCTCCCCCGCTTGTGCTCTATCA
Source organism: Leptonychotes weddellii (assembly GCF_054177405.1). Lineage (NCBI taxonomy): Eukaryota > Metazoa > Chordata > Mammalia > Carnivora > Phocidae > Leptonychotes > Leptonychotes weddellii. Next base: position 42,893,304 of record NC_138381.1, on the reverse strand, counting down.
AGTAAATAAAATCTTTTAAAAAGTTTAAAAAAATTTTTAAAAAGTATCAAACATGAACTAAGGTACTCAGTGCAGTAATGAAAACGTTTTATCACTACAGAGGGACAGGAATAGAAGAAATGCCATACCAGTAAGACCAACAATGAACACTGCTTATAGTTCTGACAATATTGTTCAGGGGTATTATGGGAAGATTTTCAATTGTGGACTTCAAAGTCTGGAATGAAACACTAAATAAAGAGTATTCTGATTTTATACAATATAAACATACTTGTGCATAAATATATAGAGGGAGTGCTTGCAAGTGCAAAAGAAAATGCATGCTCTAAAATAATTCTGGAAATTACAACTCCAATGTGAATTTTTAGAACCAGATTTTATGTGTGCTCTGTGACAATTCAAGTATTAAATTTCCTAATAAGTCCTCCCTACTTCAATATTCATAACAAAAAACATTGTAATTCTCTGATTAAGGAAAAAAATATGTTCTCCCACTCTGTTCTGTATAAGCTTGTCACCTAAAAGTGTCAGACCATCAACACAAAGGACAGCAATTGCTACAATAAATGGAAGCCTAATGAATTCCAGGACTACAGAAAATGGTTAATGTTGTCAGATCCAAGAAAGATTAAGTCAGAAATAATTTTTAAATTTTTAAAAAATTTTATATGAGAGTGAGCATGAGAGCGAGAGCACAAGCAGGGGGAGGGGCAGATGGAGAAGCAGACTCCTGCTGAGCAGGGAGCCTGATGCCGGACTCGATCCCAGGACCCCGGGACCATGATCCAAGCCTAAGGCAGACGCCCAACTGACTGAGCCACCAGGCACCCTTTAAATTATTACTTTAACAAAAATGGAGCACCTGAGAATTCTTTCCAGTTTTATAAATAAAATATCCCAGCCTACCTTCCAGAGAGGGCCTTCATATCGTTTCAACACTTTGTAGACAACCTGTTAAAAAAATGTTTTCATAAAAAATGCCATCTATATATTTCAAGAATTCAAAATCTTTTTCTAAAAAGGATCATATGCAAGTAGTCCGTTACTACATACCTTATTACCGATAAGAATGTGTTTCATTTCAGCACCCTGGGCAAGGTCAAGGGGTTTCTGATCTGTGTAAAAACAAGGAAAGAAAGAAATCAAGAGCTTAATTGTATATAAAACAGATGCTACTACAGCACATAATATTCTTTAATTATTCCAACAACCACAGCTTTTTCTTCTCCTCCCAAGTTACCCACCTGAAGCTGCCATCTCAACTCTTTCTGGCCCCCATTTTGGCAGCTAACTATTAAGCCAGCAAGCAAGATTAACTTCAGAACACTCTGTAGAGGTTCTGTGATCCTTCAAATCGTCTTATTTTAAAATCATTGCATTAGCTTCCCATTGCTGCTATAGCAAAGTACCATAAACTTAGTGGCTTCAAACAGTACAAACGAATTCTTCTATAGTTGGGGAGCTCAGAAGTCCAAAATCAATTTCACTGGAGCCAAAATCAAGGTGTAGATGGGGTCTCACCCGTTCTGGAGGCTCTAGGGGACAATCTATTTCCTTGCCCCTATCTAGTTTCTGGAAGCCACCTGTTGATTTGTGGTCCCATCTTCAAAGCACATCACTGCAACCGTGGCTGCCATCCTCCCAGTAAGGACAACTGTGATTACATGGGGCCCACCTGGATACCTCAGGATTATCTCCCTATCTCAAGATACTTAACTAATCACATCTTTAAGGGGGCCATTACTTGGCCTACCATAGCCACTCTTAAGCTGCTTCACCAGAGAACAGGTAGCAGAGAAAGCTCACAAGCTAAGAGCGTGATGGTCCACAATTGAGGACAAAAGAAAAAAGTGATAATGGAGAATGAAACCAGTAAGGCATTATGGGAACTTTTGCAACGTTATACATGCGAGCACTCGATGTTTTGCCGAACAAGAACAGAATTTGTTATACTTTTTTGAGTTCTGAAATGAGCAGGCCACTATATGAAGCAAGCTAGCCAAAAAAAAAAAAAAAAAAGTAATCTCCTAACCTGGGAGTAGAAAATGGCACTTTCAAAGTAACATACCTAACTGGAACTCGGTTTAAGGTAATATATTCTACCAAATAAACTTATTTTTTTTGTAAATTTAAATTCAAGTTAGTTAACATATAGTGTAGTATTGGTTTTAGGAGAATTTAGTGATTCATTACATACATACAACACCCAGTGCTCATCACAAGTGCCCTCCTTAATGCCCATCACCCATTTAGCCCATTTACCTGTCAACCTCCCCTCCAGCAACCCTGTTTGTTCTCTATAGTTGAGTCTCTTATAGTTTACCTCCCTCTGTTTTTATCTTTTATTTTTCCTTCCTTTCCCCTATGTTCATCTGTTTTGTTTCTTAAATGCCACAGGAGTGAAATCGTATTTGTCTTTCTGACTTATTTCATTTAGCATAATACATTCTAGTTCCATTCATGATGTTGCAAATGGCAAGACTTCATTCTTTTTGATAACTGATCAAATAACCTTTTTATAAATACCAAACACTGGCTGTGGTGTTAGGCAGCTTTTTGCATGAATTTCTCCTAATGAGGATCTACTATGCACCAACTAATATTTTAGGATCTGGGGATTCAGCAGTGAACATGACAGAAAAAATCGGGGCGGGGGGGGCAGGGTAGCATGGAAAAAGAGAAAAAGATAGTAAATCAATAAAAATTACATGGCAGAGGCGCACCTGGGTGGCTCAATTAGTTAGGCATCTGGTTCTTTTTTTTTTTTTATTCTTATGTTAATCCCCTACATTACATCATTAGTTTTAGATGAAGTGTTCCATGATTCATCGTTTGTGCATAACACCCAGTGCTCCATGCAGAATGTGCCCTCCTCAATACCCACCACCAGGTTAACCCATCCACCCACCCCCCTCCCCTCTAGAACCCTGTTTGTTTTTCAGAGTCCATCGTCTCTCATGGTTCGTCTACCCCTCCCGATTTCCCCCGCTTCATTCTTCCCCTCCCGCTGCCTTCTTCTTCTTTTTTTTCTTAACATATATTACATTAT
>NC_138381.1:42873905-42889755 GCF_054177405.1 Leptonychotes weddellii | reverse complement strand
CACTCTTTATCTGCTACAGGTATATAGGACCACTGTCCGTTTCTGTTATCTGCAGTTTTCTCATTATGGGTGTCTTGTTTCTTTGCATGTCTGACAAGTTTTTATTTAAAACTGGACATTTTTTATAATGCATTTAGCAACTCAATTCTGACTTGTCCACTTTAGTTTTTTTCTTTTTTTATTAATTTGTCTGGTCTTCATCTGTGAAATCTGGAATATGCCAGGCCTGCTGATAGCTCTCCTCTTTTTCTAAAAATTGTTTTAATGTTTTAGCATGGTTTCTGTTACAGACTGAATGTGTCCCCCTAATATTCATATGTTGACATCCTATCCCCCCCATGTGATGGTATTAGGAATTGGGGGTGGGTGAGGGATGGGAATAGCCTGCTGCTTCAAGGCTAAAGATGCCTGATGAGCTCGCCTGATATTCTAGTTCCATTGAATATGTCTCTCAATTTGTTGTTTGTCTTTACTGAACATCCAGCACCATGAAATGATTAGTTTTGGTCAGTTTTACACTCCTTTTTCAGGATGACAGTTCTCTATCTCTTCACACCACCCTAGACAAAAATTGCTTTAACCCCTTTTCCTGATTTTTTTCCAGTGATTTGATCTGGAAATGAACTATGTATGATAGAGGGTTTATTTGATTACTGACCATAGTTTAATATCCCTAAAGATTATTTAAAAATCCTATACTAAGATTTATGTGCATTTATCTCAAGTCAACAAATTTATTATATTGTTTCACACTTTTTATTCTGAGATTTAACTAATTGTGTAAATTACCATGAATGAACCTTGTAAGTATGTGCTTAATAAGCATGTTTGATTTAGTGCATTTTACACCATTACAGCCTATCTGCTCATATGCTGATACTTGTGAACCAGATATAGAATCTTGCTAAAGTTGAGAAACATGTACCTTTTACAGTAAAGAATAAAGGTAGTGGGTAAATTGCTATACTTTATGGGATTTCAAAAATGAGCTGCAGATAGTTTAATTTGCCTGATCCGCACATGAACTACTTGCTCTTTACCTTCATAGCCCTGCACTACTCGTTTTTCTCCTGTGTAAGCAAGTTCTCTGGGTAGACCTGGACCATGGGGATGAGATGGCATTCTTGAGAGTGCAGCTCAGATGCTGTCTCCATAAATTCTTTCCTGACTTGCTGCAGCTGGAAGAAAGCTATGCTTTTCCAGATTTCCTAGGCATATTACATCACTTTCTTTCATCTTCTACTTGGTAGTTTTGTTGTGCATGTCTTACTGCTAGATTGCATTAATCTTGCTTTCAAGGAATTAACACATTTCAGTTTTTGTATTTTTGACAAGCACAGCACACATCTTTCTGCCCATATCTAAATACCTACATCAGATCAGCTCAGTTTTCTGTACTTGGTTCTTCCTATATTTGTCCATTTCTGCTGGATTCTTGAACTTCAAACATGAGACTATGCTAAATTGGACCTTAGTTTGATTCGAGCATTAGCATATATATCATATTATCTCTTGCATTAGAAAATTTAGCTGAAGCTAAATGGGTGCCTCACACAGTAAACTTTAAAAATTTATGTGCTTAATATTTAAGCATGATTGAATTTTGCAGAAAGTTTAATTTTCTAATTGTGCTTATGAAAGGAATCCAATTATCTTGTTCTGATGTGATCGTTTACCATGAAAATAATTTAAAATGTGGTAGTGAGAGTCTGTGATTTAATAACTAGAATGAGTTGAAAAGGGATTTGGTTTGTTACTAAAGCACTTTACGTTCTTGTCCTTTGGAATATATAAAATCCTCCCCAAATTTTGTGAAGGACATTTGGGCTTTTCTTGGTAATTAGTGACCCCTAGTGTTAGTTAATAAAAATTAACATACCAGAGTTTTTAGATGTGCTTAGCATTTGTTCTTCTAAGTTTTTACATCTTTTATGATCATTATAGAATAAGGATACAATCGATAGAGTAAATAATTGGATTGTGGTACTGACCTTTGTGTTGACTTACTGTTTTCTAGCAGAACTGAGAATATACTTAAAATGAATGCTTCCTATGTTGTGTGCCTCAGAAATTGTGTATTTGTCACCTGGCATATAGAAGTTGCATATAATCCCGAGGTTTATATAAGCTTATCTATCTTGTTCCCTAAGTTACCATCTCATGCTTATGTATTAAATGCCTACTCTGTATCAGGCACTGCACAAATGACCTGATATGTATTTTTTCATTTAATAGAGAATGACAACCCTGAAATATAGGCATAAACATTGCCATTTCTCACAGTTTGAGCTTCCCAGGAAGCCAGCTGAGCTGGAGGTGAGTGTGCAACAGATTAATTGGAGTGCTTTAGGATCACACTTGTGGGAGGGTGGGAGGCTAGCAGGAGTGGGCAGAGGCTGAAGTTGAGCTGTGATGCACTCTCGAGGGGGTACCTCAGCCAACTGCGGGGGAGCTCTGCAGGAGAGGTGACCCTTCAGAGCTGTCCCAGTTTGAGGTGAGAGATCTCAACCCTGATAATGGTCAGTCAGTGGGTACAGGCTGCCCTGGGAAGGGACGTGAACTTGTGTGAAGCAGCCCTTTTCAGCTGAGGTGATCCCTGGAGTGACTAAAGGCAGTGGCTGCCTCCTGGGCACTCCCAGCATCTAGGGTACTAAGTCCTTTATTCCTCAGGGCGGGGCTGGACTGTGCAGCACAGCTTCGACCACAGCCCACCCTTTATTCTGCTCACATTCGCTTCTTTATAGGCTTCTGGGCGCAGCCCCTTCTGGGTTTCATTGGGCCTCTGCCCCTAGGAAAAACTTACAGGAGGAAGGACAGTGGGGCAGACTCTAGCCCCTGCTGCTGTAATTGACCTTTGGGCCGCCACTGAATCCTCTTCTCCCTCCTCTGCTGTCCATTCTAGATACACCCTCCCCTTGGCTAGCACATCTCGTCTTCATGGTTTACCCAGCGCTGTGACTCAGGCCCTCATTACTGGAGATCTGAGAAGGCCCTGCCCTTCCTAAGCTTGGGGTTTCCACACTTGTTCGTTTATCGTCAAAACTGGATCAGGGAATACTGAGAGACACCTAAGTGTATCATTTGCATGCCAGATATACTCCATTTCCCCATTGTGTATAGTCCTTCTGATGTTCAAGTTCAGTTACCTCTGCTAAAATGGTGACTCTTCTTACCTCTCCTTTGATACAGGAGCTGAGTGTTCAGGCACCCTTTCTCCTCTCCTGGCATATGGATCAGAGCATTACCCTTAGTTGTGGATTCTGCTGCCCCAGAACCTGAAGAAGGCAGTCAGGCATTGTGCTTCCTTCTCTGGTTTGGGAAGTGCAAGATGGAATAATTTGTTCTTTACTTTGGAGACAATGTCCTGGCATTACCCAGACCACTGAACCTTTAAAAAGTTACTAACATGGCATAGTCCCTGAATTCATCCTAAGATTTATTTTCTACTTCCTGGAGCATTATGTCTTACCAAGGCTTTCAACATTCTAGTTTCTTCTTACTCATCTGGTTCTATTAACATGATGTCATTGGTAAAGTAGACCAGTGTGATGGTCTGCAGGATGGCCAAATGGCTCTGAGGCAGAACTGTAAATGTATACTTTGTCTATGAGATTAAAAACCGGTTTTGATCTTTTTTCCTAATCGGGAAAGACAAGAATACATATGTCAGATTAGTTGCTGTGTCCCGTGTCCTTAGGTAGTATTAACTTGCTCTGGCAAAGAAAGCATGTTTTGCAGAGTGGCTGTCATTGGGGCTATTTGAATTCATGAAAGTCCACTGTCATCCTCTACATTCTATCTGGTTTTTGTAGTGTTAGACTGGTGAATTAAATGGAAATATGATAGGGACCATCAGCTCTACATTCTGAGGTTTTCTGTTTGTTTTTAAAGTAGGCTCCATGCCCATTGAGGAGCCCAGTGTGGGGCTTGAACTCACGACCCTGAGATTAAGGCCTGAGCTGAGATCAAGAGTCAGATATTTTACCCGACTGAGCCACCCAGGTGCCCCTGCATTCTGAGGTTTTTAAAGATGGCACTGATTTCTGCCATTCCAACCCATGTGGAATATTAGTTTTGATTTATCTTGGCCATGGGGTGGGGGAGGGCAATTTTAGCCCTTTCATTTGGCCCTTACCCTATAGACCAAGGAAGCCATATGAAACTTTGCTAACAACTAAGTGTGTCTCTTCCAATTATGTATTCATGGACTGGGGCGGGGGTGACTACTGGATGTGATTATGGACCCAGTGCATGCACTGTGAGCCAGACCTGGGCCAAGGTTTCATTTATTATCTCACCCTCCTGTATGTCCCCTTTCTAAGTGAGGAGCCAGGTGACACTTTGGGTCTCTTGGCATCAGTGTCAACTTGAACCTTATACCTAACAATTCCTGGATGTTCGGATATTCCCCTTTCCCCAGTGTAGTTACTTGAGTAAATTGTCATTAGTACCTTTGGGAATAGTCTAGGAAATTCATTGCTGTGTACATTTGGTTTGGTGTTGCAAAATCTCCTTCCAGAATCTGGTCTCTCCTTTAATAGTTTTCAGTCCAAAATTGACTCAGTTCCAAAAACTGGACCAGGTGTCATGACTTCTTCAGCGACTGTCTTCAGCTTCTGACCATTCATCTGACTTTTTTGATGGTATGAATTGTTTTTACTTGGATAGTTCCTAGCAGCATAGACAAAGCAGTGGCCCACTAAAAGCCAGAAATGCCACTGCAGAGAGTAGAAGGTTTTAAATAAGCAGCTTGCTAGATTGGACATAGTACATAAGATCATACTGGATGATTTTGTGCCTGGAAGGCCTTAGAGGATACGTCATTTACCAAAGCGGGAAGAAATGACTGGTAGAAAAGGCACCCACGATCATCGAGAACCTTATTGAAGATTATCCTCTGAAGTCTAGGGCTGCCATTAGGAAATGACATTGGGTTCACCGATGGCAGTAGGATATGCAGTGTGTCATAGGACCTTGAAACATTAGAGGCCTGGAGGTGGCACCTAAACAGAAGCCAGGTGGATGCAATTATAGTACTGAGCAGTGAGTTCAGAGGGGCAAGGTCAGGAGGACTGGCCTGCAGAGTTATGGAAATGGGTAACAACATGGCATTCTTGAGGGCAAATTACATGGGTGTATGGTAGCAGATACTACTTTTGTCTTTTTTTTTTTTTTTTTGCTTTTTTACTTGTTTTTGCTGTATTGAGAAGCTACCACATCATACAAATTCTTCTGTAGCTTAATACACATTTGTTAGGCTGACATCATCCCACAGCCACTGGGTGCTTAGTTCTGTTTCTTCTTTTTTCTGTCCCATTCCTCTCCCTCTCTCCACTTTTTCCTCTTAGGTCAATAGAGATTAGCCAAATACTGTCTTCAGGTTTACTGATCTTTCCTAACCAGTGTCCTGATGTCTACTGATACCATCAAAGGCATTCCTTATTTCTGTTACTGTGACTTTTATTTCTAGCATTTTCCTTTATGTATGTAGTCCACCTTTTCCACTAGACCTTTTAATGTAATAATCATAGTTATTTTAAGTTCTCTATCTGATCATTTCAACATCTTGGTCATTTCTGTGTCATTCTGTTGATCACTTTGTCTCTCTTGACAGTGTCTCTTGACACTTTTCTGTTTTTTTGTGTGGTAACTTTTTATGGAATGTTAAACTGTGTGTAAGCTAGTAGAGACAGAGGTAAATAGTGCTGGGCCTAGAAATGGGCATACCTCTTAATGTGGGAGGTTGAATCAGTCTAGTCTAGGGTAGATCTGAGCTTGGGTTTTGTTGTTGCCATGGTTACCTTCAATGCACCACTGGCTTCAAATTTCTGTTTCCAAATTCAGTATTGCCTCTACATAAGTTGCAGGCTGATTTTTCTGGAGGGTTTTTTTTTTTTTTTGATGTTCCTGCTTCACCCTAAGCTTTTGGTCTTCCTAGTGTGCCTTAGCGTTTCTCTCCATGCTGTTGCTTCTCCCCTATTAATGGACTACTCTTGCTTGTTCTCAGTACTTGCTAGTCTTGGGGTGAGAGGAGGAGACAGAGTGAGTTGCATTGTCCTGGTCCAGCCTTCATCTTAGGCCTTGTGTCCTTGCTTAAAGGACAGGGGCTTCTTAGATGGTTCTTCATCAGTGATCCTGCTCCTCCAGTTAACAGTAGACCTTTCATGGCATGGATCCTTGATTGCTTCCTGTCCCTCTCCTTGGTTGAAAGGATTTTCACTGTGCTTTGAGGATAAAAGATTTGCTGCCCTTCTCACAGCAGTGTTATTCTTTAAGGAATAACATAAGGCAGAAAGGCTTGCTTGGGGTTTTATGCCTTTTTTGCAGCAGCAGCAGCTCCCTCCTTTGGGCCTGCACCACTGAGGGTAAGGCTTTCTCTGGTCACCTGCCTGAACCTCAATCTGCCCCCCCCCTTTTTTTTTTTTAAAGCACCAGGAGGAGTCTGCAGGTGGGTATGAGTTTCCCTTATACCTGTAATCCACAGAGGTTCTGTGTTCTCATGCTAGTGTTTCATCCTGTAGCACTTCATTAAAAATTTCAGCTGAATTTATCTGCGTGTTTGGCAATCCCTGTCTTATTGCCATACCTACCATGGGTGAGCCAGTTCTTATTCTGAGGCAGTTTCCTTAGATTTTACTGTAGGCATGTCTCAAAGATACTGGGGGTTTGTTTCCAGGCAACTTCAATAAAGCAAATATAACAACCAAGTAAGTCACATGAACTTTTTGGTATCCTAATGCTTATAGAATTTACATTTACACTGTAGTCCATTAAGTGTGCAATAACATTATGTCTAACAAAACAATCTTTATACTTTAAAAATACCATATTGCTAAAAAATGCTAACCATCATCTGAGCTTTTAGTGAGTCATAATCTTTTTGTTGGTGGGGTTCTGACCTCCATGTTGATGGTGATCGCTGAAGGTTGGGATGGCTGTGGCATTTTCTTAAAATAGAACAAAATGAATTTTCCCACATGGATGAACTCTTCCTTTCATGAACCATTTCTCTGTAGCATGTGATGCTGTTTGGTAACATTTTACCCACAGTAGAATTTCTTTCAAAATTAGAGTCAATCCTCTCAAACCCTGCCCTCATTAACTAAGTTTAATATTCTAGACCTTTTGTTATTTCAACAATCTTTACAGCATCTTCCCCAGGAGTAGATTCCATCTCAAGAAACCACTCTCTTTGCTCATCCATAAGAAGAAACTCTTCACCTGTGAAAATTCTGTCACGAGCTTGAAGCAATTCAGTCACATCTTCAGACTCCACTTCTAATGCTGGTTCTCTTGCTGTTTCCACCACATCTGCAGGGACTTCCTCCACTGAAGTCTGGAACCCCTCAAAGTCAGCCATGAAGGCTGGAATCACCTTCTTCCAAACTCATATTACTGTTGCTAGTATTTTGGCTTCTTCTTTTGAATCGCAAATGTTCTTAATGGCACCTAGAATGGTGAGCCCTTTTCAGAAGGTTTTCAATTTACTCTGCTCAGATCAATGAAAGGAATCACTGTGGCAGCTATGGCCTTATGAAATGTATTTTTTAAGTCTTAAGACCTGAAAGTTGAAATTACTCCTTGATCCATGGACTGAATAGATGTTGTGTTATCAGGCATGAAAACAACCTCAATTTCATTGTACATTCTCCTCAAAGCTCTTGGGTAACCAGGTGCATTGTCAATGAGCAATAATATTTTGAAAGGAATCTTTTTTTCTGAGCAGTGGGTCTCAAATACTTAAGCTCAGTGGGCTTAAAATATTTAGTCAACCATTTGTAAACACATAGTGTCATCTAGGCTTTGTTGTTCCATTTCTAGAGCACAGGCAGCGCAGATTTAGCATAATTCTTAAGGGCCCTAGGATTTTCAGAATGGTAAATGAACATTGGCTTCACTTAAAGTCACTAGCTGCAGTAGCCCCTAACAAGAGAGGCAGAATTGGAGAGAGTCTGGATTAGGCTTTGGCTTAAGGGAATTAAGGCGTTGGTTTGGTCTTCTGTCCAAACCACTCAAACTTTCTCCATCTCAGCAATAAGGCTGTTTCACTTTCTTATCACTCTGTATTCATTGGAGTAACAATTTCCTTCAAGAACTTTTCCTTGTTCTCACAACTTGGCTGTTTGGCCCGAGAGCCTGGCTTTCAGCCTGCCTCAGCTGTGGACATGCCTTCCTCACTAAATTTAATCATTTCTGACTTTTGATTTAAAGCGAGAGATGTGTGAATCTTTCTTTCACTTGAATGAACATTTAGAGGTCATCGTAGAGTTACTAATTGGCCTAAATTCAATATTGTGTCTCAGGAACTAGGGAGGCCCCAGGAGACAAAGATGGGGAACGGCTGGTCACTGGAGCAGTCAGAGCACACCCAACATTTATTGATAAGTTTGCTTTCTTCTGTGGGCATGGTTCATGGTGCCCCAAACCTGATCAAATATAATAATAATGAAAAGGTTTGAAATAAAGCGAGAATTAGCAAAATATAATACAGAAACATAAAGTAAGCTAGTGCTGTTGGAAAAATGGTTCTGATGGACTTGTTGGATGCAGGATTGCCATGAACCTTCAACTTGTGTTAAACAAAAAAACAAAAACAAAAAAAAAGATCCGCGAACACGAACAATGAATCATGGAACACTTCATCTGGAACTAATGATGTAATGTATGGGGATTAACATAAGAATAAAAAAAAAAAAAAAAAGAAATGCAAAAAAAAAAAAAAGATCCGCGAAGTCCAGTAAAACATGATATGCCTGTGGTTGGTTGCTATGCCATCTCAGTTCTCTGGATTCAGACAAAGTAATCGTTTTGTAGGTTATCTGTTTTTTCCTCTTTTTTTAAATTAGAAGGGGATATGATGCATTTTCTAGCTTTCTAAATCCCACGTGGAATTTGCAAGTCCCAGTTAATTTATGAAACAGGCTTTTCTTGTGGCAATTTCAGAGACTGTGTGGTACCTAAGTGTTCAGTTACGTTGATCATGTGTCTGTGCCTTACATGTAGCGGTTAATGTTTAGCACATCTTAGCAATCTTTAAGGGGCGATTGGGTGGCTCAGTTGGTTGAGCATCCGACTCTTGGTTTTGGCTCAGGTCATGATCTCATGGGTGGTGGGATTGAACCCCACTCAGCGTGGCTCAGCATGGAGTCTGCTTGAAATTCTCTATCCCTCTATCCCTCCCACTTGTGCTCACGTGCTCTTGCTCTCTCAAATCTTTTTTAAAGGAAAAAAAATCTTTAAGACTTTGTGAATTGCTTCTTTAAAAAAAAATCTGCACATGGCTGTGCATGTGCATTTCTATTCAGTTTTATCTTTTTGGAATTCCAGGTGACCAGTTAAAAGACCTTCATGACTGATTCTCTAATTCTTTTATCTTTTTTTCACCTATATTCCCTCTTAGGTATCTCAACCTGACCCTCCATTCTTTGAAAGATATCTTCAAATCCATCTTCCAATCTTTCTATTGAATATTTAATTTGCTGTTAATTTTTAAGGTCCTTTATTTTTCTGAATGTCCCTTTTTGAAGCCTTCATTTCTCATTTACAAGGAAATATCTCCTTTTTCTGAGGATATTATAGTTCTTTTTAAGGTTTCTTCGTTTTTGTCTCAAGTTTTTTTTTCCTTCTGTCTTGATCTTTGTCCTTTGTGCTGATCAGATCTCAAATCTCCAGTTGTAATTGGCTATCAATTCATGTTTAAGAGTGACATTTCTCAAAACTTGTAGAGGTTCAGTAAGCATGAATAGGACTTGCTGACTTGTAGGCTTCATTGTACAGTGAACTTTGTTGAATTTGTAGTGTGTTTTTCTACCTTTTTCGTGATGTTTTCATATAAGTGTATATAGCACATATTGACCTCTGTGCCTCAGATTTCCCATCTTTAAAAAGAGGTGTTATAATAGTACCTACCATATAGGATTTTTGTGAAAATTTAAATGAGTTAATAAAAGTAAAACTTTTAGAACAGTGGTACATAGTAAATGTTAATTATCTGGTATTATTATGTCTTTCATTTGTTTAGAAATAATTGTTTTTTAAAACATAAATCTAGCCTTATATTTGCTCTAAGTTTATTATGATCTTAGGAAATCATGCATCATTTTTCAGAGGAACTTCTGTTGATATTTTTCAGTAAAAATTTGGATTTTGGGGGCACCTGGGTGGTTCAGTCGGGTAAGGCGTCTGCCTTCGGCTCAGGTCATGATCCCAGGGCCTTTGGATCGAGCCGCGCGTTGGGTTCCCTGCTCAGCAGGGACATAAACGAAAAGATGTGTACTTTAGATGGGCAAATTGTATAGCATATGAAATCTCAAAGTTGCTTAAAAAATGATTAGGGTTGGGGCGCCTGGGTGGCTCAGTCATTAAGCGTCTGCCTTCGGCTCAGGTCATGATTCCAGAGTCCTGGGATCAAGCCCCACATCGGGCTCCCTCCTCAGCAGGAAGCCTGCTTCTCCCTCTCCCCCTGCTTGTGTTCCCTCTCTCGCTGTGTCTCTCTCTGTCAAATAAATACAATCTTTAAAAAGATTAGGGTTATTTAAGTCTGGTACCACAAAGCACATTTAAGTTAAGGAATGTTATTTCTCAACCTATTTAATACCTCATCTAACAGATGAAACACTTGGAAAATGTCCATATCCAGATTATGTCTTTAGGCCCTCACCACAGTTTTGATTACTGTAGCTTTGAGGTAAGTTTTGAAATCAGGCTGTGTGAGATCTCCAACTTAATTTTTTTTCTCCTAATACTGTTTGGCTCTTCAGGGTCCCTTGAGATGGTGAGAGTCCATATGAATTGTAGGATGGGATTTCTATTTCTGGAAAAAGTATCATGGGGATTTAATAGGTATTGCAGTAAATCTATAGACTGTTTTGGGTGGTGTTCACATCTTAATATTCAGTCTTAAGTCTTACTGTCTGTGAGCACTAGATGTTTTCCCACTTATGCCATTTTTAATTTCCTTCAGCCGTGTTTTATAGTTTTAGTGTACAAGTCTTTTGCCTCCATAGTTGAGTTTACTGCTAAGCATTTTATTTCTTTTGATGCCATTGTAAATGGAATTGTTTTTCTTAGTTTTGTTTTCTGATTGTTCATTTTATCTTTGCCTAATTTTAAATTGGGCTGTCTCTTTGAGTTGTAAAAGTTCTTTTTCTGGATACAGGTCCCTTATCTGATACATGATTTGTAAATATTTTCTATCATTCTGTGTGTTGTTTTACTTTACTAGTATGAAAACATTTCTCCCAAAAGTGCTACCCTAAAGATGATAGCAAATGCTAAGGTTTTATTAGAATTCACTTTATTAAAATATTAACCATTTTTCTATTCTTAAATGTGGTAATATATTTTATAGAATAACATTCAGCTGTGAAAAGTATATAGACTATTACATAGATACTATATAATACGGTGGAAAATACATGATATATTAGGTAAAAGGTATAACAAAAGCAACTGTCATATGAATAAAATTATGTTTAAAGAAAGCCTCAGGGGTGCCTGGATGGTTCATTCTTAGTTAAGTGTCCAACTCTTGGTTTAGGCTTGTGGTAATCTCATGGGTTGCGAGATTGAGCCCTGCGACGGGCTCCACACTGAGCAGGGTGTCTGCTTGAAGATTCTCTCCCTCTGCCCCTCCCCCCATTTGTGCTTTCTCTCTAAAATGAATACATATTAAAAAGTCTCAAACTTAGGGTGTCTGGGTGGCTCAGATGGTTAAGCGTCTGCCTTCGGCTCAGGTCATGATCCCAGAGTTCTGGGATTGAGTCCCACATCGGGCTCCTGGCTCAGCGGGGATCCTGCTTCTCCCTCTGACCCTCTCCCCTCTCATGCTGTTTCTCTCTCACTCCCTCTCTAAAAAATAAATAAATAAAATCTTTAAAAAAAAAAAAAAGCCTCAAACTTATGCATAGGAAAGTAATGAGAAAGAAATACACCAAAATGTTTATAGTGGTCATATAATGACTAGGACACTGAGTATTTTGTTTTCTACTTTATGTATTTTTTAGATTGTATTTAGGCATTTCTTAGTACAAAAAAATTTTTGGAAAGGACATAGGAAATTTTTTGACCCAAAGGAAATAATGTAACTCATGGGAAAACGTAACATGTAATGACACAGGATATCACTTCCTATGTATCTGTGCACAATCAACATGACAGAATAGCACTGTGTTTCATTCATCTTGCCCTCGTGTAGAACGAAAGCAGACGTGTTACCACCGTCCCGTCCCTGAGTGCTATACATTCCAGTAAACTTAAACATCAAATCTCTAATAATCTCCTGCAAATCTGCATTCTTCTGCATTTCTCCTGCCCTGTTAAGTTGTATAAATGAACTGCACGCCAGTGATACTGGACTTATATATATTACCAATTAGCTTGAAATTTATAAAAGCATTTAACTGCTTAGAGTAAATATGAATGATACAGTTTCTTTGTTGAATATTTACTTGAAATCGTTTGCTTCATTATAAACCATTCTTTTGGTGGTATATCCTATCAGTCTATATCACATCAGAAGATGTTCTATATCTTAAATCAGATTTTGAAAAAAAATAATTTCCCCAACAGACCTAGATTTTTTTAAACAGGCATTGTAGGAATAACGTTAAATGTATTATCAGCTGTAATTTTAATAATGGCTTTATTAACTTAATACATTTAGTTTAACTACATGAACCAATTTGGTAAAACAGATGATTTACTTAAAAAATCAATTATAGAAGTTGTTTCTGTTAACTGTGGATTGGCAGTTGTTTAGGCAATCATCAGTTATTACAGTTAGTTGAATTGTAGTACAGTCAACCCTTGAACGACACGGGTGAGGGGCGCTGAGCCCCACACAGTTGAAAATTTACATGTAACTTTGGCTCCCCCAAAACTTAACTACTAATAGCCTACTGTTGACTGGAAGCCTTACCAATAACATAAACAGTTAATCAACACGTATTTTGTATGTTACATGTATTATATACTCCTTACAATAAAGGAAGCTAGAGAAAAGACCGTGTTACTAAGAAAATCATAAGAGAAAATACACTTATAGTACTGTGTTGTATTTATTTAGAAAATCTGCGTATAAGTGGACCTACAGTGTTCGAACCTGTGTTGTACAAGTGTGGGCTGTATTGAGTTTACTGTAGTTCCTTACTATATTCACCTACTGTACACATAACTGATGTGCTTAAATCATAGATTCCTATGGTACTTGTTTCTGTTATAGAAGCTTGATAGTAATTAGTAATTTGGAAAAGGGCTATAATACAATAAAGTCTTAGTTTAATAGCTAAAAACAGTTTCTCTGCTTTTTTAGGAGTTGGTAATGCTTCTTTTAGAATATAATGCAGATGCTACTGTTGTTAATGGGAGTGGACAGACAGCAAAAGAAGTCACTTATGACAAAGAAATCAGAAACATGCTTGAAGGTAAATATGATGGATCTTAACATAAATATCATTTACTTTAATGATAGGCAAGGTCCAGAATATAAATAGAAATAGCTTCTGGGATGCCAAAATAGACTACATTGAACTTATACTCTAAAGATAATATGATCTTGGAGTCCTTGATTAGACACAAAATTATTTTGAATTTCCTCACAGCTTTAAAACTTAAACAGATTTTTAAAACTTGTCATAATGTTGTATGATCAAATCTTCAACAAAATTAGAAGTAAAAAATGAGAGACATGAGAAGAAATATGGCTAGTGGGCTGCAGAAGCATCATGATGAAGTGCAGGACAGAGAAGCCGTGAGAGGTACAGCTATTTGGAGCTATTTGATGTTGGGGAAGACCGTTCCGGCCAGTTCCATTATCCTGATGACTGCATTGAAGTACAGTGGCCCACAGTAATTTCTTGATGGATCAGCATCATTGCTAGGAACTTCAGATATTAAATTGTGTTAAATAAGATATGAATCTGCAGTAACTCAGAGCAGTTTCTCTAAGATAGAATAAAACATATTTTGATGCTTACATTGGGAAACTCTCATATGTTAGGCTATCCTCTGAATGGCCACGGCTTTGCTGTAATTAATTTTGGTAGTATTTTTATGCTAGAGAAGATTTCTTACTTTCTACTTTATAATAAAAAGCACGTATCTTGTGTTTCTTTACTTTGCAATTCAGAGAAAGGCAAGATAATTTTGTATCTAAAGGGTATTTATTTCTTAATTATTATTTTTTTTGATGTAGTGTTCCGTGATTCATTGTTTACGTATAACACCCAGAGCTCCATTCAGTACGTGCCCTCTTTAATACCCCTCAATTTAATTATTATTTTTAACTATGTAAAAACCAGTATCTTTTTACAACTTTCCAGTTGTCCTTGAAAACTAAAATATTCTCTTCTTTTCCCATTAAAATGATGTTTGCTTGTTAGACAGCCTTAAGTTACTGTCTTAACTCACTCTTGGCTTTAAAATAAAACCCTTTCATTTAAAATGAATAAGCATATCAACATAAAACATCTTCTGTAAGGCTCTATATTATGTGATGTTTTTGGGAGATTGCACATATTAGATGTGATCCTGCCCTTTAATATATTGTGATCTAAGTGGGAAGATGAGGTCCTGTTCTTGACCATGTCCTGTCATTTTATTTTATTATTTTAAGTAATCTCTGTGCTCAACATGGGGCTCAAACTCATGACCCTGAGAAGAAGAATTGTATGCTCTGCTGACTGAGCCAGTGGGGTGCCCTTGTCGTTTTAATTGTAACAAGATGAGAACCTGAAACTGAGGTTTTCCGGACAGAGTGAAATGTTAGTTTAGCCTGACAAGTTGATATTTAGTGGGGGCTGATCATAAAGACATGTTCTACTGACTCCCCAAAACCAAATCCACTAAGGACAAGGGTTTAGTTGACTTACAGACATTATGATTTGTCAGCTAATAAGGTGCTAGCCTGGGAAATGGAAGTAGAAACTTAATTGATTCTGCTCTGATGAGATCACCTTGGCCAGATATAATTTGTGCATATCACCTTAAATGGGTCAGACTTCGGGGAATGCATCTAACAGCCCTCCGAGACTATAGGTAGAACAGAAACAACATGGTAGGGTAATGCACTAGAGACAGGAACTTTCACAACAAAATCACACTCAAGTATCTAAAGAACTGTTACATTGTAATCTTATCTGTGGCAGACCAGACCTAGGTTGACCCCAGATGACGGAGTGCCTAGGAGTTAATTTTTGGGTCCTGTGTATTGTAGTAATGTCTTGGGTTGCATTTCAAGGAGTAGTGAGTTCATGTGATTGGAGTTACTTGGACAGGGGTAAATGACTACTTGTCACGCACTAGAGAGGAATACCTTCTTCTACATACCATTTGTCTTTGAATTTATTTTGAGAAATTTCTAACCTACAGGAGAGTTTCAAGAATAGTACAACAAGCACTTATAAATCCTTCACTTAGGACTCACCAATCATTAAAATTTCGCCCTATCTGGCTTATCCTTTTATATATTATTTAATGTTGTTTATTTACTTTTAATTTTTTGCAGAACTATTTGGGAGTAATTTATAGACAGTAATACCTTAGCTCTAAGTATTTCAGTATGTATCCTTTAAGAACAAGGATATCTTCTTACATAATCATAATATAGTGATCAATTTCAGAAAATTTAACATTATTATAATATAGTTTATATTCAGATTTTTGTCAATTGCCCAAATAATGTCCTTTGTAGAAATTTTCCCCCAATCCAGAATCTCTCATTGTGTTGTCACATTACTTTAGTCTTCTTTATCTGGAATAATTCCTTAGCCTTTGCCCTTATGATCTTGACCTTTTTGAAGAGGAAGGCAATTGTAGAATTATTTATAGAATGTCTGGGTTTTTTTTTTTT
>NC_138381.1:42791190-42873405 GCF_054177405.1 Leptonychotes weddellii | reverse complement strand
AAAAAAAAAAAGATCTGATGGCAAATATACTAGACAAAGATATCAAAAAGACATTCGAAGATCTAAAGAAAGATGGAGGAAGTCAAGAAAATGTATAAACAAGATAAAAATATGAAAAAAAAGACCTAAAAGTAAACAAATTCTTGAGCTGAAAAGGAGAGTAACAAATAAAAAATTCACTTGAGGGATTCAAAGGCAGATTTGAACAAACAGAAGATTCAGTGAACTTGATAGATAGGACAATGGAAATTACTCAGTCTGAGGAACAGAAAGAGACCAAAATCCGAACAGAGCTTAAGGGACCACAGTAGGACACCAAAACGCACATCAACATGCATCATGGAAGTCCTAGAAGAGGTAGAACAAGGGGTAAAGTATTTGGAGAATAGCTGAATACGTCCTCAATTTGATAAAAGACATGAATATAAACATCTAAGAAGGTCAATGAACTCCAAGTAAGGGGAACTCCGAGAGACACACTACATAATCTAATTTTCAAAAGAGAGAATCTTGAGAAGCAAGAGAGAAGCTGAGTCATCAGATCCAGGGTAAGATTATCAGATTTCTCGTCAGAAACTTTGGAGGACAGACAGCAGTGGGCAAATATATTTAAAGTGCAAAAAGAAAATTTTCAGCAAGAATTATGTATCTGGCAAAACTGCCTTTCAAAAGTGAGAGAGAAATTAAGACATTCCCAGAAAACAAAAGCTGAGAGAGTTCATTACCACTAGACCTGCCTTTTAAGAAATGCTCAAGAGAGTCCTGCAAGGTAAGATAAAGTCACACTAGACAGTAACTCAAGGCTATATAGAGAAATAACTTGATAAAGGTAAATGCATGTGCAATTACAGCTAGTGTTATTATAATAAAGGTTTAAAGCTGTACTTTGTTTTCTACATGATTTGAGTAATACCTTTAAAGAAAAAAATACTGGTTTAAAAGTATTATTACAACTTTTTATAACTTATTATAATTTTTTATATTATTCTAACTCCAAATCTTGTTTTCTATGTATTTTAAGAAACTAACGCATTTAAAAGAATTATTAGTTTATGTTTTGGGTGTACAGTGTATAAAGACGTAATTTTGTGACATCAGTAACCAAAAAGGGTGGGAACAGAGCATAAAGCAGCAAGGTTTTTGTGTGTGTTAAATTAAGGTAATATAAATTCAAATTAGTGCTATAACTTCAGGATGTTAAATGTAATCACCAGGGTAACTCCCCCTCAAATAGGTAAAGAATACACAAAAAAGGAAATAATGTAAATATTTCAGTACAAAAAAAGTCAGCTAAACACAGAAGATGACAATAATGCAATAAAGGAGGGACAAAAAAAGCTATAAGGCATATAGAAAATAGCAAAATGACAGAAGTCCCTCCTTATCAGTATTTTAAATGTAAATGGATTAAACTCTCCACTCAAAAGACAGATTGGCAGAATGGATAAAAACACATTATCCAACTACATGCTGTCTACAGGAGATGCACTTTAGATTCAAAGACAGAAGTAGATTGAATGTTAAAGGATAGAAAAAGATATTCCTTGAAAACAGTAATCAAAACAGAAGTGACTATACTAACGTCAGACACAATAAACTCAAAACCAAAGAAGGTTACAAGGGACAAAGAAAGACATTATATATTAATAGAAGGTTTAATACAGCAAAAAGAAAGTAATTACAAACACCCAATGACAGATCAAAATATAACAAAAACAGAAGAAACATTTTTATAATAATAGTCGGAAACTTCAATACCCCATTCACAATAATAGATAGGACCACACCAGACAGAAGGAAACCACCACCTAACTTTGCATATTAAGAAACTAGAAAGAGGGGCGCCTGGGTGGCTCAGTTGGTTGGGTGACTGCCTTCGGCTCAGGTCATGATCCTGGAGTCCGGGGATCGAGTCCCGCATCAGGCTCCCTGCTCGGCGGGGAGTCTGCTTCTCCCTCTGACCCTCCTCCCTCTCGTGCTCTCTGTCTCTCATTCTCTCTCTCTCAAATAAATAAATAAAATCTTTAAAAAAAGAAACTAGAAAGAAAAAAAACTAAACCCAAAGCTATAATAATAAAGATTAGAGCAGAAAGCAACAAAATAGAGAATAGAAAAACAAAAAAATTCAATGAAACCAAAAGTTGGCTCTTCAAAATGATCAACAAAATTGACAAATGTTTAGCTGGACTAAGGAAAAAAAGAATCAACCCTACAAAAATAAAAAGCATTATAAGATACGGTGAACAATTAGGCACCAACAAATCAGATAACCTAGATAACCTAGATGAAATGGACATATTCCTAGGAACACAAAACCTACCAAGACTAAGTCATGAAGAAATGGAAAACGTGAATAGGTACATAACTCGTAAAGAGATCGAGGGGTGCCTGGGTGGCTCAGTGGGTTAAACATCAGCCTTAGGCTCAGGTCATGATCTCAGGGTCCTGGGATCGAGCCCCGCATTGGGCTCCCTGCTCAGCGGGGAGGCCTGCTTCTCCCTCTCCCTCTGCCACTCTCCCTGCTTGTGCTCTCTCACTCGCACTCTTGCTCTCAAAATCTTAAAAAAAAAAAAAAAAAAAAATCAAATGAGTAATCAGAAATCTCCCAAAGAAAATCTTCCTGAACTTGACTGCTTCACTGGAGAATGATACTAATCCTTCTCAAATTTTTCTAAAAAATGAAAGAGGAAAAAATACTTTGTAATTCATTCATGAGGCCACCATTATACTAATACCAAAGACAGAAAGACACTACAAGAAAACCACAGACTGATAACCCTTATGAACACTGATGGAAAAATTCTCAATGAAATACTAGCGAACTGAATTCAGCAGTGTATTAAAAGGAATATACACCATGACCCAGCAGGATTTATTCCTGAAAAGCAAGGATAGTTCAACATATGAAAATTGATCAATGTGATTCACTGCATTAATAAAAAACACATAATCCTCTCAACTGATGCAGACAGCACATTTAACAAAATTCAACATCTTTCATGATTTAAAAAAACCTCAGAATTAGAAATAAAAGGAAACTATTTTAACGTAATAAAAGCCGTATGTGAAAACCCCACAGCAAACATCATACTCAACAGTGAAAGATGGAAAGCTTTTCCTCTAAGATTAGGAACAAGGAAAGCATGCCCACTTTCACCAGTTTTAGTCAACATAATATTGGGCATTCTAGCAGATAATTTAGACAATAAATAAAAAGCAACCAAATTGGGAAAGTAGTAAAATTATGTGTTTGCTGAGGACATTTACAGAAAACCATTAAGTGTCAACAAAAAAAGCTCTTAGAAATAACAAATTTAGGGAAGTGTTAGGATACAAGAGCAACATAAAAATCAGCTGCATTTCTTTACACTAGTAATAAGTCATCTGTAAAGGAAATTACAAAAATAATTCAATTTATAATACAATCAAAAAAGAATAAAACAGTTAAGAATTAACCAAAAAGATGAAATACTTATACAATAAAAACTACAAAATATTGAGAGAGATGAAAGACAAATAAATGGAAACACATCCCATTCACGGATTGGAAAATTCAACATTAAAATGTCAATCCTATGCAAAAAAAATCTAGACATTCATTCAATGCCTATCAAAATCCCAATAATGTTTTTTGTAGAAACAGAAGAACCCATCCTAGAACTTAATGAAATTTCAAGAAACTCTAAATAGCCAAAACAATCTTGAAAAAGGAGAATGCTGGAGGACTCATACTTCCCAATTTCAAACTTATTACAAAGCTACTGTAATTAAACACTGTGGTACTGGCATAAAGACAAACATATAAAATAATGGAATAGAACAGGGAAGCCAGAAATAAATCCTTGTGTATACGGTCAAATGAATTTTTATAAGACTGCCAAAACAATTCAATGAGGAAAGGACAGTCATCAACAAATGATGGGGAAACTGAAAATCCACATGGAAAAGAATAAAGTTGAACCTCTACCTAACATTGTATTCAAAAACTAACTCAAACTGGATCAAAGATCTAAATATAAGACTTAAAATTCAGAAGAAAACATAGGGCAAAAGCTTCATGATACTGGTTTTGGCAATGATTTCTTGGATACAACAAGGACATGGGTAACCAAAAAAATAGACAAAGTGGACACCATGAAAATTTTAAAATTCTGTGCATCAAAAAGACACTATCAGAGTAAAAAGACAAGTCACAAAATGAGAGAAAATATTTGCAAATCATGTATGTGATAAGGAATTAGTATCCGAAATATACAGAGAACTTCTAGAACTCAAAACCCAATTCAAGGGGCACCTGGGTGGCTCAGTCAGTTAAGCGACTGCCTTTGGCTCAGGTCATGATCCCAGGGTCCTGGGATGGAGCCCCACGCTGGGCTCCCTGCTCAGCGGGGCATCTGCTTCTACCTCTGCCCCTCCCCCTATTTGTGCTTGCTTGCTCTTGCTCTCTCAAATAAATAAAATCTTTTAAAAGCAAATCCCAATTAAAAACAAAACAAAAACACAAAGTACTTGAACAGATATTTCTCCAAAGAAAATATGCAAATGGCCGAGGAACCTGGATGGTTCAGCAGGTTAAGCATCTGCCTTCAGCTCAGGTCATGATCAGGCTCCCCGCTCAGCAGGGAGTCTGCCTCTCTCTAATAAATAAAATCTTTTAAAAAAAGAAAATATGCAAATGACCAATAAAGACACAAAAAGACAGTCCACATCACTGATTAGGAAAATGCAAATTAAAACTACAATGAGATATCACCTCATACCCATTAATAAGGCTACTATGAAAAAAAAGCAGAAAGCAAGTATTGTCAAAGATGTGAAAAAATTAGAATCCTGTGCACTGTTGGTAGGAATGTAAAATGGTACTGTCGCTGTGTAAAACAAATTAGTGATTTCTCAAAAAATTAAAAATAGAATTACCCTATGATCCAGCAATTTCACTTCTGGATATATACCCAAAAGAACTGAAAGTGAGGTCTCGAAGAGGTATTTGTACACCTATGTTCATGGCCGCATTATTCACAATAGCTAAAACATGAAAGCAACATAAGTGTCCACTGGCAGATGAATGGTTAAGCAAAATATGGTATATACATACAACAGAATATTTTTCAATGTTTAAAAAGGAAGAAATTTCTGCAATATGCTAAGACATGGATTAACTATGAGGACATTATGCTAAGTGAAATAAGCCAGTCACAGAAAGACAAATACCGTATGATTCCACTTCTATGAGGTACTTAGAGCACTGTAGTCAAAATCAGAGAAAGTGGAATGGTGGTTGCCAGGGACTTGGGAGAGAGGAGAATGGGGAATTATTTATTGGGTATAGAATTTCAGTTTTATAAGAAAAGTTTTAAAGCTGGATGGTGGTAATGGTAGGACACATTATTAATATATTTAATACTACTGAAGTGTACATAAACATTTCTAAGATGGTAAACATTATCTTATGCATATTTTACAATTTAAAAAATAAAAATACACATATACCATTTACTTTCCCAGGGAAACTCTACTTCTAGGAATCTATCTTATAAAAATACTTACGTAAGATTATTTTATAAGCATGTTCATAAGGACTGCATTATTTACAATAGTTAAAAGGGTATTAAGTCCATATCCATCAATAGGGGACTGGTTAAATAAATCCTCTAGGAAGGCTAAAAGAAATATTCTACAGACTGGAGGATGGAAGACAGTTGAAGGATCGTTTCAAAAAGTAGCAGCCTATGCACAGTGAACACCATGACCCCCACCCTCTTCCCTAATCAGCATTCCTAATGCTGACAAGCCAGGAGAAGACTGAGCTGGTTACAGTTTCTAAAAGATAACATATTCCAAGACAACACTAGCAGCTCCCAACAAATGGCTAAGCCAGATGAATCTTACAGTAGAGTTGGCAGTCAACAAGGTTCCCCTACTTTCTCAATTTCCAATCACTTTCTAGTTCCTATTAAAAGCCAATAGCTAAAGGTGACAAGACATCTGAAGAAAACCTCTAAAACATGAAAGAGTCTAGAACCAAAGAGGCAAAAAAAAAAAGCAACTTGAAAAAAAATTTCAGAGAAAAAGTTAAATAAAACCTAATCTTTAGAGAGTGAAATTATATTCTGAAACAAAACCAAGATACTGTATGAAAATACAAAACTGCAGAAAAAGATATTTGAATATTAAAAATGAT
Organism: Leptonychotes weddellii; assembly: GCF_054177405.1. Lineage (NCBI taxonomy): Eukaryota > Metazoa > Chordata > Mammalia > Carnivora > Phocidae > Leptonychotes > Leptonychotes weddellii. Next base: position 42,867,224 of record NC_138381.1, on the reverse strand, counting down.
AGCAAAATGTCAATGAAACTAGGAGCTAGTTGTGTTTTTTTTTTTTTTGAAGATCAACAAATTGATAAACCTTTACTCAGACTCAGAGAGGGAGAGAGAGAACTCCTATAAAATCAGAAGTGAAAGAGAAGTAATCGACACTACAGAAATAAAGACTATAAGAGAATATTATGAAAAATTAGTGCCAACACGTTGGACAGAAGAAATGATCAATTCCTAGAAACATAACCTCCCAAAACTGAATCAAGAAGAACTAGAAAATCTGAACAGATTATCAGCAATGAAATTGAATCAGCAACCAAAAAACTCCCCAAAAAACAAAAGTCCAGGACCAAATGGTTTCACAGAAGAACTCTACCAAACATTTCAAGGAATAATAACGCCTATTCTTCTCACACTATTCCAAAAAATAAGAGTAAGGAAAGCTTCCATATTCATTCCATGAGGCCAGCATTACCCTGATACCAAAACCAGATAAAGACACTACAAAAAAAAGAACTATAGGCCAGTATCTCCGATGAACACAGATGCAAAAATCCTCAGACATTAGCAAACCAAATCCAACAATACATTTAAAAAAATCATACACCATGATCCAGTGGGATTTATGCCTGGGATGCAAAGGTGGCTCAATATGCACAAATCAATCAAAGTGATACATCAAAAGAGAAATGATCATATGGTTTTTATCCTTTAACTATATGCAGAAAAAGCATTTAACAAAGTACAGCATCCGTTCTTCATAAAAATCCTCAGCAAAGTAGGTTTAAAGGGAACACACCTCAGCATAATAAAGGCCATATATAAAAAACCTACAGCTAACATCATACTCAATGATGAAAAACTGAGAGCTTTTCTCCTAGTATCAGGAACAAGACAAGGATATCAAATTTACCACTTTTATTCAACATAGTACTAGAAGTCCTAGCTACAGCAATGAGACAAGAAATGAAAGGCATCCAAATTGGTAAGGAAATAGTAAAACTTCCACTATTTGCAGATGATGTGATACTGTATCTGGAAAACCCTGAAGACTCCACCAAAAAACTATCAGAACTAATAAATGAATTCAGTAGTCACAGGATAATCATAGGAATTCACTGCATTTCTATAAACTAGTAACAAAGTAGCAGAAAGTGAAATTAAGAAAACAATCCCATTTACAATTTCAACAAAAATAATAAAATACCTATGAAAGAACTTAACCAAGAAGATCAAAGACCTGTACTCTTAAAGCTGTAAAACACTGATAAAAGAAATTGAAGATGACAAAAACAAATGGAAAGATATTCCATGCTCATGGACGACAACAAATACTATTAAAATGTCCATACTACCCAAAGCAATCTACACATTTAATGAAATCCCTATCAAAACACAAACAGCATTTTTCACAGAACTAGAACAATCCTAATTTGTAGGGAACCACAAAGGACCTCAAGTAGCCAAAGCAATCTTGAAAAAGAACAAAACTGGAGATCTCACAACCCCAGATTTTAACATACACTATAAAGCTGTAATAATCAAAACACTGTGGTACTGGCACAAAAATAGATACATAGATCAACTGAACACAAGACAGAGCCCAGAAATAAACCCACAATTATGTGGTCAATTAATCTTTACAAAGGAGGCAAGAATATGCAATGGGAAAAAGACAGTCTCTTCAACAAATGGTGTTGGGAAAATGGGACAGCCACAGGCAAAAGAATGAAACTGGACCACTGTCTTATGCCACACAAAAAAATAAACCCAAAATGGATTAAAGACCTAAATGTGAGGCGTGAATCCATACAATCCTCGAAGACAGTACAGGCAGTAATTTCTCTGACATTGGCCATAGCAACATTTTTCTGGATAGATCTCCTGAGGCAAGAGAAACAAAAGCAAAAATACACTGGTGGGACAATATCAAAATAAAAAGCTTCCACACAGTGAAGGAAACAATCAGCAAAACTGAAAGACAGCCTACTGAATGGAAGAAGGTATTTGCAAAGTGACATACCTGATAAAAGGTTAGTATTCAAAATACATAACTTAGAGGTGGATGGCTGGCTCGGTTGGAGGAGTGTGCAATGTTTGATCTCAGGGTCGTGAGTTTAAGCCCCACAATGGATGTAGCGATTAAAAAAAAAAAATAGACCTCATATATATATGAAGAACTTCTACAACTCAACAACAAAAAATAATCAATTAAAAATGGGCAGAAGACATGAACAGACATTTTTCCAAAGAAGACATCCAGATGGCCAACAGACACATGAAAACATGCTCAATATCACTCATTCTCAGGGAAATACAAATCAAAACCACAATGAGGTATCACTTCACACCTGTCAGGATGGCTAAAATCAACAAAACAAGAAAGAAGTGTTGGTGAGGATGTGGAGAAAAAGGAGCCCTCGTGCCCTGTGGTGGGAATGCAAACTGGTGCATTTGGAGGATAGTATGGAGATTCCTCAAAAAATTAAAAATAGAACTACCCTACAATCCAGGAATCACACTGCTGGGTACTTAGACCCAAAATTCAAAAAGACTGATTCAAAGGGATATATGCATCCCTATGTTTATTGCAGCATTATTTACAAAAGCCAAACTACAGAAGCAGTCCAAGTGTCCACTGATGAAGATGTACACACATACACACAAATATTATTCAGCTGTGAAAAAGAATGAAATCTTGCCATTTGCAAGGACATGGATGGAGCTAGAGAGTATAATGCTAGGCAAAATAGGTCAGAGAAAAACAAATACCATATGCTCTCACTCATATTTGGAATTTAAGAAATAAAACCAGCAAAGAGGGAAAAATGAGAGAGAAAACCAAGAAAGAGTCTAATAGTAATAACGATAAGAGAACAACCTGATGGTTACCAGAGGGGAGAGGATGAGGGGATGGGGGAAACAGGGGATGGGGATTAAAGAGTGCACTTACGATGGAAAAAAAATAAAATGATAAAAATAAAAATAAATCTTACCCACTTAAACAGTCCACTGTAATACCATATTAAGCACAGCAGTTGTTAATGCCTACCAAAGACGGGCTGCTACAAGAACTGGAGGCACAAGGATGACCACACAATGTCTGCCCTTCAGAAACAGGGCGAACGTGCCAAGAATAGGAAGGTGTGCAAGGGGCAGTGACTGTATAGGACAAAGGGCATGATCAGCTCTTCGTTTGCATCAGTTATAGAAGGAATCACAGAGAAAGTGACTTTTAACCTGGAACTTGAAGAATGAAAGCTCACCAAGACCAGCAGAGTGAAGAAAGTTACTAACATGGACAAATGTCAGGAAAGGAACGGTCCTGGGTGAAGCTGTGATTCTGTGTCGGGAGTGAGGAGTTTGAAACTCCTCTGGGAAACAGGGAGAGGTCCAGGCAGCAGCTTGAGCAGAAGCACACAGTTCTTGGCTAGAATTCACATGGTGGGAGTCAGGCATCAGCGTATCTGTGGTCATTAAAGTCAGAGGAGTAAATACGATCGCTCACAGGGAGAAAAACAACATTTAAGGGAACGAGGCCAGTGATTATGATCTAGCAGAGAAGGACTAAGGTTGGAGAAGGGGACAGAAGAGGGGACAGAGTTTCAAAGGGGTCAGAAGATGGGTGTGAAATGTTAAAGGAAGCACCAGGCCAATGTCTGAAAACACTGGCTGGTTTGGCCAATCAGAGGTCACTGATGAACTCAAGAATACTTGCAGTGCAAATGATAGAGGCAAAAACGGAGGAGGGTACATTGAGGAATGAATGAGGGATATTAAGGAGAGACGGCACCAGACTCCTTTTTAAAATAACTTCATTCTGAAGAGCTAGTGGTAGCTCCAGTTTTAGGATATTAGATACCTGGGCCTGTTTACAGGCCGCGGGGAAAGAGCCAGAAACAGGAAAAGCTGGACATAAAGAAAAAGGAGGGATGTGGGATTGATAAGCTCCTAGAGGGGCCTAAAGTAGGTGGATAAAAAGCCCAAGAGAAAGCAACATGGCACGGAGGCCACAGGCAGGGCAGATGGTGCTTAAGGGGCTGGTGGGGGAGGCTAGGTAGCCCAGGAAGAACTTCCGACCGATGGCTACCAATTTCCTCAGAAGAGAAACAGTCTTAGGTATTTTACAGGGTTGGAGAGAACTCTTACTAAAAGACAGGAATGGGGGGGAGGGGTGGGAGTGTAAGAGGTAAATAAAATACAGATTGTTTTATTTTTAAATTAAGAGGGGAACAAAGCCAGTTAAATTTCACCAAAACAGGAGAAAAAGAAAAAGGAAATCTCTTGCGGTTCTCTGCCTAACTCCCATGGGTTTTAATGGAGGTGCCTGTTTGATTCAAAAACATTCTTACGGCAACTTAGACAAGCTGTCACTTTCAAAGCAATTTTAACCCCACATCCATCAAAACTAATTAGTTTATCAGCAGGCCTAGCCAATTCCACAAGTTTGCTGACTGTAAAACTTAGGACTCAAGTAATATCCTTGAAGATAAATTCCTAATACATTTCCCCTACATTTCTTTTATAAACTTCTATTACCTTAGAAAGGAGGGGTGGGGCACCGGGGGGGGGGGGGGGAACCTGATACTTTCTATCTCCCCGTAGAAACAAGTTTATGAAATCACATATACATTTAAAACTTACTCCCCTGAACAAATCATTTTATAAGTGTTAAGAGCAGAAAACAGTAAGAATACATTTTATAGCAAGATAATTTTTCAGTGGCTCTAACAGTCAAAATAGCACAATTCCAAAAATGCCTGTAATTTAAAAACTGAGTAAACTTCCTAAAATGCTAGCAGTACTAACTAGACCAGTATAATCATCTTTATGTTCCTTACAACTCTGCTACAAAGAAACCATTCCAAACCAAGGCATGACAACTTCTCCATTTAAGAATCACAACGAAGAATCCACTGCTGACTATGTAGACCTGTATTTTAGAATATCCACTACTACCTAAAACCACGTGCCTGAGGCAGGCATCCAGGTAGTCGTCAGCACGGGCTAGGAAGGCATCCAGTGTGACATCCACACGGAGCTGCAGCTTCCCTACCACCACCAGGGCCACCGTCAACTTCCCTGTCACTAGGATCACACAGGGGACTTAACTGAGGGCTTACCACATTCAGGTATTGCCCTGAACTCTGATGGCTCATTAATGAAGAAAACCAGACCTTAAACTAGGGGAACTTAGAAGTGCTGTCGTGTACAAATCAGTTACTTTCCACATCTCTTAGGAGGTCTGACTTGCCCCCTCCATTCCCAACCTCAACCAGATCCCTCACCGTATTTGCCACATTTCAGTCTGTAAGGATTCATGTGGTCATTTCTTTGCAATTCCTTATGCTGTTAAACTTGAATAGGACAAGGGTCCCATGTCCATTATGTTCCCCACTATATTCCTATATTCCTAATACCTAGCAAGGTGCCTAGAACACAGCAGGAAATCAAATGTTAAATAGATGGACAGATGAACGGACATAGATTTATTTTGTTCTCCGAGAACAAAGAAATTCTACCTCCCTACAGGAAGGCCTAAAGGCCATGTCTTTGTTATAAAGTGGTACACCTTTATTTAATAACAAAATTAATTTTTTTTAAAGATTTATTTGAGAGAGAAAGGGCAAGTGCGCGGGGGGGGGGCGGCAGAGGGAGAGAGAGAATCTGAAGCAGACCCCCCTGCCTCCCCCTGCCCCCGCTGAGCGGGGAGCCCGATGTAGGGCTTGATCTCACAAACCTGAGATCACGATCTGAGCAGAAACCAAGAGTCTGAGACTTAACCAACTGAACCATCCAGGCGCCCAAAGTTTTTTTCTTTCTTATATGTCACAGGAAATTAAAATCACACCAAAAAAGAAAAAAAAAAAAAAAATATATATATACACACACTCTAGAATTACTAAGCATTACTATTTGATACATCTCTAATTTATAAATAAACTAATTTCTAGGATTAATAGTTAACTTTAGGGAAAAAAGCCAAATAAAAGAATCCAAATTCACAGGTTGAACAGATTTTTAAAAAAACATTCTTTGGAATCATGAGCTTATTTCAGAAAGGGGCTTTGTCTCTGATGTTTAAGAAAAAGAAAAAGGCAATTCATTAATGCAGCTGATCAGAATGGATTTGAGCCATAGCCTATCAACAAGTATTTTTCACCATTATTTTGTGGATATTTTCAACTGCTCTTTTCACATTCATGCAATTCCAAGCTCTCTCTTTAAAATACATTGAGATTTTTAATGACCAAGAGAATGTTTTCAAGGAAATAACTAGACAAAAAATATTTTGAGCTTCAAAAACTGGGAGACTCCAGACTGTTTTGCCTATTTCCCATCCTTCCTGAGGAAGCTAGGCTTCTAAATTATTTTGTAGAAAGGAAATTTATATTTTGTTTTATAAACACTGTAAATTACCTAATTAAACTGATCTCCATACTTGATAAGTCAGTCCATCCATGCCACTAAATGCCCATTCAATACAGTGGATAAATTCCGTAGTCCTCACAACTCTTGACATTTTGGCAAAGACCCTAAAACTTGTAGCCTAAAGGACAATCGTGACATGCTAAATTTGGCTGGAGGTCTATTGTAAGCTGAATTGCTATTTTCCTTTACTGTTCAGGTTTAATTTCTACAGAATCAAAGTAGAAAATTCCTAAAGAAATCAAAGAATAAAGTTCAACAGTTAATTCACCTGAGTACCATAAACTCAAAATACTAAACAATTTGTCCTTTGAGTTCTTAACAGTATTTAAAAAGTTAAGATTCAAAGATATCAGGCTAACTTTATTCAGTCATACATAGAACAACATTTCACTGGGCATCCTAAAACGTCAGGAAGGTATAGCAGTTTCTCAAAAATTAAACACAGAATTAAAATATGACCCACAATATACCCAAAAGAATTAGAGCAGGGACTTGAACAGATAATTGCTCACCCACGTTCACAGCAGCATTCTTCACAGTAGCCAAGAGGTGGAAGCAATCTAAGTGTCCAGTGACAGGTGAATAGGAAAAAAGTGTGGTATATACATACAATGGATTATTAGTCAGCGTTGAAAATTCTGACACACTACAACATCTACAAACCTTGAACATATGCTAAGTGAAATTAGTCAGACACAAAAGGGCAAATATTATATGATTCCATTTATAGGAGGTACCTAGAGTAGACAAATCCATAGAAAATAGGATACTGGTTACTAGGAGCTGGAGGAGGGAGTGGGGAGTTCCTGTTTGGGATGATGAAATAGTTCTAGAGATGGATAGTGGTAATGCTTGCACAACAATGTGAATGTACTTAATGCCACTGACTAGCATACTTAAAAATGGTAAAAAAAAAAAAAAAAAATTATATCATGTGTATTTTACAATAAAAAAAGTCAGGGAGCTCTGAATTATGGCTTACAATTGTCAAATAGCTTTTGTACTATCAAAGTCAAAGGGAACCTAATTATTCAAAATTTACCATGACTACATGTTGTGATTTTAAAAATTCTCAGATATACCGCTTTTATGCTTGGTATTATTACAATAATATTTGAAACACAATGCATACTAGGAATTTGAATAGTGAGAAAAATTAAATTTATGAACATATTTTACAAACTAAATCTAACATAAACAACTGTAGTGCACTTAGTTAGCACTGCACTGCAGAGTAGCTAGCGCTCAATGATGTGAGTTTTCCCCCCCATTACCACATTCTCTTAAAGTGAGGAAAATATTAAAAATTGAAGTTACTATGTAAAAACATGGCAATAGCAAGAAAATAAATTTTGCCCTTAATCTTACTAACTCCTAGCAAATAATGAGTTCTCTAATGTGATGATACACCTGTATGTATGTACATATGTACACATATAAATTTGTGGGCGCCTGGGTGGCTCAGTCGTTAAGCGTCTGCCTTCGGCTCAGGTTATAATCCCAGGGTCCTGGGATCGAGTCCCACATCAGGGCTCCCTGCTCAGTGGGGAGCCTCCTTCTCCCTCTGCCTGCCGCTCCCCCTACTTGTGTGCTCTTTCAAATAAATAAATAAAATCTTTTTTAAAAAGTCAATTATTAATTCAGTGAAACTTTACAACTTCCTTCCAATAAGCCTTTGTGCCCTGATAGCATTGCTTCCTTTGGAGGAGAAATGATAAAGTAGCTAAAATTGTAATGTCACACTACAGTTTGTAAACCACTGAAGTCAATGTCAAAATGTTTATTCCAAATTATTTACTTTATATTTGACATATTTACACTATTTTCTCTTCCCCATATTTGTCATGTACTCACACGAACCTGGATGCCCTACAAACATAATAAAAGAATAATCCTACTTGCTGTGTATTTATTTTACCTTTATTTGGTTTAAAGTGTTAATCGAAATCTGTGAAAATTATCTAAGCTTGTTGGCCCTGCTTCATGAAATTGTTTAATCTTAGGTTGCTATACATTTTAGGTGCTGCAATAACCAAGAACTCTTAGATGCAACCCTGATTTGGATTTGAACTTGACAGATTCTGAAAATTATTAACTACTGTTTCAAGCAGTTTGGATCTGTAGAAGCCAAGGGCAGAAAAGTCCACATATTTGATAAATCCAGTTCTAAATAGCAAAAATAACACAGAGCTTGTTACCTTTTAATGATAAAATTCCTTAAATTTTAGATAAAAGGTATTTAAATGTTTTCCATTTTGATTTCACATTTGAAAATTATCTTCCAAACTTAATCAAATTAGGTATACATAATAATACTGACCTGTTATCTACCATATAGTCAGAAGTGTCTCTTTAAAGAAAAGCTTTAACAAAGTAAAAACATGTGGTTACTTTCCACTATCATAGGATAGGAAAATGGACAGTTAAAGACTGTTTTCACTACACAGATATTTCCTATTTGCTGCCTAATACAAGAACTGAAAGTGAGTGACCTGGTACTTCCTCTTACTGAAAGTGTTAAAAATTATATATAGTGACAGACGGTAACTACATTTATCATGGTAAGCATAGCTTAATGTACAGAATGTGCAATAACCAGGATGTACACCTGAAACTAACAACACTGTATGTCAACTATACTTAAGTGAAAAAGCTTTAGAACTATTTCTTATACTTGCCTACCTTATAGTGGCTTAAGTCAGATAAGTGAGGGAAAAATCCAACATTTCTTGATCCAGGATCAAGAGGATCCTGTTAAGATACTTATATGACATCATAATCATCAATTTAAATTGTACAAAGTACCAGATGGTGTCTAACACTTCATTAATGAATTCTGGCAAGATTGGTAAAATTGGGTGCTTACATGGCTCACACCTGCCCTCTTTCTAGGAACTGTAAAGAATTTACTAGTCATTCAAAAAGTTCTGATTACCACCAGACTTGGCTTGAAAGAACTGACAGGGTTTCCAACCACTTCAAATTTCTCATGTGCACTTGCTAGCTCATTCTCTCCTTCACATAATATTCATTAAGCTGATTTCTACTTTCTACTACTTTTCTCAGTGAATACACAAAGTACAAAAGCTCAGCTTTTAATGTGAAGAGGTAAGAAAGGGCTAAAGTTCCAACTTGAAAAGATTAAATATACAGATGTATCTGTAAAATAAAACCACGAACAGAAAAATTTAACAGGCACTGGGCCATGTTATCCTAAAAAAACAAAACAAAAACACAAACCTGGCTGTATTCCCCTACCTACTTGTTGATTCAAAACAAGTACTTCCCTCTGTCCTAAGGGAAGAGTGGGGGGAGTGATGCTTTTTAGAAACAACTTCTAGCTGCTCTGATTTACAGGTTTAAGTCCTGCTTGAATAATACCTCCAAGACTGAAGGGCCTCTAGAGACAAGGATTAGCCACCCACCAAAAATTTCTGCTGACAAGATTCTGCTGAGATGTTTAGCAAGTGTCATCTGATAAACAGACGTTGGCAAAAGCCTACACAGAGTTAAAACAACTGCTCCAGATAAATCTACTCAACTTGGCGGCAGTTAACTCCTGTTTTGAATATCAAATGTTCAATGCTGCCAGGGAGAAAACAAAAAGGCGATAAATTTTAAAACTGTTACCGACAACTTTCTCCTCCCCACCTCCCCACCTGTAGAACTAGCGGATGAGAAGAGGGTGGATTTTGTAAACCATTCGGTAATTGACGCAGAGATCTTTAAAATTTCAACTGGGGAATTCAGAAATTATACCTACAATACTGGCTGCGTAAAATTCGTTGTTCTCAGGATTAGTAGGCGAACATCTAGCCCTCAAAGTCAACAAAATTATCTTCCAAATGCTTAGCAAAGAGGTGCGGATATTCCGAACTCTATCCAGAATGCATCAACTACAATGCTAAGGCTGAAGCTTTCAGGGTAAACACATCACTGATGTTAAAGCTAATTATATTATCAAATCCACAAGAGCCTACTAGCTAAATTTGCTACATTGGAGCAGCCCTGTTTACGTTAACTTAATATCACAACACCAACCGTTCAACTTCACAACCTAGTCTGCATAAAGCAACGACTTTGACAATTAAAAACTAGGATTAACTAAATCAGAAAGACCCTTTCAGCGCCTTCTGCCAATCAATATGGCCACGGGGTAAATGAATCATTGCTTCTATTGTGCAGCGGCAATCTTTCATACTGTTTCTGAATCCCTTTGATAGTCTTCCATGCTTGTCGAATTAACCACGAGGCACACTCTGAGATGGTCACATGGGCAGCTCGTGATTTCTACTGAGAATCGTCTCCTCACGGTAGTAGGAAACTAAAAGTTACGATGCACAAATCCAAGTCCCGGGAAAGCACGCAGCTGATGACTTGGTAAAGAATGCATGTGGCACCAGCACGAAGTCGTAGCACCCGGAGTGAAAGTGCAACGAACGCCAACATCTTGCTACTTTTTAACAACTAACTTCGCTGCAGCGCTGGAGAGCCAGCGGCCGCGGAGAAACCGAACTCGGGCTGGGAGCCCAGCATCGCCACGCCACGACTCTGACCGGCCTCGGCGACGCGCGGGAGAGGCCCGCGCATCCCCCACCAGGGGCGGACAGATCTTCCCCGAGCACCAGGCAGGGGGGGAACCCGCTCACACAGGAACCGGCCACGGAAACTGACCTACGCGGTCACCCGGGCTCCCAGAGCTCCCGGGGTGGGGGGCCACGACGATGAAACGGCTGGCACCGACTCCGGCTGACACAGCCGGAGACTTGTGGTCCTGCGGAAGGACGGTCTCCGGAGTCCCGGGAACGGGGCGGACCGCGAGGCGGCCAGGCACGGCTCCGCGAGGTAGCGCCGGTCCGCGAGATGGCACCGCCCCTCGGCGCCGCTCGCCCACGACCGCGCGCCGGGGTGGGCGCGCGCGCGCGCGCGCTCGGATTATTTGTGCCGGGCCTGTGCTGCACGTGACCGGCGCGCGGGCCTCCAGGCGTGTGCTTGGCGCCCCGGGGCCCCGCTTCCGCCCCCGCCCGGCACGCCCCGCCCCCGCAGGCTCCCGTCCCGTCTGGACCACGGACGCCAGTTCAGATTTTGCCAACCGCAGGCAGGAGTGCCAAAACATGGTGCTCCTTCCACCCCACCCAGACTCGGAAGAAGTGGACCTGACGCTTAGGAGCGGTGGCGGGGAGAGGAAGCCCCCCCAGGCCGAAGCCAGTGCTTCGAGTTAATGCTCTGGCAGTTTATTAAATACATCACCCAGCTGCCTAGATTTTTTTCTTTTCTGCTTTGTTTGCGACTTTACCCGTGGGGACTTAATTGGCAGTGTAAATTAGCTACACCCCTTCTTCTTTTCACGTGTCAAAGGATGGTCTTCAAATGCCATTCAGTTTTAACTGTTATAAGATAGGTACCAGTGAAGAATGCTTAAAGAGAAGAAGATTTACAAATTTCCTTCACCTCCTCCCCCCATCAAATATTCTTTCATAAAGAGCCTACCTCTTCAGACTCAATGCACAACAGGTCTAGCCAGAGGACATAATTACACAGTGTACAACATGAAGTTTCAAACTCTAGTATAATTGCAACTTTAAAAAATTTATGCATAACTAAAGACGAAATTAGCATATGGAAAACTTTCGGACTTTTTTTGTATTTTCCAGTGTATTTAATGAATTTTTTTGTAATGAAAAATAAATAGGTATCATTTCTAAGGAACTATAGTTTTTCTGTCAATTCGATTTTGGAAACAGGTATTGAGAACCTATTATAGGCCGGCTGGTCATTGTGCTTAATTTTAATTGATTTTAATAGTCAAATGTGGCTAGCAGTTACCATATTGGTTCTAGAACGAGAAAGAAATTACTATATTTCCCCCAATCACGTCAAACTCTCTTTTGAGAAACATTTGGCAGACATAGAACCTCTGGAAACAATAAATATTTTCTCCAAACTCTTTTCTGAGCTTATGAGAAGGTAGGTATTTTAATTTTGCAGATGGAATATGTGCTATGGTGAGTGCTGTGAATTGTGCAAGACTGTTGAATCACAGATCTGTACCTCTGAAACAAGTAATACAATATATGTTTAAAAAAAGAAGAAGATAGCAGGAGGGGAAGAATGAAGGGGGGAAATCAGAGGGGGAGACAAACCATGAGAAACGATGGACTCTGAAAAACAAACTGAAGGTTCTAGAGGGGTGGGGGGTGGGAGGATGGGTTAGCCTGGTGATGGGTATTAAAGAGGGCACGTTCTGCATGGAGTACTGGATGTTATGCACAAACAATCATGGAACACTACATCAAAAACTAATGATGTAATGTATGGTGATTAACATAACAATAAAAAATTTTAAAAATAATTTTGCAGATGGAGCATGTTACAGTAACTATGTCATCCTTATCTACAATGCACGTAAATAGGAATAGAAATGGAAGCTCTAGATGTATGGAGAGGGGCTTTGGGAGTAACTGAGCCTTGGCTCTGCCATTCCCATGCCTGCCTGACCCAATTGAAAATTTAATCAGGGGCGCCTGGGTGGCTCAGTTCGTTGGGCGACTGCCTTCGGCTCAGGTCATGATCCTGGAGTCCGGGGATCGAGTCCCGTATTGGGCTCCCTGCTCAGCGGGGAGCCTGCTTCTCCCTCTGACCCTCCCCCCTCTCATGTACTCTCTCATTCTCGCTCTCTCAAATAAATAAATTAATTTAAAAAAAGAAAAATTAATCAGTTCTTCAGACTGTGATGCGCTTCAGAATTGCCCATTGCCTGGTGCAGACTAGATCCACCTACTATTCTTTTGTTTGCTTGATTCAGTAAACTTAGGAGCCCACAGCTTTCTACCACTGTTCTCCTCTCCACATCCCAATGATTCCCTCCAAATTACAGTACCTGATGTTTGTGTCTCTGCAGTTTTGTCTTAAGCCTGAAACACGCTAGAATGCACTTTGTGCCTTGTATGTTTTACAAACACTCCCCTGGTACCAGTGTGACTTTGAAGTGCTGTAGGAGCACACTATAAAGCCTTGTTAAATCTTATTAAAAGGAGGATTTTATGGACTGAGACTTTGGGGAGGGCTTTGGGTAATTACTGCCTGGAATGCTGAAAAGTAGGTCAGATGTCATCAGGCAAATCCACATAGATTGTTGAGTTGGGGGAAATTAACCATCCCGTACAACTCCTATACCTACCTATTAAGTACTTTGTAGTTACTACTCCAGGCCATAAATGCTATGAGGTCATTGGAGGTTTTTCTCTCTTAAAAGCTGACTGTCTAAAAATTTTTTTGTCATCTGTGCCATTACACCCAGTTTATTTATTTATTTATTTATTTATTTATTTATTTATTTATTTTACACCCAGTTTATTTAATAGCTAAAATAAATGAGCTGGCTTATTTTCAGATATTAAATTATTTTTAGCTAGACTTAATTCTGTGCCTGTCCCTCTTAAGCAACTGAACTTCTACCAATGATTGATTTTGCTGGGTCCCCACACAAAAAGCTCAGAAAGGTCTCCTATACCTATAGTTTCCTGGTTGCAAGCAATAAGCACTGACTTGGCTAACTGAAGCAAATAGGGAATTGATTGCAGTATCAATGAAAGACTGAAAAATCTGGCCTGGCGAGGGCAGGACTAGGGCATTTCCAGGGATTAGAGCAGGAGAAGCTAGTCTATAGCTTTTCCAAGGAATAAGTTCTGATTATTTTTGTTTTCCTATACTATCTATCTTCAGAAGAGGCAAAATTAAGAGAGGGAGAGACTAACTTTGGTTGACAATCCCACAAGATTACCTTCCATAGGAGAAGTAACTCCCCACCTACACACACGCACACGCGCACACACACACACACAGAGTCGTGGTGCAGTGTTATAACCAGAAGAGGCAATGGTTGATGGGCAGCCACCATCACAGAAATGCCCATTACAGCCTTTTTTTTGTTTTTCAATCAAGCCCTTCTCTTTCATAGCTTTTCCCATAAGGCTCCTTGGGCAATATTCCCAGCTCCACCTTTAGCTCTTAGCTCCATTCATCATGAAATACACCCTGCTTTTCCATCCAGGCTGCCTGACAATTACACTACCCCTTCTTAAAAGTCTTGGAGAGTCTGCCCCACCCATAGCCCTGTTTTGAGAGCCTCCTTATGCAACGTGCTATTCTTGGCTCGGCAGAAGGCAGAGGGTCAGGGCCTCCCTGAATGGTCCCTTTCTAGCAGGCTTGCCACAGATCTGGTAGATACTCTCTGCCCAACAGAAAAGCTCTCTACTGAGTAGCATTAAACCATCTAGATTCTCTCTGGGTCTATCTGACCATGAAGTTTACAAAGTACAGTCTTTAGGGAGGGTAGATGCAAAAAGGCATAGAGGTGAGTGAGGCAGAGAACAGAAACCATGGGATGGCACGAAGGAGAGTAGAAAAAAAGATGATCACGAGTAGAAGCAAAAGTGGAGAGACCCCAGAGTGTGGGAACTCTGGAGTAGGGAGCCAAGGGTGAGGCTCCCTGCTGAGAGGGGACTAAGTAGTGGCTGCCTTCGTATCTTCATCAAGCTTTCAGAGTGGCACAGATGTTTCTGTTTTTACCTCTCTATATTGTTGCAACAAATCCTTCTCTTTACCTGATGAAACCTAAGCATCACTCTATTCCTTGAGCCCAGAAAGAGCCTAATAGGTCACCACTACCCCCTTCCCTGCATTCTTCTCTCCTGTTCTTAATCTCTAACAAACAACCCTGTCAATACTGCCTTTCTTTTCAATAGCTACGTCTTCCTTTAGGGTCTCTACCGCTCCCTGCCCTCCTGAGCCTTCTAAAATCCACCTCTTTTCCAGAGTCTCACTAACCTCCCCTATCTGTTCTGAGTCACCTTTCAACACCTGATAACAGCCAGGTCAAAGGCCCTACTCTCGATGAGTTACCATAGTATGAAATATTGGTTCATTTACTAAAGTCACAAAGATCTCAGCACAGGGATTTGATGGACTGGTCTTTGGGCCTGAATTGGAAGTGTCAATCAAACGACAGACTTCTGGATCTTAGATTTGGAAGAGCCATCAGAATCATCTGGTCCAGCCTCAAACCCAAAGCCACATCGCCTGCAACCACATTCCGAAAAGGTATTTCCCCAGCCTGAGGCTGGGAAATTCCTAAAGCGGCAGATCAGTTTCCCAGGGCAGCTCAATTGTCAGCCTCCCACTACCAGGATTGCTATTGTTAGAAGTCTCTTCGCCTGAGGCAAATGCTGTCTCCACCCAGCTCTCACCCGTGGGTCCTCAAGATAAAGCCAATTGGTTTAATTCCCTTTTCACAGGCCATTCTTCTAAAAGGTTTAAAGACTTATGGGGCTCAAATAACATGGCATGTGGGGTAGCTTTTTATGAATGTTAAAATACACTACAGATGTACAGTATTGGATTCTCTCCACTACCGTAAACTCTTCTCATTCTTCTTCATACCCAAAGAAGGAAGATTCCTAGACAGGCAGATCACTGCCTTACAGAGCAGCTGAGGGGGCGCAGAATACACCACCCAGAATGTGCCACTTTGGCATGTGGATATTTTCAAGCTGAAGACAATCGGGCTCCAGCAGATTCAGGAAGAGATTTTTACTTCCCCCTTAACTGCCTAAAAGAATTTAGATCAGGGGCCTGTACCAGGAAGAGAGCTAGTACTAACAGATAACTTTATATCAGAAAAGACTTATCCGCATAGCGTGGCATGGCAAACATTTGCTCTTCTCATCTTCTGATTGTCTTCCTCCCCTTTGAAGCCCCAGGCCTCTTTCCCCTTCTCCTTAGCTCAGGATGGCATATTAGTCTCCATTCCCTGACTGCAGGGGAGTTTCGTGTTTTTATGGGACTCCGGTACGTACAAAATTTGTTTCTCTCCTATTAATCTGTTTTGTGTCAATTTAATCATTAGACCAGCCAAAGAACCTACAAGGGAAAAGTTTTCCACCCCTATAAGCTCAAACCACTTCCCCCCACCACCCCCAACACGCTTACTGTTAGAAGTGCTTCTTGAGGCAAATGCTGCCTCCACACTGCTCACACCTATTAGGTTTAATTATCCTTTCACAGGCCATTTTTCTAGAAATTTAAAGACAACTAGCATGAACTGCTTTGATTTTCTTTTCCAGGCTTACATTCCCAGATGCTCCAGCCTATCCTCATGTTCCAACTGGTCATGGCATTGTGAAACACAGTTTGTACTTTTCTCTTTCAAAATCTAGTGCCTAGAATGAAGCAAGTCACACCTGCTTCTATGAAGCTAAAGAGAGTAGAGAAATCTTAGTTAAGTCCTATAATGTGGCCTTTTTCCTCCCATCCTTATTCTCTCTGCTCTCTACTGACCTCTGGTGGTATCTAGTGTTTTCTCAACTAATAGAGAATTGGAGAGAAAAGAGACAGATTGCAGAAGGGGGCGGGGGTGAAGGAGTACAGCAAAAATGTGATACATTTATATACAAATTCTTGGCCTCCTGAAGTTTACAATCTAATTTCGGAGGCAAAGTATACAATGAAAACTAACAAAAAAGACAAGCCACAGTAACACCCCCGAGGATTGGGAAGAGTAGATCAGTGAGGACTAGAATAGAGAAGACATTTGGAAGTGGTGGCTTTGACACTCAGCCTCAGCTTTAGATAGGAAATACCAGGAAGTGGGAAATGAGCACATTCTGCATAGTAGATTTGAAAGATGCAGCAAGAAACGGAAAATTCAGGAGCTTCTCTTGGACAAGAGCTTAGGGCTAAAAGCGGACTTATGAATCACCCACAAATATCCATGACATGGCATGGGATTACCAGGGGAAAGAAGTCTGGGATAATGACACGTAAAGACTTGCCAGAGCAGAGAATGTGTCATTCATTGTGGATTAACTCATTCATTCATTAGTCAGTAAATAACACGTTAACTTAGTAAATGACATGATTTTGCAAGTAAATACATGCTCTAGGCTGAGAAAGAAAAGATGCCTCTGACAACAACCTTGCCGTTAAGAATTTACCAACCAAGTCATGCAGATAAGACACTCCAAGACTTGTAAATCAGCAGGTATACCATGAGACGGAGAATAAGAATAGTAAGAAAAGTTTAGGTAAAGGAGGAATAGGAGGAGGAAAGTTTTGTTTTCGTGCCAGGGCTATCAGGGAATGCTTTACAAAGAGATGGATTTTTTTTTTTCCCCCCAAAGAGATGGCTTTTGAAGTTAAGTCATTATGGTGGCTAGGATTTGAACCTGTGGAAACGGGTTGGGAAAAGGCCTGTTAAGCAGATGAGATAGTCTGAGCAAAACTGGGGGGCAACATACAAGCTAGGTAGGGCCTTGCATGTGGGAGGCCATGCTGCAGGTGGGTGAGGCTAAACACGCACGAACTTCTCGGCTCTGCCTAACAGTCTCCTGTGAGCTGAAGCTGGAGGGACAGGGCGGGGAAGGAGCCTTGGAGATGCTCAAGTATGGGAGACAGGTGGATGGCTGAAAGCTCGGAGGTGAGGCTTGGGCTAAAGATACCACTTGAAGCCAGGGAGTTTGCAGGAGAAGGCCTAGGGAGCGAGAATAAAAGGGGCCAGGGCTGAGCTTTGTGTCCTGCCCTTCCTCACATCCCTGACCCCACCCGCGCCCCTGAACTCTCAACTCAACTCTCCTATGCTACCGAGGAGACCAAAGCCACTGGATGAGAACCCCCTAGACTTTTACCACTGAGGCAACAAGCTTACCTGCACCCACCCCCTTTCTTACGTTTCCTTTTCTGCTAACATGTCTAAGGCCAGAGCCTGAACCCCTGTTCATGGCCCCTCCTCAGCACCTCATTCTGTCCCTTCCCTTTCTCCTGGACCTTCACGTGCTCTCACAGTGCACCTGCTGCGCGGGGCTTCTCTAGCCTGTGCCATCTTTTGCAAACCTACCTGCCAGAGAGTAGTACCCCGTTTCTTTCTTTCCTCCTTCACAGTTAAAATTAAACTCCTTGGGCGCCTGGGTGGCGCCTTGGTTGAGCGACTGCCTTCGGCTCAGGTCATGATCCCGGAGTCCTGGGATTGAGTCCCGCATTGGGCTCCCGGCTCAGCGGGGAGCCTGCTTCTCCCTCTGACCCTATCCCCTCTCATGCTGTTTCTCGCTCTCTCTCTCAAATAAATAAATAAATTAAATCTTAAAAAAAAAATTAAAATTAAACTCCTTGACAGAGTGGTGTATACTGATGCTCTCCATTTCCTCTCACTCTCTACTCTCTGCACCCCAGCTTCTGTTCCTGCTACTCCACTGAACAGGCCCCCACTGAGGACACCAAAGGCCTCCTGACTGCAAAATCCAATGGACCCTTACTACTCCTAACTTTATTCAATCTTTGGCAGCATTTGACACCAGTGACCCTTTCCCTCCTCCTAAGAATATCTCATCTCTTAGTTTCCCAGAGCTCCTTATCCTTGGCCTTTCCCTTAAAGGTTGCAAGTCCTGCCCTAACTCTCCCTCTCCTCAGACCCCTCTTGGGTGAGATCCTGTGTTCCCATGGCTTACTAACCTTCTGTATGCTCATGCTCAAACCTGTAACTCGTGTCCCAACATCACTCCTGAGCTTCTGACTCACACACCAACTCATCAAACTCAGTGCAAGTAAAAGGGCAATTTCTCCTTCCCCATCTCCCACCCTAAAGCCTGCTCCCCCCCTTATATTCATTCTTTCTCAGTTGGCACACACTTTTGTCTCTCTCCCTCCATTCTCCCCTTCCTAACTTTTCCTCTACCCCACCACACCCAACCCTAATCTATATACTTTGTAGTCAAAGGATATTCCCAAATTTTAAATCTGATCAAATAATTCTTTTACTTGGAAATTCCACTCTGCCTTTTAATGGCTTTGGGGTGTAGTCCGAACTCCTTAGCATCATAAAGCCCTGCAATGTCCTGATTCATGTCTCATTATCACCGTGGTATTTTGCACTTCAACAATTATGAACAACTTTCAGTTCCCTGTATTGACACAGTCTCTGACACTTTCAGACTTTTGCCCATTTGTGTGTGTGTGTGTGTGTGTGTGTGTGCTTTGAACTCTCTTTCCCAGCTACCTCATCCTGCTGAGGCTTATTCTTCATGCAGCCTGAGCCTAGAAATCACTTCTCTCTAATGGCCTTTCCGGACTCCCTGGGACTGGTTATGTGCCCCTCCTATAGGCTTTCTCACTTACTGTGAACTTACACCCCTGACAACATTTATCACACTATGCTACTAAGGCCTCTTTATTTATCTATGTCTTTCATCAGACTAGAAGTATGCTGAAGGCAGGGAATGCCTTGTTTACCAATTTATTCCCTTTATCTGACACAGTGGATAGCACATATTAGGAAATTAATAAGTATTTGTTGAATCAATGAATGAACTGGACTTGAAAGTATGTCTAAGATGTTTTATCCAAGGTGGGAGGCAGTATAATGACATGGAATATACACAAAATTTAGAATCAGAACACTGGATTGAATCCTGGCCCTCTGCCACTTAACCAGGTGTCTGACCATGAACGATTTATGTAACTTCTCTGAATAGAGAGCCCATCACATGCCAGGCACGGGACTAGCTGCTGGCAATGCAAGGATCAAGAAAAGCATAGTCACTGCCATCAGGAAAGCAAAGTCCAAAACACTGTGTGGTAGGAGGGGGGAGGGGCGGAAAGAGCATTCCAAGTGGAGGGAGTAACACGTGACAGGCCTGCAGGTAAGCAATCCCGTGCCTCGCTGTGGGAAGTGAAAGTGGTTCAGTGAGACTACGTCTAAGGTGCTGACCATGCAGCTGGAGAGAGTCAGGATGAGGAGACGAGACAGGAGAGATAAATGGAAGCCACATCCTGAAGGTCCTTTATGTGGTGTCATGGAATTTGAGATTCATCCTCAAAACCATGGAGTTAAGGGGTGCCTGGGTGGTTCAGACGGTTAAGCGTCTGCCTTCAGCTCAGGTCATGATCCCAGGGTACTGGGATGGAGCCCCGCATCCGGCTCCCTGCTCAGAGGAAGGCTGCTTCTCTCTCTCCCTCTGCCTGCTGCTTCCCCTGCTTGTGCTCTCTCCCTGTCTGTCAAAAATAAATAAAATCTTGAAAAAGAAAACCAAACATGGAGTTAAAACCTAAAAGGAGAGTCTCAATATTAGATGTCTATCGCAGAAAGAGAGAAGTCTGGTGACGAAGTGGAGAAAGGGTTAATTACAAGAAAGTGATGGTTGAGGCAAGAATACCAGCTAGGAGGCTGTTGCTGTGGTCCAGTCAAGGGATCATAGTGGCCTGAACTTTGGGAAGAACTTCGAGGATGGAGAAAAGAAGCAGTGAACTGATTGAGGGGAGATTTAGGTGACAGAGCAGGAAGAGCAGGGGGACTGACTGCATGGGACAGGGGAGGGACAAGGAAGAGTGCAGACAGCACGTGTCTGGCACAGGCAGTTGGCATACAGAGGCATCCTTACTGAGACAGGCAGTGCAGAAAATGGGAAGGCTTTGGAACAGAGGGCCGACACGATCCAAGTGATGCTGTCAGGGCAGAGTTCTGTCGGGTGGAGGAAGCATCTGGAGTCAGGAAGACATGCTGAGAAGTAGTCTGGGGTGAGATGAGAGGGACTGAACTAAGGTGAGCAGTGGGGGTAGGAGGGAAGGGGGCGTCACAACAGGCAGGGCTTGGCAGTTACAATGCACACCCCTGCAGCACCTTACGCCAAGCAGAGAAGGGTGCAGAAGGGATTGAGCACATGAATGGACAGTCCAGAGCAATCAGTCTGGGATTTGGAGCCCAGGAAAGAAAAAACACAGGTGGGTAGAGCGATATAAACTGCATGAGGGGAACTGATCTGACGGTCTCTAAAAGCCAAGCTGAAGAACTGAGACTTGCTTCAGTAGGAAAAGATAAAACTTTAAAATATTCCTGAACAAAGTAGCATTTAAGGAATAACAGCAGATCTAGAATGTGGAAAGGTGGAAACAGGACTTGAGTGAGGAAAGAAAGGATGGAGGCAGCAAGGAGACTGCCTTGTGGTGATCATTCAAATATAACCCTCTAAGAAAGTGGATATGACCGAGGAAGGACTTAACGTGCTTGACTCCTTTACTGTGAGGTGAAGGAGAGGAAGCAACTGACTACGTCATGGCACAGAACACATTTTCATTTACTTGTTTACACGTTTACCTCATCAGACTATGGGCTTCTTGAAATCAGAAACCATGTCTTATTTATTATTCCATCTTTATATAGCCCAGATTATGGCATAGATCCAGACTCACCAAATATTCTGAAATGACCAACTCAATGAATAAATAACGTGGAAGGGCAGGGTGCAGTCGTCACCCCTTATCTGTAGGGGATCCATTCCAAGACCCCCAGTGGATGCCTGAAACCGCAGAAAGCACCCAACCCTATCTATACTATGTTTTTTCCTATATGTGCATATCCATGATAAAGTTTAATTTATAGGGGCACCTGGGTGGCTCAGTCGTTAAGCCTCTGCCTTGGGCTCGGCTTGTGATCCCAGTGTCCTGGGATCGAGTGCCCCGCATCGAGCTCCCTGTGGTGGGAAGCCTGCCCCACTCCCACTGCTTGTGTTCCCTCTCTTGTTGTCTCTCTCTCTCTGTCAAATAAATAAATAAAATCTTTTAAAAAAAAGTTTAATTTAGGGGTGCCTGGGTGGCTCAGATGGTTAAGTGTCTGCCTTCAGCTCAGGTCATGATCCCAGGGTCCTGGGATCGAGCCCCACATCAGGCTGCTGGCTCGGCGGGGAGTCTGCTTCTCCCTCTCCCTCTGCTTCTCCCACTGCTCATGCTCTCTCTATATATATATTTCTGTGTCTCAAATGAATAAATAAAATCTTTAAAAAAAAAAGTTTAATTTATAAACTCGGCACACAAAGAGATGAATGACAATAACTAATAATAAGATAGAATAATTATAATATACTGTAATAAAAGTTATGTGCATGTGGCCTCTCTCTCTCAAAATATATTACTGCATTGTACTTACCCTTCTTTTTGTGATGATGTAACATGATAAAATGCCTACGGGATGAGGTGAAATGAGGTGACTGATGTAGGCCTTGTGACCTAGCATTAAGCTATTGAAGTACTGACCTTCTGAGGATCTGTCAGAAGGAGGATCATCTGCTTCTGCACTGCAGATGACCGCGGATAAATGAATCAGTGGAAAGTGAAAGCGCGGATAATGGGGACTACTGTACATATGAAAACAAGATAGTTTGGGGAAGGTTTTGAATTTGGCTGTGAAATTTTGAGTTTAAGATGACATCTAAAGTATTCACTTATACAAGTTATAAATAATATAAATAAATGTCTTACAGATACTTACAGAAAGAGGAAGTGCTCAGAAGCTCAACTGAGAGAAGAAACCTGAGGGGAGGCACATTAGGGAGTCATCAGTGTGCTTCATTCCCCTCAGCCCCCTACCACCATCTGGCATCTAAAACAAACAATACTGAAGCCTCAGTGCAGTGTGGTCAGGATGGAGTTCTGCTCTGAACTGTCATTCAGAGACCCACGTTGCTTCCATTGTGAACACCACCACTGTCCATACATGGACTCCAGAGTCACTGTAGCAAAAGACAGAGGGTACTGGAGATTTTACGGATGGGACTGGAAGTGGTTTGTACCACTCTATCCACCTGCTTATGTTCTCTCCTTGGCTCCAAACCCCAGACTGACTGCAGTTCTGGACTGTCCATCTGCCCTCTCAGTCCATTCTCTGCCCTCCTCCACTCTGCTCTGTGTGCTGGGAGGATGGCAGTGGTGGGAAGGAGAGAGGGAATGGGTATATAAATGAGTAGTTAACAGAGAAATTTGCTTGGCATTGTACAAAGATCACATCAATGGAGCTACACAGTGGTGATAAGAATCACTTTAGACAACCAATGTAGGTCGCAGGAGATGGGAGAGAGGAAAAACTGGTTTCCCATATACATTTAGAAAAAGTACGTAAGAGGTTGAGAGTTTTGCTCCAAACACACAGCAGAGTTTTGTTGAGTTTTGAGTTGGGAGTGTCTCAATGGCAAGAACTGAGTCTTACTAATACTCATATCTCCAGGAACCATAATGAACCTTCCACACAGCAAGCCTCAAAAAATACTGACTACAGTGGAGAATGAAACTTCATACTGTTCTCTGTATGGAACATTGCAGAGATGTTTACTATAAATGTTTATTAATTATACAGCTCTTTAAACTCTATGATAAGAATATAATAAGATATGATAGCAACATATTATAACATAACCTATAATACAAATAATATTTTTGAATGTTTACTATATGCCAGGCAATATCCTAAGCTCTTTACATGGATTAGATCATTTAATTTTCATAATACTCCTATGAAATAGATACAATCATCATCATCCCCATTTACAGACAAGAAAACTGAGGCAAAGAGCAGTTAAGTCACACAGCTAAGTCACTGGCAAAGTCAGTATTTGTACCTAAGCATGCTGGCTCTGGAGTCCTTCCAAAGTACATGAAAAAAGTGCACCTATTGCAGCTTAAGTATATATCAGCTTCACAAGATATGCTAAACATGGCCTGACTAATGCTAATAATTTTGAACTTCTTCAGCACAAATTATTAGGATATTCCAGTGTGCCACACATAGGTGGAAAAGGCGCAGTTATATAATTTCCTTTATTCTTTCTTAGCCTTCTTGGAAATGTATCGCATAATGCTTTGTATACAGCACAAAATAAGCATTTAATATTTATTGAATTCAACCAAACTAGCAAGTTTTCAGTAGCTCTGTAAGAAAAAGTATCAGAAGGCATTAAAAACAAACAAGCGAACAGTGGTAGTAAAATATGCAAATAGTCGATATAAACATAAATCATCATTATTGTCTTCTAGATACAAATTTTGGCTACCTTTGGGAAAATGATTCAATGAATATTTTTAAAACTACTGTTTTAAAATGGTCACTAATAGTCTTTAAGTCTTTAACTGCAGTAGAGCACATATTTACCTGGAATGCTTTCTTTGAAAGTTTCAGAGTGATTTCCAAATCTACCATGGTATTTTAATGAGCCTAAAAGGCCTATATTCATCGACATTCTTTTCATATGTATAGGAAGCTTGGGCCTGGACATTAAAACAAAAGTTCTGGGAAGATACTTGATGATGGCCCCTGCATGAAGGTGATTGAAAGACCTTGTTTTTTTTAAGTTCCATTTCCTGAAGGTAATAACAATCCAAACTGGCAAGGACTAGAATATCTTTTATACCTACCTGGACAGATAGAATCAGATTTGACCGTTTTACAATCTCACGGGATTCTTTAGTTAGAATTCAAAAGGGCATTCATTCTGGAATGAGTAGTTTCCCAGCCTCCCAGGTCAGGCATCCTAGTGGGGGGTGAGCTGGCACCCACAGAGGTGACTTTAGATGGCTGAGGCATTGGGCATATGCACTGCCTCACCTCCCTTTGTGAACTGCTCTCCCCACCTCCGTATGAGCCTTTTCCCCAAGCACCTAATTTATGCATCTATTTGACTAATATTTACTGAGTATATACCGTATGCTGGCTGGGGGCTGCTTTTGACGTTGGAGACACGTGATGAATGAGAAGATGATGCCATGCCCTCGCAGAGCTTATATACGTACATACATATATAAAGATAGGTCACACACACAATAAAAATATGTTAAGTTCTATGATTGTTGGGTACTGATTCATACGGTGAAGAAAATTACACAAGATAATGGGATAAAGTGGGAAAGAAAAAGCTCATCTGTTTGCTGGGAGCTGGTCTGACACTCAGAGCTAGATGGTGGTGTTCCCCCATGGAATGTAACAATTTCATGGCACATTAACATAAGGTTAGCTCACTCTGTCCTTGTGATGAGACAACAACAACACTACTCTATAATCATGTCTAAGCATAGACAAAACCAAGTACACCGGGCAAAACACTAACATGATCAAACGGCCCCTCTCCCAGCTACCACGAGTGAGTGCAGCAACTTCAGCCCCACTCTGCTCCTCCTGCCTCCAAGATAAAATTCATTAAGATACCTGATCACAGAATGACTCCCATTTCCTAACAGCTCCCAATCAGAGTAAATCCCACTTCCTTGAATGCAAGCCCAAGCCCTTAAAGTCCCATTATGGACTTTCTTACTGAGAATGTCCCATGTTTTGTCACGATGTGCAATCTCCCATTTGCTTGCTGGCAGGAGCATCTAAAAGCCCAACTTTGTTGGATTACAGTGTGTTCCTGGTGGTCTTTGATTAATGGGCATCAACAAGAGGGAGAGGGAACAATTCTTCAGTTAGGATGGTCAGGAAAGTTTTTGATGAAGTGATGTCGTTGTACCGAGAACCAAAAGGTAAGGGGATAGATAGTCATTTGAAGATTGGGGGAATAATATTCCCAACACAGGAAAAAAACAGATAACTTGCATTTTTAAACATTTTTAATTTTCAAGTACATCATCTCCTTTGAACGCTGATTTTGGGATGGGTGAGCTAATCCTATTCTCATTTTCTACTTCAAATCAAGAAAAGCTTTTAGAGGAAAAGAAATCTGAGGTGTCATGTACAGAGGTAAGGAAGTAGAACGTGGAGACAGCGTGCGCCAAGTCAGCGTCAGCTTGCACAGTGCTGAAGAAGTCTTCACCCTGGGCTTACTCCTGTTCCCACCTGGAACCCTGTGCTCTGTGGGCTATAACACAATCCTTCCTAAGGTTTTAACAAGCAATTAACAGTAGAACTGGTAGCCATGCCTCCCAGAAATATATTCATTAAGAAGAGTCTTCTTGGGGCGCCTGGGTGGCTCAGTCGTTAAGCGTGTGCCTTCAGCTCAGGTCATGATCCCAGGATCCTGGGATCGAGCCCCGCATGGGGCTCTCTGCTCACCCGGGAGCCTGCTTCTCCCTCTCCCACTCCCCCTGCTTGTGTTCCCTCCCTAGCTGTCTCTCTCTCTCTCTGTCAAATAAATAAAATAAAATCTTAAAAAAAAAAGAGTCTTCTTGAAAAGAAAATACTCAAAAAGTCAGAGTTAATATTTTTGGCAAGTGGGAACCGAGATCCTTCGTAATACTGGAACAGAAGTAGGTAGAATGGTGACTTTGAACTGCTCTCACCAGGAGGACATGAGATATAATATGCTAAATGGGGGTAGTGCTTATCAAAGAGTGGTGTAGTAATGCTACTGCTCCAACATTTTAGGGAGTTGGGAGGGAGAAGTAAGGAGGGATTCCTTAGTCAAATTCTTTGTGAAAAGCTGAATACTATTGTCCTCTCCTAGAGATTGATATTGCACATTAGATTATAAAGGGCTCTGAAAAATCTAACATAAAATTATCAGATGAAGTGTGTTTAGCACAGTGATGATAGACTTGATTGACCATATAACACCCTCTCTCCTTGACCACTTGATACTGAGGGATTAATTTCTGAGGCATACACATTTGTATATGTTGTTACTGCCTTATGGTCGTTGAAGTGGTTGCACACCTTGTCAGAAGATGGGGCTTCCTATTTCAGAAATGGGAGTGCTGACTGGATCGGTGCTGACAGGATCCTTCCAGCACAGTTCCACTGTGGATGAACTCCAGCATTGCACATTACACATCACCCTTGCATTCCCTTCAAATATCCTGAAGTCAAGAAATGCCTGGCACCACTATTTCCTGGTGACTGTTTGCACCATTGCCAGCTAATCTTGTCAGGCTGCAGTGTTACTTATGGTGACATTATAATATTCAAGGATTTCCTCCCTTCCCCAATTGCACGCTAATCTTGACTCTGCTTCCTTGATTATTTCTTTGACAAAACTTCTCTGTGACACTTACATTTTAATATCCAGCATGTTAATCTTCCTTTGTACTTTTATCGCTTTTCTTGGCCATATTTGGTCAAACTGTTGGCAGAACACAAATAAATGGCAAACAGAGAACCTATAACCTCAGCATTTATTGGCCTGTAGTCTGCCACACTGGCTTTCAATTCCTGGGAGCATAAGATAAGCACAGAGAATAAGGGAGAGATTCATTATTAATAGTGTGCCAAGGTAGTTTATGTTTTGTTTCTTAAATATTTTAAGGACATATTTTCCTAAGAAAAAATTTTCAGAAACAGATATTACTATAGGTCAATACTACATGGGCAGAATTCATCTGTGTTACAGTGTATCCTAAAGCACCTTGTGCTGGTCTGGGTCCCGGTGAGGCAGACCCCAAAATGAGGTGGAATGTGCAGGAAATTTATTGGGAGAAATACCTGTGAGAGAAAATAGGGAGCCTGAAGAGGCTCAGAGAGCCATTAAACTGATACAAATCTGACCCTAAGTGAATGGGGAAATGGAAGGGAGGACAGAGGAAAGTCGTGTGGCAATAATTCTACGGAAAGCTCAGCAAGGCATGGGGGGGTGGGGAAGCCTGGAGCCCAAGTTCCCCATCAGAGGACTCTCGTCTCCTAAGAATGGGCCGGTTTGAGTGACTCTGCCTTGCGCTTTGCTAAAAGCAGCCCATGGGAAGCAAAGCCTCAGTGCCAATGGAGTAATGGATGTCAGAGCACAGTAGCTGGGACCTTCAGTCAATTACTCTCTCTGCTCTCCAAGATCTAAGAGGCACTTTCTCATGGTTGTCACACAAGATTCTCAAAATGTAATGTACATACAAATCACCCAGGCATCTTACTAAAATGCAGATTCAGTAGGTCTGGTGGGACCTAAGTTTCTGTACTTCTAACAAGTTCTCAGAAAATATGATGCTGTTGGTAACAGACCTCACTTTGAGTAGCAAGGTCCTAGAGAATGTTTGGAAGAGCCCTATACAAACCATCTAAGTATGTTTATGGAGAACCCTTCACAGGCTTAATTCCTCACCCAATGTGGCAGCCATCTCTGTTGTAGTCAGATGTATACACTTCCAGGTTAGGTTTTTTTTTTTTTCCCCCCCACTTACATAACTCATTTTTCTTGCCTCTAGTATCACAGCTGTCCATCTCATTTTGTCACCCTGCTTGCAAAACCTGCTAAGGATCATCTCTATTATCACCTCTATATCTATATGCATTCATTTTTGGTACCAAGGGAGGGCTTTGACCCTTTGTGACCTCACTAACATCTCTTCTCCCCTCCAGTTATGTGATTCAGTTTATGTTTCTTAATCTTAAGCAAAAAATTTCAAGCAAATTTCTCCTACCAATCTTATTGCACTTTAAAGTCCATCCTACATAGAAGCTCTGGTGCAGCCAGTCACCCCATCTCTTCTATGAGAGTCCTGTGGGATCTGGTCACATGCATCTCCTTTAGGTCACCTGAAGCCTTCTGCAGTTTTCACCCTAATACCATGTACCTGTCCACCTATTGCTAAACACATCTGTTCTCTTCCTTCATTTTACTCACTGAACTCTTTCTATATCTTAATTCTATACCCCGTGCTTATTGTGTAAAATAGCAGTTCTCACACTTTTTGTTTTTAAGCCATGGAATTCTTTCATCAAAGAAAACTTAAATTATCTTGGTCTCAGTGGAAAAGTGGAATACAGGGAGGTCACCAGGAACATACCTTACGTGTTAAGGTGCTGAAGCATTATCATGAAAGCTTTGGGGAGCAAGTGAAGAATTTTGAGGAAGAAAAAGATATGATCAGACTCTAACATTGTGAATGAGTACTCTGGCAGACATGAGGAGGATAACTTAAAGAGGGTCCAGATGGAATCAGAAAGACAAGGAAGGAGGGATATAGAATATTAAGGGATATAGGAATCAGGATCATCAGAATTTGCTGTTTGGGTGTGAAGGAAGTGAAAGAGAGGGAAGAGAGCATGTCTCCCAGATCTTATGCTGGGGCAATTACTGATGCAGGGGGTACAGGGGTTGCCAATTCCTGAACTGGGGAAGATAGGAGGGGGAAGAGGTTTAGGGAGAAAGATACTGAGTTCAGTTTTGAACATACTGAGTTGGAGGGAGACACCCAGTAACCAACAATCTGGGTAAATTGATGTGGAAATAAGAAGAATCTGGCTTAGAGACTGCTCTTGTATCCAAGTCTGTGTTACTGTTTGCAGACAATTCTCAGCCTCTGCTTAGGCAACTGCTCAAAGTTCATATGAAGTAAAATCTTTTCAACTCAACTGTCTATAAAGTTTTGCTTTTTTCCAATGTGTTGTACAAAATGTAGGTTGTCTGCTACACTTGTTACTTCAGTAATTCTTTTCTTCTCTTCCAAAGTGCTCTTTGCATATCTAAGTTTGGGGTTCTCTGTATTGGACACATGCTTAAACATTCAGAGAGATAGGGAGGGTTTTGACTATTTCTTCTGGCAGAAAGAATCATTTCTGATCAGAATCTGAGCTCAAAAGAAAAATTAAAGGCTCTAGCTAAGAAGAAATAGGAATTATAGTTGACCCTTGAATATGGGGGTTAGGGACCCTGAGCCCCTGCACAGTCGAAAATCTAGGTTTAACTTTTGACTTGACTCCCCCAAAACTTAACTACTAATAGCCTACTGTTGACTGGAAGCCCTACTCTAAACATAAACAGTCTATTAATATATATTTTGTATATGCATTATATATCATATCCTTACAATAAAGATAGAGAAAATATATTTTTTTTTTTAAGATTTTATTTATTTGAGAGAGAGAATGAGATAGAGAGAGAGCATGAGAAGGGGGAGGGTCAGAGGGAGAAGAAGCAGACTCCCCGCCGAACAGAGAGCCCGATGCGGGACTCGATCCCGGGACTCCAGGATCATGACCTGAGCCGAAGGCAGTCGCTTAACCAACTGAGCCATCCAGGCGCCCCTAGATAGAGAAAATATTAAGAAAATCATGAGAAAAAAACATTTGCATTACTGTACTGTATCAAAAAAAGCCAGTAAGTGGACCCCTGAAGTTCAAACCCGTGTTGTTCAAGGGCCAACTGTTGTAGAAAATCATGGGTGTAATCTGTAAAAGGTAAATAAACTGGGTTTCTGTGATATTTGGTGAGAAAAGAGGTACTATGTATAATAAACTGGATATAGTGTGCTTTGTTTAGAAGGTTAAGTTGTGCTGTGCATTGTTTTCGGTTATATTTTTATAGTTTTCAAATTTGGGCTTAAAGTCTTTGAGGGGCCACTGGGAGGGAAAGAGGGTTGCTGGGTAATTGGGACTTCAGGCTCATCACCACTCTTTCAGCCACAACAACCTAACTTGTTTTACATAAGCTTTCATTGGAGAAAGGATTCTATGGCTTTTTTTTTTAAAACTGTAAAAACCACTATTTTATGCAATAGAAACTGTAAGAAATATGAAGAGGTCAATAAAGGAAGAGTTCAGAGCAAAGGAAGAAAGCTGTTTAACAATAGATGGACACCTAGGTAGCATTAGGATGCTAACTGCTGTTTCAGGCAACCTGGAAATGCATGGTGGCCAAACCCCTCCGCACTTCCAGGCAAATTCCTCACCTAGTAGAGAAAATACCATGATAGACTGGCTGCATCACGGACTTTGGGGCCCAACTTGGTTGGAAGTAGGGGTTTGAAACTGTTTTAGCTCAAGATGAAGAAAAATACACTGTCCAAACCAAATAATTGGAGGAAATGTGATTAACATCACAGAGGGCTAAAGCTCTCCATGCCCTCTTTTGGAACCAAAATGATGCCCATGTGCAGATTTATGGAGACAATCAGAAAGGTGTTAATGCAAGCTATGTGACTAGAGGAGGTTAACCGCTATGATGTCAGAGACAATGAACTGCATGGACTTCCTTAAATGGGCCACAATTTTTCTGCCAATATTTTTCTCACCATCCGGAACAAACACTCTCCCCTTCTTCAATTAACTAACATGTACCTGTTCTTTTATAACTCAGTTCAAGCATTCTCTGGAACAAGATGCCCAGTAAAATTTGGATGGACAGCCTTTCTTTGTGCTAACACAACAGGACACAATTCTAGTTCATTATAATCTTGATTTACTTTTGTTGCTCCACATCTTAGTTCCTTCTAGGCAATGCATGTCTGACAATGCATCTTGAAAGCTTAGCACAAAAACCTAATACATGTCTGTTGAATTAATAAATCCGCAAGGCTTACTAAGATCCCCTCAAAGTAATTTGGGCAGAATTCTTTACAGTATTTAAACAGTGCACCCTTGGGGTGCCTGGGTGGTTCAGTTGGTTAAGCGCCTGCCTTCAGCGCAGGTCATGATCCCAGGATCCTGGGAGCCTGGCATTGGGCTCTCCGCTCAGCCGGAAGCTTGCTTCTCCCTCTCCCACTCCCCCTGCTTGTGTTCCCTCTCTCACTGTGTCTCTCTTTGTCAAATAAATAAAATCTTAAAAAAACAACAGTGCACCCTCAAGTGCACTATAAGTTTTATAGGGGAATTAAAATATGACCATGGTTAAGGAAGACAAAAGAGAGGAAAGTGGTAATATTTTCAGTTTCTGTTTGTGTGTGTGAAGAAAGTGAGGCACGAGGAGATTAAGTGACTTGATTAAGGCATCCATATAATTCACAACCAGTGTACTGGAATGTATGTGTTAGGGGGTCGAGTGAAGAATAACTGTCGCGAACTGATTCGAATTTTCTGGATAATGAAACAATAACCTAAAGTTGCTTTCAGGCAAAATGTCCAAAAACGCTAAAAGAAAACAAAAACAAAAACAAAAACAAAACGCCCCCCCCTCCAAAACCCCAAAAGCTATCGCAATACAACAGTGAGTGGGTAAGTTTTCCCGCACGCTTTCAAAATGCCTTCTGCTCTCTTGGTTTTGGTAAATCAAACCCATTCTTGCCCAGATTTGACAAAATCCCTTAAAACACGTTTTTAAAAACCCAAAAAACAAAAAAATCCCTGCCTTGAAATGCAAAGACGAGTCTGGGCTGTGGACTGCGGTCGAGCTCCTCCCTGGGACGTGGCGGTAAACCCGACTCCCCCAACGTCTCCCGAGGGCTCCGGGGGTACCGCGGCCGCAGTGGGCAAGTTGAAACCCCCAGCCCCGGAGTTCCCAGGACACGCAGCCCAGAAGGCTTCCTGCCGCCTCTCTCGCGGGACTGCTTCCCCGTGCGCCGCCAAGGGGCGGAGAGAGCGCCGGCTCGAGACCAGGGAGAGGAGCCCCGGGTGCCTAGAGCCCCTCTCATCACCTGGCCCGCAACCCGGAAGCAGATGCGGTGGCGCGGCGCGGCCCGGGTTGCGGTTCCGGGTCGCACCGCGCCGCAGCCCGGGCTCCGCTCGCCGCCGCAGTGCCCCGCCCCCACGCTCCGGACCTGGGCTGGCGGTAGCCGCTTGGCCGCTCCCGGGGCCACATGGCTGAGGGGGATGCAGGGAGCGACCAGAGGCAGGTGAGGGCCCGGCGGGGCGCTGACCTCCAGGCTGGGCTCGGCGTCGCCTCGCCGCCCCGGGCCTCCTCCGCTGAGGGGCCCTCTGCCCGGGGCCGCCCCCGTTCCCGCCGGCACCGTTTGGGCCGCCGGGTGCTCCGTTTGCTGCACCGCGTTCCATTTTATCTGCGCTTGTTCGCCGATCGCCCTCCGACCGGCCTCTCCCGAGGCTTCGGCAGGCTCGGCCTGCCTCGGACGGTGTCATCGTCAACCATCAGCACGCGACTGAGCAGCCCCGGGCCGGAGACAAATCCGGGTTCAGCTTTCTGCCCTGTCGCCGCCGGGTCACCTAGGACAAGCTACTTATTCCCGGTTTCTTCTGCCTTTGCAAAATGGGCAATGATAACACAGATCCTGGAATTCCTTGAGGGCCCCCTAGATCTTACTCCTCTTGATACTGAGCTTTCCCCCCGTGCGTGGCTCACATGGGTGTTCTTAAAGCTTTTCCTGCTGGGTTGTGAGGACAAAATGAGATGATACAAAGTTGCATACTTTGCTTCCCATTTTCACTTTTAGATACTATTATTTTCCTTTTTTAACCCCAAACCAAAAGAATGATTTCTGAAATGTTTTTAGGGTTTGATTACCAAAAAACAGCAAAACAACCACCCAGCCCTGTGCCCTAGTCCAAAACAAAACAAAACAAAAAAACTGAAGGAGATACTGAGTGGGAATATAGGGTTAGTATGCAGCAACGCTACTGGGGAGTGGGAGTGAGGATTACCTGCTAGAAAAGGTGAAGCAGAGAATATGTGTTTATCTTTACACTTGTAAGTCTTGCTATAGGGTACGGGAGTGCATATATATTTGGCTCAGTGGCGGCCAAAAGCACAGTGATGGAATAGCAAGGCTGGTAAGTCGTTACTGTAGTATCTGTAAACCACCCATAGAGTAGAACACGGTGACCGGCTGTTAAGACCGTTTGGCAGTGTTCTTTCAGGGATCCTTCATCCAGGCTAGTGATGTTAAATGCAAATACTTTATAAAGGAGGAAAGAAAACTCAGGCTTTTAGGGCATGTACCTTCATTGACTTGTCCTCCCATCAACTTTCAGAATGAGGAAATTGAAGCAATGGCAGCTATCTATGGTGAAGAATGGTGTGTCATTGATGACTGTGCCAAAATATTTTGTATTAGAATTAGCGACGATATAGATGACCCCAAGTGGACACTTTGCTTGCAGGTATTTTTTCCCCCTTCTCTATAGCTATTTTCCAGTTACAACATGGACTCTATATGATTGACTAATACTGTATTCCTCTAATGACTATTGTGTGATTTCTGAATTGTCTTTTTTTGTTGTTGGCTTTTGTTAATGGTTGATTGTCTAAACATATGGGTAATTAAATCTCTGATCACTCCCAAGACGTGCTTCAGTTGATAGTCTCAATCTTTCCTATCCCAGTTATTTTAATTATTTGTAATGTACAGTGACAGGCTTGAGCTTCGCTTCCTCTCATTGTCCTGTCCATTTAATAGGAGAGGGTCTAAACCTGGAAAGATGGCTAACATTTAGCAGGAGAAATAGGGGGTGCCTGGGTGGCTCAGTTGTTTGGGCGACTGCCTTCGGCTCGGGTCATGATCCTGGAGTCCCGGGATCGAGTCCCACATCGGGCTCCCTGCTCAGCAGGGGGTCTGCTTCTCCCTCTGCCCTCTTCCCTCTTGTGCTCTCAGTCTCTCATTCTCTCTCTCTCAAATAAATAAATAAAATCTTTAAAAAAAAAAAAAAGGAGAAATAGGTTAGTAATTTAAAAGGCTTCATAACGTAGGTGCTTATTTCTTTATTAATAGAATCAGTTGTGGTTAAGTAAGTAACAAGATAAGTGTGGCTTTCTGTATTAATATTTATTCTTTGATGACTGCATGTACTTTCAACAAAAAAGTTTCTGCCAGTGTTTGTTTTTATAATAATACTGATTTGAGAACAAATGTGTATGTATTTAATGTGTTTAACAGTATTTAATAGGATTTTGGGGAGTATTTCTTCAGAAAATGCTCTAATGCCACTCTATTCATTTGGGGTTAGGGAATAATGCCCCGATTTCCATTTTCTTTTCCTTTCATCTTTCTCCTCCCCACCCTTATTTCCTAACTTTCATTGCTTGTATGCTTTCTCTGCAAATAATGTGCTCTTTCTTAAAAAATTAGCATCATTAACAACATATTTAATGTGTAGGTATAAATATGAGGAGGGCATTCTCTCCTGAGATTGAACAGAACAGTGGTTTTGTTTTTTAGTTTCACAAGTAAGAAATTCGTCCAGTGACTAGCTTTATAAATATTGTTATTTTTGAGCCATGATGAAGTATAAACAGATTTGTTTTTAAACTGCTTTACAGGTGATGCTACCAAATGAATACCCAGGAACAGCTCCACCTATTTATCAACTGAAGTAAGCTACATTTATATTTTTATAAAAAGATTGTACTTTTTAAAGATTATTTCTCTGTCCTGTATATTGTGTTTATATAAAATACCTTTCTTATCAAAATATATATAGAAATTTAGAACACCTTCTGGACTTGGTATAGAGCATTTAAATAAAAAATTAAATTATATAAAAACACATTGCATATGTACTTAATGTCACAGGGTTAAGATAAGAGAGAATCACAGGGTTCACAGGTATAAAATCCCTACTGATTGTCTTTAGAGATAGGGAGAGAAATCTTTAGACAACCTGGTAATCTAGAGTTTCTCCTAACCTGGTCTGCTGACCTAGCCACAGTTCCTGGACATGCCTCTGCCTAAGACTGCTTGCCTTCCGGGAATTACCCTTGGTGCTTCTCCCTGCCCCTTCTTGTGGAAGAACCAGCTTCTTAGCAGCCCAAGCTTAATCTTAATGAGTCATGACCTGTTGATTGCAAGTAATCTTTGATCAACTTTGCCCACTTGGCCTATTAAGATGTATAAACTTGTGTGAACAAAATTCCATTAAATCTCAATTATTGAAATCTTTACCTACCAGTGGGATAATTTCTTGTGTTTTAAAACAGCAATAAAATTTGCTATTAATAATGGTTCTGTAATTTGTAATTTTTATTTATTGGAAATGATAAATATAATTTTAGAATGCTTGTAAACATAAATTCCCTTTTCAGGAAAAGTTAATATATATTTTTACAGTCATGTGGCAACCACTGTATTTGTTAAAGTTGTTTTTGAGACACTATTTTTTTTTAAGATTTTTAAATTAGTTATTTGTCAGAATGAGAGAGAGTGAGAAAGCATAAGCAGGGGGAGCAGCAAGCAGAGGGAGAAGCAGACTCCCCGCTGAGCAAGGAGCCCAATGCAGGACTTGATCCTAGGACCCTGGGATCATGACCTAAGCTGAAGGCAGACGCTTAACCGATCCACCCAGGTGCCCCTTGAGACACTATTTAGAAAAA
This sequence comes from Leptonychotes weddellii, assembly GCF_054177405.1. Lineage (NCBI taxonomy): Eukaryota > Metazoa > Chordata > Mammalia > Carnivora > Phocidae > Leptonychotes > Leptonychotes weddellii. Next base: position 42,831,108 of record NC_138381.1, on the reverse strand, counting down.
ATTGGAAACTCCTGACAGTGTAGCAAATATTGTGAATCTGGAAATTTGGATTCTGGAACTTGTTCTGCCACTTATGTAAACCTGTACAGCTTTATGATATCCAATGAACTCACCTCTGTTTTTTAATACCATATTTTATTTGAATAATATTGGGGTTGTCTTTATCGTGTTTCCTAGAAGGACAAAATGAGTTAATGCCAATGAAAGCATTTTGGAGCTGTATAGATTTGTACAATATAGCTAATAATTATCTATTTTAATGAAAATAGATAATTTTTAAAAGTTAAATAATTTATAATTTAATCAGTAATTTCTGTTTGAGATACAAACACAATCCTTGAATAGTCTTCTTCATTGTGTTTTATTTAATCTTAGTGCTCCTTGGCTTAAAGGGCAAGAACGTGCAGATTTATCAAATAGCCTTGAGGAAATATATATGTAAGTAACAGGTGATTAAAAAAAATTCTATTCGTGATTTTATTGTGGGCTTTTGTTGGAACTGTAATATGTTAAGGCCTTTTCTAAACTTTTTGTTAAACTGCATTTCCATTAACAAAAAGGATGCATTTGAAGAGTCCTTGAAAGTTTGCTTATATAATATAATTTTATGTAGACATTTGATATGACTTCTACTTAGATACAAAAATACAGTAATAATTCAGAACTAATAGCTATAAAAATACCAGATTGTGAAAGTAAACTCAGAGATACTGCTCATGTTTTGGTATTTTCACAGGCTGTGTTGAATGAAACTGGTTGTAGCAGAATCTTGTATTAGGTCATAAGAATGAGAGTCTGTTGATACACTGTATTTTTCACTCTTTCATTCAATCAACAAATACTACATGGCAGGCACTGTACTAGGTCCTGGGTACACATAGTTAGCAAAAACAGAAATGGTCCCTCTTTTGTGGCATTTTGAACTTATTGGTGGGAGAGAGATTACTCATAACATCATAAAATGAATATAAAACTGCAGCTCTGATTAGCTTTGTAAAAGAAAGATATTAATATACAGTACTAACTGAGTTTGAAACAAGACCTGATCTAGTCTAGGAAGTCAGGGATGGCTTGTTTGACTTTAGAGCTGGGTTAGTGAGGTGAAGATAACTCTGATGAAAGGCACACCATGTGCAAAGGCTCTATGTCAAGGACCTTGGCTCATTTCAAGACACAAAGACTGTTGGTATGAAGTGGGAAGAGGAGAGGAGAGAAGGGAGCATGGTGGGAAAATGACCTGGTGAGATGAGCAGGGGCGGTCATGCGCAGTCTTGTAGGCTATGTTAAGGATTGTTGTCTTTGTTCTAAGACCTGCGGAAAGCAGAGGCTTCTAAGTGGCGTGACGCCGTGATAAAATTCTCATTTAAAAAACACCATTCTGTTTCTGTGCGGAGAACTGATTGGAAGGGAGCAAAAATAGACGTGTGGGGTGTTGGTTAGGAGGCTAATGCGTAGTCAAGAGAAGATGACTGTGATTTGAATTAATTATTGTGAGATATATTTTTTCTTTTTTTATTATGTTTTATTATGTTAATCACCATACATTACATCATTAGTTTTTGATGTAGTGTTCCATGATGCATTGTTTGCGTATAACACCCAGTGCTCCATGCAGTACATGCCCTCTTTAATACCCATCACCAGGCTAACCCATCCCCCTAGCCCCCTCCCCTCTAGAACCCTCAGTTTGTTTCTCAGAGTCCATGGTTTCTCATGGTTCGTCTCCCCCTCTGATTTTCCCCCCTTCCTTCTTCCCTTCCTGCTATCTTCTTCTTCTTCTTTTTTTTTAACATATAATGTATTATTTGTTTCAGAGGTATTGTGAGATATATTAATCTAGTAAAATAAATAATGTTCTGGAATATCAGTTTTACTGTAATCCAGGAACTGGTAAAGATTGTCTTATATGTTCTAAGTGGCCACCCCATTTGTTACAGTGAGAGGACCCCCTTTGTATCCCTGGGATCTCAGCCAGGTTTCTTTTCCTCCCAAAATATTTAATTAAAATATGATAAGTCTTTATGGAATTGATTTCTGTTTATTCCCTCCTAGAGGAATTGTGGTCTTCCTTGAGTCTCCAGTTCTACACTTGACTGTGAAGGTAACCAAGAACTAGACATACCAATAAAGGATGACCCCATTTAGAGATTCCTGCACATATAAGTATTATTTATTTCCTCAGTTAAATGTTTTCTGATAATTTTCTCTAACTTTAGTGGTCACTCCAGCTTTTATGCCCCCAACAAACTTCTTTCTTTAATCCTTTATTTATGCTTATTTACCAATTTATCTCCCTCCTTAAATAGAGTAGGATAAATATACTGCAACTTTGTTCACCAATGATGTTGTAATTATACATCTTGTGGTCATTTTTTTTTAAGTTTTTTTTTTTTTTAATTTTTATTTGACAGAGAGAGATAGGAACACAAGCAGGGGGGAGTGGGAGAGGGAGAAGCAGGCTTCCCACTGAGCAGGGAGCCTGATGTGGGGCTTGATCCCAGGACCCTGGGATCATGACCTGAGCCAAAGGCAGACACTTAACAACTGAGCCACCCAGGCACCCCTCTTGTGGTCATTTTTTAGTTCTTATCTTACTTGACGTCTGGAACTTTTGCTGGTGTTGAAGTTCCTCTTTCTTGAAAATCTTCCCTTATTTGGGTTCTATCATGTTAATCATATTTGTCAGTTAGATTTTTCTTCTACCTATGCACAACGTCATGTATTTAGAAATGGTTTCCCATCTGCCTTTTTTTTTTTAATCCAAAAAGCCCCCCTTTTACCAAGATACCGTCCCATAGTACACAACCAACTTACTGTTTTCCCTAACTAGTTCAGTTGAGCTATTTGAGAATTATGAAAGGTCAGAAATGACAGTTTGTTCAACAGAAGAATATGATTTATACTGTCTTGCTTACTAAAAGTTCTTGAATAACCCCATCCAATGGTATTATTTGCACACATGTGATCTAAATAAAAATAAACGCTCTTTATTTTTTAAAATTTTTATTTATTTATTTATTTATTTTTAAAGATTTTATTTACAGGGAGCCTGATGCAGGACTTGATTCCAGGACCCTGAGATCTTGACCTGAGCCGAAGGCAGACACTTAACCAACTGAGCTACCCAGGCGCCCTAAACACTTTTTAAAAGTTTTTGTGACAGCCTTTTTTTTTTTTTTTTTTAAGATTTTATTTATTTATTTGTGAGAGAGAGAATGAGAGAGAGAAAGCACATGAGAGGGGGGAGGGTCAGAGGGAGAAGCAGACTCCCCGCCGAGCAGGGAGCCTGATGCGGGACTCGATCCCGGGACTCCAGGATCATGACCTGAGCCGAAGGCAGTGGCTTAACCAACTGAGCCACCCAGGCACCCTGTGACAGCCTTTAATAATTTTTCCATAATTCCAGCAGGGGGCAGCAAATTGAAAAATATTATTGGTCTTTGAAAATGAAATGAGGTAAATGTATGAATATAGTTCTTAACGTTTATAGTCTCATTATATTCTAAATACTGTAACACTATCGAGATTTTCATATTAGCATCATTTTGTATGCAAAATTTTATTTTTGCCTAGACAAGCAGATGAACTATGGTTTGTTTCCTCTTAGGTAGGAAAGGAAGAAGTCAGAAAACTAACAGTTTTTCCAGTAAGCATTTACTGAGTATCTCTTATATGCTGACACTCTGTTAGGAGTTTGAAATTTAAAAATAAAGATAAATGTGTACCCATACAATACAATGACATAATTATTGAGAGGTTTGAACCAAGTGCTGTAGTAGCATTTTTTAGAGGTCTTAGCAACAAACTATGTCTGGGCATGTGGATGAGGTTGGAAAGGAGGGTTCCACTGTGAAGGAGACCTTTGAGCATGGTGTTTGCCAGGTAATCAAATGGGGAGAGGTTTTCTGGTAGAATGAATGGCATAGGCAAAGTAATGTGGGTATGAAGCAACCTGGCATCTTTAGAGTTTAGCAAATAGTTTAAGATGCCAGCTATATAAATTAGGTAGGGATAAGAAGAAAGAACCTGCAAGTTGGGAAAGAAGTTTGGGCATTATCTTGTAGGCTCTAGGCATTTTACACAGGGGAGTGATGTAATTAGATTTGTACAGCAATGTGAGAGATGGGTTGTGAGGGGTTTTGAGGGAAGGGCCACCACAGGAAGAGTGAGTCATTAACTCAGGAGGGAGATGGTGGAGGCCTTTTTATGAAGGCAACAAGAAGGTGGATGGAGAAAAATGGTCAGTAAAGAAATACTGAAGAATATAAGCTAGGATTTGGTCATTGATTAGATGTAGATTAATTGGCTTACCATAACTTATTTTTAGTGATATATTTTGTATGGATATTTTGAATATATGAAAATAACTATGTTAATAAAGCAAAAAGTAAATGACAGATTTTAAAATACCTAGAGCATCATAGTAATTGCTGTTGTTTAAGAGAAAAGGAAATGGATTAACTTTTTTTTTTGTAGTATAGATTTTCCCCACTATCTAAAAGTGGAGCGTTCCCATGAACCCTTTCAATTGCCAAAATGGCATAAGGGAAAGAGTATCCCTCACTTTCTGAATGTTCAAGTTACACCTCTTCACTTTTATGGAAGACCTACTTTTTTTTTTTTTTTTTAAAGATTTTATTTATTTGCAAGAGAGAGAATGAGAGACAGAGAGCATGAGAGGGAGGAGGGTCAGAGGGAGAAGCAGACTCTCCACTGAGCAGGGAGCCCGATGCGGGACTCGATCCCAGGACTCCAGGATCATGACCTGAGCCGAAGGCAGTTGCCCAACCAACTGAGCCACCCAGGCGCCCGGAAGACCTACTTTTGGTATAGTAATGGCTGTTCTCGTAAAGGTGAAAATCCTCTTCAGGTTTCTTTTGGTTAGTGAAAACAGCTACCAATGTAGGTCTTTTGGAAAAGTGCAATGGCATAACGCAAACTTTTGGTAAGTGGGGGAATACCTGCATCTCTCGCTCGCTCACTCTATCTGTTACGTTTTCTTCATCCATTCATCTATCAATGGACAGTTGGGCTGTTTCCATAATTCGGCTATTGTAAATAACGCTGCTATAAACATAGGGGTGCAGGTATCCCTCTGAATTAGTGTTTTTGTATTTTTTTGGTAAATACCCAGTAGTGTGATTACTGGATCATAGGGTAATTCTGTTAAATTTTTGAGGAACCTCCGTACTGTTTGCCAGAGTGGCTGCACCAGTTTGCATTCCCACCAACAGCGCGGGAGGGTCCCTTTTTCTCCACATCCTCACCAACACTTGTTTCTTATATTGTTGATTTTAGCCATTTTGACTTGTGAGGCAATAATCTCATTGTAGTTTTGATTTGCATTTTCCTGATACTGAGTGATGTTGAACATCTTTTCATGTGTCTGTTGGCCATTTGGATGTCTTCTTTGGAGAAATGTCTGTTCATGTCTTTTCCCATTTTTAAATTAGATTATTTATTTTTGGGGTGTTGAGTTTTATAAGTTCTTAATATATTTTGGATACTAACCCTTTATCAGATATGTTATTTGCAAATATTTTCTCCCATTTCATAGGTTGCCTTTTAGTTTTGTTGACTATTTCTTCCGCTGTGCAGAAGCTTTTTATTTTGATGTTAGCCCCAGGAGTTTATTTTTGCTTTTGTTTCCCTTGCTGGGAGAAAGTTTTAAATTTTAATTCCAGTGTAGTTAACATACAATGTTATATTAGTTTCAGATATACAATATAGTGATTGAACAGTTCCGTATATTACTCAGTGTTCATCAAGATACGCGTACTCTTAATCCCCTTCACCTGTTTCACCCATCCCTCCACCCATCTCCCCTCTAGTAACCATCTGTTCTTTATAGTTCAGAGACTTTGATTTCCCTTTTTTTCCCCTTGTTCATTTATTTTGTTTCTTAAATTCCACGTATGAGTGAAATCATATGGTATTTGTCTTTCTCTAACTGGCTTCTTTTGCTTAACATTATACTACCTAGATCCATCCATGTTGTTGCAAACAGCAAGATTTCATTTTTTTTTTTTATGGCTAAGTAATATTCCATTTTATATGTAAACCACATTTTCTTTATCCATTCATCTATTGATGGACACATCTGTTGTTTCCATAGTTTGGCTATTGTAAATGATGCTGCAGTAAACATAGAGTGCATATATCCTTTTCAATTAGTGTTCTCATATTCTTTGGGTGAATACCCAGTAGTGCGATTCCTGGATTGTAGGGTAGTTCTATTTTTAATTTTTTGAGGAACCTCCATACAGTGGCTGCACCAGTTTGCAGTCCCATCAACAGAAGAATTTGTAAGGGCTAGGATGAGGATGTTGAGGAAAGGTTAATCAATGAACTGTGTAAGCACAGTAAGTTATTTCTTGAGTTTGCAAATGTGTTTCTCTGTGATTAGGCCATCTGTGTTTGCTAATTGTTGCTCATCAGAAGTTAGACTCCTCCAATCCCACAGAGACTGGGAGAAAGGATGCCGTCTTCCTCGATTCAAAAGGATGGTTCCCAGGTCCTTGAGAAAGACACTCCTAGGTTGTAAAACTGACAAGAGTCTTCTAAAAAGATGTCCATATATTCCTAAGGAGCAAGAAAAGAATTTATGACGACAAGTTTTCTAAAGAAAATGCACTAAGAAAGGGGAAATCAGGGCCTAGAGTCAGGAAGTTCTGCCATTCTGAAGTTAGCCAAGATGAGGTTAAGGCTGTCTTGGTCAGGCTTCTAGAATCAGTTTTTGAAGTAATGTGACCTCTTTAAATCTGTTTTTTTCATCTGTAAAATAAGGATGATAAAATAATATTGTTGTGAGGATTAAATGACATAATCTGTGTAATGTACATTAGTACCATGTAATAGCAACTCCTATTTTTGTTGTTATTAAAAGAATCATCTCATCCAATTTTGTCATTTTGAAAATGAGATGATGAGAACTCAGACAGATTGAATGATTTGTCTAAGGTCACACAACTTAGTAGTGTATTTTAGTGAGTAGCTTTATCCTTAAATCAACAAGTATAAATATTAGAAAATTAAGATACAAAAGTAAGAGCCACAAGTAAAGGTAGAGCCACAAGTAACTTGACTTTGTTTTGATCATTCTGGATTGGCTAATAGCCATTTAAGTATAGTTACTCACAAAATATCTCTATGAAAATCAGTTTTTAATTCAAGGTGGTCTTTCATTCAATTTGATACAAATTTTGTTCCAGACATTTTCTATTTAGCTACTTTACCATAATATAATTTCATAAATAAAAGCTTAGCATCTCCCTCTATAATGAGTGGTTTTTAAATTTTGTGCCAGAGTCCTTAGGATTCAGCAGACTTCCTCCAGGACCAGTTGGGGGTGGGGTGTGAGGCAGATAGGCACAGGAAGGAGGACTCTCAGCTTTTGTCTGTTTTAGTGTGTTTCTGATTTTGTGAGAGATTTCATTACAGCGATGGCAAAAGTTTGAAAACCAAATCCTCATGGATAGTTAAAAATCTCAGAACAAAGAGAAAACACAAATACAGCAATAACAACAACAAACAAAACAAAACAAAAAACCCCACCATTAGTGATAGAATTTGGGATTCCAAGGGAAAGAGTCATTTTCATTTTCCTCAGGAAACCTTTAACACCCACAGCAACTTCCTTCCACTGGATTTCAGTAAATCTTGTTAAATGCTAGGGAAGAAGGAAGCATTCAGTAACTGATGTTGGGGAGAAGTGCTATTGTACATTCTTCTGCAGGAAGCCATGGGCCAGTGGAGAGGAGGTTTGGGAGTTAAGGTTTAATTTCTTCTTTATTATTTGGAAAAGTTACTTATTGTGAAAATTCTTCCAAGGTGTTTTCACAACCTCTCCAACAATAAATCTGAATTTGAATGTATATTCAGAGGGATGATTTTCCTGCCTCAAAGGGTGGCATGAGGATTAAGCGAGATAACAAAGTGTTTTCTCCTTGTCTTCTGTATAGTAGGTGTCCACACTAGATAAACACTATATACTAGTATTACTATTTTTGGTGATGGTTGTGGGCAGAATTCAATAGAATGAGATTAGGAAATGGAGAGAATTACATACAAAAACATAAATTTGTAAGGGTAACGATCACAAACACTGAGACCAGGGACCTCATTTTCTCTTTGACTACCATACCCGCAGGGCTGGTGTGGAGATGAGGCCCTTGAAATTCTGTTGAGTGAATTAAGATTTCCTTGAAGAGAAACTGCCTCTGTAAAGTAACATGAGATGCTCTAAGTCTCTATTTTATAGATGAGGAAACAGACTCAGAGTTCAAGTGGCTTGCTTGCTGACGGTCATAGCTGCTGGATAGGAGAGTAAAATGCAGTGGGCAAGCTAAGCTTTGGAGTAAGTCCGCATTCACATCTGGCTCTGGGCTTCCTAACTGCTTCTAAGATTGTCTTAGATAAGTTAATTGATCTCTCTAGGTCTGTTTTCTCATTTGTACAATGGGGAAATAATGCCTGCTTCATTAGATAATCATGAGCATAAAATGTGTTGACAGTATAGTGAACTTTGTGCTTTGTATGTACTCAATACATTTTACTTTTCTCTGTCTGTACCTCTACATCTTTCATTGAGAAGAGAGGATAGAAGTGGGAATTGTTTAAAAGAAATTCAACTAACATTTTCAGATTTTTAAGACCTTTCCAGTTGACTTTTCCTCTCTCTAAGAATCTTAGGTTACCAGAGCACATGGGGGATTGTTTAGCACTAAGGAGTTATGGGTGAGATGAGGAGGATATGAGGGTACAGAATTATTTGAGAACAATATTTTTTTTTTCTGTATGCTTGTTTTGAAAGTTTCCTTTGGTGGGTACTGATGAGTAGCATGATGAAGAGAGGTAGTGGTTTCAAGGGGAACTTTCAGAGGAAGAAGGTAAGGTGTTGTTATGAAGTAGTATGGTGATTGTTTAAACACACATAATGGAAACTTACCTAAAATTAGTGTCATTCCTTAAAGAGTAGACACCTGGGGCCTTGATTACTGTTGTCATCATTTAACATAATTCTATGGACGTGAACCAGGACATGTTCTTTTTCTCACTGACCCTTTGAGATGGATTTAATTTATCTGAGATAGACATTTGGAACCAAAATGAATCAATTTGGGCAACAATATTTTGTCAGAAACAATGTGAATATAATATTGTTAATTGTCTTTTAAGTCTTCTAAATTTGTTCTCTGAGGCAGTTCCTCCAATGCTTTGCATTCTTTTTTGCGGAAATAATTATACCAAATGATAAATGTGCCAGATAAGTGGTTTGAAATTGTTTAAAAAGTTTAAAAAAGCAAGCAGTGACATCAATATTGCAACTATATCTGCTGACAGAAGCTAAATCACATTTACATCTATCTACTTCATCCAGTTCAAGTTCAGAAATTTTCTTGCCCTTCTTTGGTTGCAACTTTCCAGCTTATTTTAAGTAAGCAATGTTAATTTTGGAGCCAGTTGGAATTTTTAATGCTGTTGATATGAACGATCTATATTAAATACCCTACAAATCTGTTTTTATAAATTCTTTTTATTTATTTATTTATTTATTATTATTTTTTAAGATTTTTATTTATTTGAGAGAGAGAGAGAGCACACAAGAAGGGGTAGAGTCAGAGGGAGAAGCAGATCCCCCGCTGAGCAGGGAGCCCGATGCGGGACGCGATCCTGGGACTCCTGGATCATGACCTGAGCCAAAGGCAGTAGCTTAACCAACTGAGCCACCCAGGCACCCAAAATTCTTTTTTAAGAGGCATGGCTAAATTGCATGTAATTTCTTTGATTGTAAATATGTCTGTATTTTCTTGAATTTGAGAAGGAATTTGTTTTAAATAACGAATTTTCCCCCTGAATTTTGTTTAGACAGAATATTGGTGAAAGCATTCTTTACCTGTGGGTGGAAAAAATAAGAGATGTTCTAATACAAAAATCTCAGATGACGGAACCAGGTAGGATTGAAAAATACTATTAATGCTCTTTTAGCTTAATAGTAATTAAATTTCCATGTAGATATTCTAAATGAAATTTTTAATGAAAATGTATTGTTTTATGGTTTATATGTGATAAAATACAAGTTTCTCTGGAAAGTTCATTTACTCATGTAATTACGGTTATTTCTTTCTATATGGTTTTAGGCTCTTTGGTTTCATATTATATCCTTACAGAAGTAGATTTTATAGTTAAAGAATTTGGGTCTAAAATTTCTGCTTTCTTTGGCTATTAAGGTAATATGATCCGTGTAACATTCTTCATGAATTATTGGAGTACATCAATTAGACATTAGCTTCAAATGAGTGAAGTGTCTATAGAAAAAGACCTTTGGAAAATACACTGAACTGATATTTAGGATATAAAAATTTACTTTGAAAATTTATTTTTAAATTGAGATATAATTCATATGCCATAATTATTCATCCTTTAAAAATGTATAATTCATTGGTTTTTAGTATATTCCAAAGTTGTACACCCATTACTACTATCTAATTTCAAAACATTTGAAAACCATATTTTGCCCTATTATTCTTTCATTGAATCATTATATGACAATGTGGAAATTTCTACTATTTCATTGTTACCACTGATAGAATTGTTTTCAATCTGAGAAAGAGATTTTTTAAAAACAAACCAATTATTTAGGACTCCCTTAGTAAAATCAGTATACATTTAAAGTTGATAGTAGTATATACTTTTTCAGAGCATTTAACTTTTCTGTAGAAGCAGATTTTTTACTGCTTCCATTAACATCTAAGAGATAAATGGTAAGAAGATGTTCTGTCCATGTGACAATCTTTTTTGAAGTATTTTCCTTAACTTTCATGATTCATGTTCTGGTTTTGTAGCATTTCAGGGCACTGATAGGAAAAATAGTCTCAAAACAGAATTGATTTTTGCCAATCTACCATTCTAGAGTATAGGATAATTGCAAAAATGGAATGGATAGCAGTAAAAATTTAGGACTCCAAAAAGCTTGGGATCACTCAACTCTCAGGAAATTTAAAAAATTATAGATATTAAAAATGACATTTTTCCCTTTTTCATCTATATCCACAATATAGTTTAGCCACTCTCCAAATTTTAGAATTATTGATTTTTGTTGTATAACTTGTAATTATACTTCTTAGAAATTTTGTTTGGAATTTTTCTTATCAAAATTGTTTTTGTAGACTTCATACTAAAATGGAAGGATTTGTAGTTCTGAAGAACTAATAAGGCTGCAAGCTAGTGATCAAGATATCTCATGAGAATTTTCCACTCCAGGGCACCCACTTGACACGTAATTTATTTTGATTTTACTGTTAATCTTCAGTACAAATTTATTATTTTGTATCTTTTTTCTACTATAGAAATACTAAATTTTAAAGTGATTAAATACAACTATTTACAATTTTTAAAAATTCTTAACTAATTTTAGACTTAGAGAAAAGTTGCAAAAATAGTACAGAGGACTCTTTTATATCCCTCACTCTGCTTCCCTTAGTAACATCTTACATAACCACAATATAATTTCTCAGAATAGGAAACTAATATTGGTATAATATTAACAAAACTAAAGAGCTTATTTGAATTTCACTGATTTTTCCACTAATGTCCCTTCTGCTGTTATAGGATGCTGTCCAGGATTCTACATTGCATTTAGCTGTTATTTCTCCTTACTCTCTTCTAGTCTATAAATAGTTTTAAAGTCTTTCCTTGACTTTTATGACTTCTTATGACCTGACTCTTTTGAAGACTACTGATTATTTTGTAGAATGTCCCTCAATTTGGGTCTGTCCATTGTTTTCTCACAACTGGAGCAAGATTGGGCATTTTGGCGAGAATACCACAAAAATGATATTGTGTTCTTCATAGTGCATATATCAAAGAACTCGTGGTATCAATATGCTTTATTATTGGTGATGTTTACCTTGATTCTTTGGTTAAGGTGGTATCTGCCAGATGTCTCCAGTGTAAAGTTAAGGTATTAATAAGGACTCTCCAGAGAACCTATAGGGGGCGTGTGTGTGTATTTATAAAGATAGGGAGGGAGGGATGCAAGAGGAGGGGGGGAGAGGTTAGGAAGAGAAGGAAAGAGAGATCAATTTACTTTAAGGAATTGGCTCGTGAGATTGTGGAGGCTGGAAAGTCCAAAATCTTCAAGATAGTTTGGCAGGCTGGAGACCCAGGGAAGCACTGATGTTGCAGCTCAAGTCTGAAGGCTGGCTGTCTGCTGGCAGAATTCCCTCTTTCTCTGGGGAGGTTAGTCATGTTTCTATTAAGACCTTAATTGGATGAGGCTCTCTCACATTGTGGAGGGCAGTCTGCTTTACTCAAAGTTAACAGATTTGAATGTGAATTCCATCCAAGAAATTCCTTTACAGAAACATCTAGAATAGTGTTTGACCAAATAAATACTGATACTGTGGCCTAGCCAAGTTGACATATAAAATTAACCATCACAGTTACTATTTTTCCTTTTGTAGTTGATAAGGACCTTGAGGGAGATATTTTGAGGCTATGCTAATATCCTATTCCTCCTTAAACTTTCACACACTACTAAATACTACTACTAATTTTAGTATCCCTTAGTGTGTCTTGTCAACAATATTTATTACTGTGGTGTTTGCCTAATGATGATTCATATTTTCTTCTTTCCTTCTTCACTGAATTAGAATTATGTTGTGAGGAAGAGATGTCTTTTCTCTTTATTTTTTTGATTATTTATTTAAATCAGTATGAACACATGTATTATTTTATTCTATGGGTTAAAATTCCATACTACCATTATTTTGTTGCTCAAATTATTCTAGGTTTCACCTTTAGGATCTCCTTCAGGTAAACACCTGTATTCTTTTTATAAGCTTACCACTCTTATTTATTTATTTATTTTTTGAGCATTTCTTTACTCCCTGGAATCATAAGATGTTCCAGGCTCATCTTTTCTTTTCCTTGCTCCAACCTTGGAATCAGCTACTTCTCATAAAAGTCCTGGTTCCTTCTATTGAAGAATGGTATTTAGAGATCAAGACCAAGAAGTTTTTAGGTAGAATTCCTTACTCTTAGAGTTCACTGATAATATCTCATATCCACGTAGGCCCCGATGTAAAGAAGAAAACTGAAGAGGAAGATGTAGAATGTGAAGATGATCTCATTTTAGCATGTCAACCAGAAACTCCTGCTAAAGCATTGGATTTTGATATCAGTGAAAATCGAACAGGTATAATGTTACTAACTAGTTTCTTTTGAGAAGAGTGGGATAGCAGTATTATGTATTGTTTTTTGAAATGGTATAGAAATGTAGTAAGCTCTCACATGTTAAGAAATAGTTATTAATTTGCAGAGAATTGCGTTATTTTTTTCCCGCCTGCTGGCCATTTTGGTGTTTGCTGGGTCTGTCAGAATGGTGAGGAAAAAGGAAATTTCTCCCTCCCTCACCCTTTTTTTGTGTGTGTGTGACTTTCTAGAGTTTTGAATTAATGATGGGAGAAACTGAAACTAAGAAAAGCTGTGTTAATGTTTTCAATTCACATCCTGTTTTTATTATTTCTATTTTGAAATCCTCAGCTGTCTCCTGATGTTGCAGAGTTAAATTTTAGTCTGTGCTCACAAATATAAATATAATAATTGAAAGTGCAACCACTGAATTAAAGCCAGTAAAATGCCTTTAAAATTTTAGTTTTTGCTTAAGCAAATTTGTTCCATAATCTAGTCGTATTCAGCTTATGAATAGATTGATGTGATAAATCAGCTCTATGTTGTGATCAGAAAGTATCTTCCATTTTAGTATCTTAAAATTTTGAATAATAGCATCAGTTTTCTCAAGTCTTTTACAAAAAAGTTTCGTATGCATTATACAGTAGATTTTAATTAATTAATTAATTTTTAAATTTTTAAAAAAGTATTTATTTGTGAGAAAGAGAGAGAGCACAAGCAGGGGGCAGGGCAGAAGGAGAAGCAGACTCTCCGCTAAGCAGAGGGACAGGGAGCAGAGGAACAGGGAGCCCAATGTGGGGCTCACTCCATCCTAAAACCCTGAGATCACCACCTCAGTCGAAGGCAGGCGCTTAACCAGCTGAGCCACCCAGGCGCCCCTACACAGGAGCTTTTAAACAATACTATGAAGTTTTAAAGTTTTTGCATGATATTTCAGGACTAGCAAGGGGATACACAGGAAGAGAAAGAGTGGGAGAGAAGACCCAGGACTATGACTCCTACTTTAGTCTCACATTTTATTCATGTATATATTTGTGGATTTGTCATAAGATTTCTTTTGGGAAACAGGATCCACTATTAAAAGAATAAGAGTGAAAATCATAGTCACAATAAATAGTATCTGGTTCCTGTTGACCTCAGTACTGCCCTAGTACAGTGGTCACAGTTCATTTCAAGAAGAGGACACTCTCGGGGCGCCTGGGTGGCTCAGTTGGTTGGGCGACTGCCTTCGGCTCAGGTCATGATCCTGGAGTCCCGGGATCGAGTCCCTCATCGGGCTCCCTGCTCGGCGGGGAGTCTGCTTCTCCCTCTGACCCTACCCCCTCTCGTGCTCTCTCTATCTCATTCTCTCTCAAATGAATAAATAAAATCTTTAAAAAAAAAAAAAAAGAAGAGGACACTCTCAGAAGAAAGGCAAAATCCTGCATAAACCTGGTTTCTTGTCCTAGTCCTGACACAAACCAGTGCAGTGAGTTTGGACAAGTTGTTTAAAGCTGTCAAGAAATACTTTTACAAGTACTGGTTGAAGTAGTTCATTAATTGTAAGGCAAGCTGACTTGGTAAGATTAAACAGATCAGTGAATAGAAATAGGAAACATGGGGCGCCTGGGTGGCTCAGTCATTAAGCATCTGCCTTCGGCTCAGGTCATGATCCCAGGGTCCTGGGATCGAGCCCCGCATCGGGCTCCCTGCTCCGCGGGAAGCCTGCTTCTTCCTCTCCCACTCCCCCTGCTTGTGTTCCTGCTCTCGCTGTCTCTCTCTCTGTCAAATAAATAAATAAATCTTTAAAAAAAAAAAAAAAGAAAAAGAAATAGGAAACAATTTCAGTTCTTTTTCCTGAATGACTTTAGATCCTAAATGAGACAGATGTAGCAGCCAGAATGGTTGGTAAATTAGTGGTTCTTAAACTTGTTTAAGAAGCAGAATAACTTGAAATCATGATACTCCTTAGAATACCAATTTAGTGTATCCTTGATATATTCAATCCTATGAAGTAGGAACAGTTTTATTAGTAGAAGAGGTTATATTACAGCTATACAAAATAAAGTCCTAGGTTTCCCAACCCAGAAGTCCATTAACAGAATGGATAAACAAATTGTGCTATATTAGCAGCTGACAGTCTTTTTGGTCTCAGGACCTTTTATACTCCTAAAACTTAATTATTGTACAATTTATACTACTGTAACAGCCCAGGATTTCAGTCCTAACCTACCACGGGGTGACCTTGGCAGGTGAAAATCGTTTCTAAGTCAGGTTAGTCTAATCTTATTCACAATCTCTTTGGAAACTTTTTGCTTAAAATTATAATTTATAATAGACAACTATTAATGGCTCTTGGGGTTGATTTGCCATATAATTTATATCTCTTTCCCAGCTCCTTTCCCCACCCTCTGCCAACACCATTGTCAATTTTTCAGTGTTTGGACGTAGGAATTTTAAAGATAAAAATAATATAATTCTTTAAATTTATAGAAATAGAAGAATTACCTCCGATTGATCATGGCATTCCTATTACAGACCGAAGAAGTACTTTTCAGGCGCACTTGGCTCCAGTAGTTTGTCCCAAACAGGTAAAGTTACTATGTCCAGCTCACTTTGATATTGTTTTACCCAAGTAATTCAGGTAAATGGTTTTGCAATAATATCCTTATTTTTGCTATTGTGTTTAATTCTCATGTAATACAAAAATATTTTGCTCATTTCCTACCCCCAAATTACTGTGAATCATGGGAGATTTGTGTTTTTTCTATATGTTACCACTTTCAAAATAATATCTAAATTCTAGTGAGGGCTTAATCCTATAATGGACTTTCAAACAAGAAAAACCCATTGGGTGGAAAATTATGATGCTTAATAGCTTGTTAAAAAGAATTATTTGTCCTGTTGCGTGGGAGTTCTGTAAAACCAAGTGGGTTCCATTGATGCCCAGGGAAGGGGACAGTGGACAGACTGGCTGATCAGAGTCTTCTTGACCTGAATTCCTTTTCCTTTCTGCCTCCTGAACTTAGGTGACCTGGCTCCCACCCAAGGATATCAAATGGGAGACTTTTCAGTCACAAACTGTAACAACCTATAAAGTTAAACAACAACAAAAGTGTCATTAATTTAGCATAGGTTTTAATCATTAGTTTCTTCCCTTTGGTCTCTGCAGCTCTTCCTCTCTAAGCTCTTCTAAGCCCCGACCTACAGGGATACAGTTCTTTGTACCAGGCTGCCCTTTTACTCTCTTCTGGTCTCTGGAAGAGGAAATTCTTCTCTGCGTTGACTTGTGGTCAAGATAACTGCTTTTGGTGCAGGCTTCTGGCTCTTTCTCTCAGCAACTCTATTTTGTCCTGGGCTGTTGCCCATAATCTTGTTGCCAGGGTCCTCATTAGACATTCTGTTCTGAATCTGTTCATCCTGGATCCTCTTTCTTTTTCTGATTATAGTCACTTAGACTTAGAGGATCATAATTTGTGAGAGCTAAAATAAATCTTAGAGGTCATTGTCTGCTTTATTGATCAGGAATCTGAGAACCTGAAAGATTAAAAAATGATAAACACCAGACTGCACAGTTTCTGATTCAAATTGATCTCTGTGGCTGCAGCTCCATCTTCCCTACCTCCAGGATTTCTTCTGTATTCTTTGCCCGTTACCTTTCTGAAAGGTCTGGCCATGTGTCCCTATCCCCAACCCCCAGTCTTTGCTTATTTCCATTGTCTACAAGGAAAAACCTGAACTCATTATACAAGGCCCTTTGTGATAGGACCCTAGCTTTATCATTCCTGATACAATATCTTTTGTCTTCTCATTCATACTCTAAATAGTTTCTACATAAAACTATTGGTCACTTCCAGAACCTTTCTCTTTTATGTCCCTGGTTGGGTTACCAGATAAAATACAGGATACCTAGTTAAATTGGAATTTCAGATAAACATTATTGTATGGGACATACTACTAATAAAAAAATTATTTGTGGTTTATCTGAAATTCCAATCTAACTGAGCATCCTTTATGTTTTATTTGCTAAATCTGATAGATTTGCGCACATAGTTTCCTCTGAATGGAATGGCTTCTTCCTGTCCCACCCCTTTCTTCCCTTTTGATGCAAAAGAGATTGCCACTCATCTTTCAGGACCTGGCTCATGTTACCGCCTCTATAAACCTTATATGACTCCTAGAGAGAGTTTCAGTCTTACATTTGGAACATGCCATTTTGTATCTGTCACATTGGATACATTAAACCTGGTAAATTTTCAGAGCTCATTTTAAAAAAAGGTGATATTTACATTTAAAATTTTGTAGATGGGGAAAAAATTTTCATATGTAAGTCCCTACGACATGTTTAGTGCTCAAATATTTGATATTTGGTGCTCAAAAATACCAGGTCTGGAGGCCAGCCTGATCTCTCTCCATCAGCTCCAATAAAGCCTTGCCTGTGCCTTTGAAGAAAAAAAAATACCAGGTCTGTAATTTTCATACCAATTAAGAGTACCAGTTTTTGCCTCTAAAATGAGAAAACTTTGGAAATGGCTGTTTCAGAGTGTAGTGGGTTCTTTAAGTCACTATTTCAGTACAACAGTATTTATATCAATATGCTTTAAGATATTTTTCTAGCATTTATTTATAAAACAAAAAGTATACATTAGTTTATTTTATATTACTGCTGTTTTTAAGGTGAAAATGGTTCTTGCCAAATTGTATGAGAATAAGAAAATAGCTAGTGCCACCCACAACATCTATGCATACCGGTGAGTGATCATCACACTTTTAGGAATGTTCCATTTGTAAAAAATGGGGGAAACTGATGCATGGTTTTTAAAAATAACAACTATTATGTGGGGTTTTTTTCCTCTATAAACCAAATGGTCATATATAGAATATTTGGAAGCTGCAGAAAAGAAAAAAAAGAATTTGGAGGGGAAATCAGCCATTTTCTGCCATTAAATGTAACTGATAATAATTTGATATATTTTGATAATATATCTGTACATTTTCTTTCTCCTATGCAGTGTTTATTTTTTCAATGCATTACCCTATTATCCTATTTCTTTCTTAACAAAACCATTTTTCCATGTTGTTATAATTGCTTTATAAACATTATTGTAATGGCTGTGTAATATTTCTTTGAGGCTCTATACCATTATTTACTTAACCATTTACTTTTTTGTTCAGTTTTTCATGTTTTTCACTATTGTAGAAAATAGTCCTGTGAACACCTTTTTTATTCATTTTAGATTATTTACTCAGGATAGGTTCTGGTTACTTCAGATTCTTTTTTGAAATGAAATGGGCGTATAATTTAAAAAGAAGAAAGAATAGATTCCTAGAAGTAGAGTTATCAAAAAGTATGAACGTTTTTGAAACTCTTGATACATACTGCCAAATTTTTTCCAGAGTTTTTCTTTTAAACCAATTTATACTCCCATTAGCAGTAAATTAAGCGTGCTTCTTTTCACTATATGCCTTTTAGTTTTGAATACTAAGGTTTTATACAAATCTTTGCTGATGTGTTAGTAAAGAGAGGAAGGGCATATTTCTAAATATGCATATTAGTACAGACTTAAAAGAACAGAGTTCAGAACTGAAATGAATCAGAATATAAACATAGAGATTTAGTGCAAATTTAAAATGTGATTGAGAATATTGGTAAAATCTAGGCTATCTGAAACTCAGGAAACAACAACAAAAAAATCCATCACTTTGGATAGGTGAGTTTTTAATATTACTAAGTCATATTACTTTAAGTGCCAAAACTTACAAAAGACTATTTGTTATATAATTCCCTACTTACTGGAGTCCTGCTGGACAGAATTTTGATGTTTTCTTTATGGGTTAGGGTCATTAATATAAAAATGAGGGATTAGAGTGTGCTTGCTGTCCATGATTAGAATGTGCTGTGAGAGTATTAATAGCCGTTCGTTCATGCCATGTGTTTATTGAGTGCCTTCTCTATGCCAAATGCATTACGAAAGTTAATTCTGATTATTTCAGCAGTTCTGCCCCTGTAAAAAGCTTAACTTTTTCAAGATCACATGGTTGTTAAGGGGTAGACCTGAGTTTGATAATAAACTAATTTCATTTATCTCTATTTTATGCCTACATGGCTATGTGGCTGCACCTTCAACAATCACTGGCCATAATGTTGATCTTAAATTATCAAAAAGTTAGATAATATACCGGATATTCTATTTCAGGCCCCACATTATGGGGTTTTTAAGTTCCGGTGAGTATTTTTATAGTTTTGCATATTAATAGGTGATGAGCCATCACTTCTCACAAATTTCAGCATGACTACATGTAGCAGCCCATTTACCTCACTCCTTTATAACTGACAGCTGGGAATGAAAGAGCTAGCTTGTCAGAATTGTGTGTCACCCAAGAGTAAACAGGCACAAAGTGGCGGCTTGAAGGACCCCAATGGAAATAAAATAAAGGACCTTTATTTGGTATAAGGACTTTATGTTGTGTATTTTGAATGCTTAGGATCCTTTTAAGGTGACTTCCTGGTTCTGGGGCTGTGTTCCTGCTTTGGAGTTAAGGGGCACTCTTCAGACTACTGGCACACACACCTGTGGGATACTGCATCATTATCTTCCTGGCATGTGAGGAAAAAGTGAAAATGTCCGTGGGATTTCATTTTTTAAAAACCTAATAGTATTGATTTATAACTCAAATTTCCTTCATTGGTTCCATAAAATTACAGTGTTAGATTATAATTACAGTCCTAATATAAACCAACTGCTGACTCCTTTTTGCCTTAAATTTGCCACATAAAATGTTGTCTAGTAGTACTATGTTTTCTTGGAACGAGATCAACTCTAAATAATAACAGAGCCTGGTCATTGTAGGTGGGCCGTAAGTATTTATTGAGTGAATGAATGGAAAGATGGATTGAAGGATGAACGAGTGAATGAATGAATATGATGGCTATGCTAAATATGAATATATAATAAATATATGAATATGTTTGTTATAATTGACCTAGGCGTATAGATATGGTAGTACCTGGCTTTTTATAGCCCCAGCTGGAAAGATATCTTTGGTGCATTTGCCTTGTCCTAGACGGTGTCATCTGTAGGGGCCTAAGAAATCCACTAGACGGCATACTTTAACTGGCACTGATTGCTTTTTATATCTCACACTTACTCGCCATGCTTATTCTGCTACAGTGTAGCCCTACGTTATTATTCCAAATGCAAACTTTCTAGATAATTTAAATAGGTAAATACCATGTTTTATCTCTAATACTGATAACCAACTAGGGGAAAAGTTGCAGAGAAAATAAATCTTATAATTCTTAGAATCGGAGGATAGAGAAATGCTCAATGGCTAGAGTAAGATGTGAGGAAAGTATAAAATGTTCATTTATGTTGATTTTATCACCTCCATCTTTTTTATATACTTTTTGTCTCACTAGCTCTAAGGCTCTTTAAAGACAGGAGTAAGCCACTTATTTCTTGTATATCATTTCATGGTGCCTACTATGTATAATGCTTCTCTACAATAAATTCTCAATATATGTTTTTCAGTGACTGCTCTCTGTAACCTTATAGCTTCAAGGTTAAATGAAGTGTCAGATGTGTAAACTCACCTTCCCATAATCATAGCATTTCTGATTTAAAGGAGGCATCCTTGATGCCTAGCTTTCCCAAATACAAACAATGAAACATACTGGATAATGAATCATCAATGAAAATATGCCTAATGTATAGTTCAAGAAGAATTTTTTTTTGGACAAATATGCTGATTTTGGAAGTAAATTGACTGCAACAAGTATGAAGGTGTAACTCTTCGTGCAGTATTTTGGGGTTTCAAAGTGTAACCGTGTTCTGTGTCTTTCTAGAATATATTGTGAGGATAAACAGACCTTCTTACAGGACTGTGAAGACGATGGGGAGACAGCAGCTGGTGGACGCCTGCTCCATCTCATGGAGGTAAGTGTAAGTTAAACCCTGTTGGTCCTCTGCTCTGAGCCCTAAAACTTTTCAGTGAAACAGAGCTCCATTTAGGAATAAGTACATCCGTTAGGCTATGTAACGTGAAATGTATTTGGGTTAATTTTTAAACACTGATCGAGAGAAACTTGTAACCACTTGATATGGGCAGAAAGCACAGGGTTAATAACAAGTGCTGGGCTTTGAAGCCCTGTCAGTCATAGACAGTAGATTACCTTCAGCTCTGGAAGAGTATCTCCTTTTTGTTTTTCGACAGTGTTCTCCCTCTGTTTCTTCTGTTCTGTCTCTGTGCAATTCCTGTTAGTTGGGTGCTATTGGACCATCCGGATAGACCCAGAATATTGCTTTTTTTTTAAGTTGTCCATCTCATCACCTTTTAAGACATTTTCTTGCCTGTCTTCCAAGATTTCCATTGAATTTTTAAAAATGTTTAACAATCATGTATTTAAGTTTTAAGAATTCTTTTTTCCTGGGGCACATGCCTGGCTCAGTCAGAAAGGCATGCAACTCTTAACCTCAGGGTCATGGGTTCGAGCCCCACATTGGGTGTAGAGATTACTTAAATATGTTAAAAGAAAAAAGAGTTCGTCTCTATTTTTCCTTTTTTATAGTATACCGTTTTGACTTTATGGATGCAGTAGCTTCTAAAATTTCTCTGAGTATGCTAATTAGAGTTTCTTTCTTTTTTTTTTTTTTTTTAGATATTCTCTCCCTTAAATTTTTCCTGGTCCATTTTAGTTTGTTTATCTTGTCCTTTCTTTTTCATGCTGCTGGATTTTCTTAATCTGTATGGTGGTCACTGTCCATTATTTTTAAGAATGGCTTGTTTTTTTTCCTAAGGTAGTTGTTGTAGTTTCTTCTATTACTCTATGTGGAGGTTTGTTTTCTAAACAGGCCGTTCGGGGGACCTGGGTGGCTCAGTTGTTAAGTGTCTGCCCTTGGCTCAGGTTATGATCCCAGGGTCCTGGGATCCAGCCCCGCATCGGGCTCTCTGCTAAGTGGGGAGCCTGCTTCTCCCTCTCCCTCTGCCTGCCGCTCTGCCTACTTGTGCTCTCTCTCTCTCTAATAAATAAATAAAATATTAAAAAAAAAAATAAACAGGCCATTCCCTTGATAGGAAGGAGCTCTGTGTGTGGTCAGGCCTGTAGACTGGTGGGCTTCATGTTAGGAGCAGCATTTGACAGATGTCAAACTGAGGAAGACCTTGCTGGTAGGCACCAGCAATTACTCATGCAGCCCCAGTTCTTTCCAGTGGTTTGTTCAGAAGCAGGTTTTGGTTGTTGTTTGGCTTAGGGGCAAAAGGCTGCTTAAACTGAGCTATTCTGGTTGAATTCATGAAGAACTAGAACGCTACCTGCATGATCTCCCTTTAACTCTATGCGGTTGCCCCAAAATTTCGTAGTTGAGGACACTGTAGAGCAGTTTGATTTGTAAATTCCCTTCTCATTCTAACATTCTATCACCTGAATGTTAGGAATCTCACTCTGCTCACTCGTGGTTCTGCCATTAAAGTCACGGGGAAATGTTATGTGCAATTTTGTATACGGGTTATTTCATTCTCTTTTAAAACTTGAATTTGTACATGTCTACGTGTGTATCTAATTATGCTTCTGAAAATAACAGATTTTGAATGTGAGAAATGTCATGGTGGTAGTGTCACGCTGGTATGGAGGAATCCTACTAGGACCAGATCGCTTTAAACATATCAACAACTGTGCCAGAAACATACTAGTGGAGAGGAACTACACAAATTCACCGGTGAGTGGTTATTGAGATTATATAGAGAGTTTCTCACCACTGCCTATAAAAAAAAAAAAAAAGACAAAAAATTAAGAATGAATCAAAATGTTTGAGGGGCACCTGGGTGTCTCAGTTGGTTAAGCATCTGCCTTCAGCTCAGGTCATGATCCTGGGGTCCTGGGATCGAGCCCCAGGTTGGGCTCGCTGTTCAGCAGGGAGCCTGCTTCTCCCTCTCCCTCTGCCCCTCCCTCCCACGCACATGCTCTCTCTCTCTAATAAATGAATAAAATCTTCAAAAAAAAAAAAAGAATGTTTGTGGCGCATTAGAAATACCTTTGGACTAGGAAATGTAGACTTAGGTTCTATTCAGAACAGTGTGACTGGCCAGTTAGTTGTGGGACCTTGGGCAGATCACTTCATCTCTTTGAACCTTAATTTCATAGATTCATACAGAGTTTTATAAAACGCTTAAAGACCAATTAATTTTCACTCCCTAAAATTGAGGCTGGGAGAGGTTGTGTAGTTCATGCTACAGTGAACTAGATGTTCTTTAAACGTGTATAAAATTCTAGCATTCTCTGTTAGTGTCAGAGCACCTTCCCTCTCCCCTGGCATGCACTGGGATGCCTGCCTTTATACTTAAAAAATATTTTTTTGTTTCATATTTTATAAGCATATTTATTTTATTTAACGTTTGCTGCCTTCCTTTGGAAAGTGAACAATAGATTAAATGATATCCAAATTATTCAAATGTAAATCTGTTAGGAAGTGTTTTCCTTGACTATCCTTGATTATTTTAGAAATATTAAAATAGACTATAGGGGCGCCTGGGTGGCTCAGTCGTTGGGCGTCTGCCTTCGGCTCAGGTCATGATTCCAGGTCCTGGGATCGAGCCCCGCATCGGGCTCCCTGCTCCGCGGGAAGTCTGCTTCTCCCTCTCCCACTCCCCCTGCTTGTGTTCCCTCTCTCGCTGTGTCTCTCTCTCTGTCAAATAAATAAATAAAATCTTTAAAAAAAAAAATAAATAAATAAAATAGACTATAAGTAAAAGTTCTCTATGAAACAGGAAGATGATACATATGGATGTATTATACATATTCCATATGATTAGACTAAAGTTTCCTAAGCCAGTATCTTCATATAAATGGGGAGATACTACATTGATTTATGTCTTTTTTAGGAGGAATCATCTAAGGCTTTGGGAAAGAACAAAAAAGTAAGAAAAGACAAGAAGAGGAGTGAACATTAATACCTAAAATTATACGACAGGTTAATTTGCCTATCATTGTTCACAAATTCCACAGTCATCAGGGAATATTGTGCAGAGAGGATCCTGGACTGCTCAAGTCAGCCAACCCATTGTGGACACCAGCGTTATCTTTTCTTCTTTGGTTATATCATCTGCCAAAAATAGAGAACTTGTGATATATTCATGTGTATTTCAGGCTGATTCAGAAGATTTAATTTGAACTTAATTGCCACTTCATCTAATTTGAGGAAGGTAACAGTTGCCCAGGGCAGTGCCTGAATTAACTGTCCATTTCAGTACATGTCAAGTGCCTTTGTTAGGTGGGGAAGAAATGTCTCGAGAGGAGTATAAATACCTGATATCTTGTCATCAGGATTCTTATTACGTTAAATGAATATTGCCTTTTACTGCTCTTTATGGCTTATTAGAATTGGAGCTCATTGCAAATTGATCTTGGAGAGTTTATTCTTGTGATTTTGATTCACAGTAAGTCACCTTTCATTTTATAGGGTTCATCACTGAGTAATGATTAAGCAAAAATCCAGGAGTATCCATCTGCATTTACATGCTGAAGTGATAATTCATCTGCCATATTTGTTAGCATAAGTGTTATGCTTCGGTTTTTGTTGCAAATTGGTGATTGTGAAATTTCAAAATGTGATTTTCTAGCCTCTATTTTTTTTGTTTAATTCTTGTAATGTAAAGCGGTAGATATGGAGTGTCAGTAGTCTTCTCCCACCCCTGAAATGTGTTAGTGTAATAATTCTGTTTTTGGTTTTTTTTTTTTAACATCCTGAAGGTACCTTTCTCGTGATCTTCATTAAGGAATTAGGACGACACTAGAAGCTCTGCTGCAGTTAATGGGGCATTTATAGAAGGGAATAGGGGTGGGACAACCACACTGGTGTGGGGCCGGAGCACGTCATCAGGTGGTTATGTAAGTGTGATACGCGATTTCATCTGCATTCCAGCCGTCTTTCTCACCTCTGTGACTTTACGGAGTAAAGGAACAAATGTTTTGATTGGAAAAACAGAAAATCCCTCTTTTTTTTTTCCATCTTACCAGATCTTCCTTTACATCAGTGTTTTATGTTCCTTCTTTCATCTGTAAGTTATGCCCTTTGCCTCTAGGCATCGAGACAATACATTTATCTTTGAGATATAACAGTAAGTTATTAGCTGTTCCCCTTTAGATATGATTGCAAACAGTTATTGAAAGTTATTGATTGACTGCAGATTTGTCCGAGATTCTCTCCCACGGGGAGGGAGTAGAAGTTCGGAGGCAACTTGGAATGGTGCTTGCATCGTGGAGAGCATCACGGAAGAGCGGACTCAGACAGATATTCTTTTTCTGTTCCCTTGATGTCTTGCCTTTAAAAGACCCAACATCCTTATTTGGTATTTTTAATAAAAATCTAGTAAATGGCTTTACACTAGGATGGATTCTGAGAAATAAAATCCAAGTCATATTTGTTGTAAATATGTCTAATGTTGCCAGTGATCAGGAGTAATCAGAGGATGTCCTAAATACATTTAGAACACTTACCTCAGATTCCATGAAAAGTTATGTCCTTTGTTATTAACTGTTAAGTAAAGAAGTTGAAGACCATTAATTAACATTAAAGTAATTTCACAATTTTGGCATGTCTAACCTGTGAAAGAAGATATAAAACAGGAAGAATTTGGTGCTGCAGAAAAATTGAGTTAGTTTTTCTATAACACCAAATTTGAATTTCTTTCTTTTGCTGTTTCATCTCACAGTTACTTAGGTCTTTATATGGAAGACCTTTATATCTATGATCTCATTTTCCCTTATTTAAAAAAATCTTATTTTTCCTTCCTTCTACAAAATTATTAGCCACATTTTCCTGTCTAAAAAACCTAATCTCCTTTGCCCAAAGGCAGTTAGTTAGCTAGTAGGGAGAGATCCCAAAGTCTCCAATTCTGGAATCTGAGTTATTTATACTCAACCATTATGGACCCCCAACTAATGATAGCATCTTTTTCTCTATTTAAAATTTCTCTCTATTAGAGGATTTTCAGATTCTCCAAACAATAATTTTCTATAGCCAGATCTATGCTGTGGCATATTTTATAGTATATTGTATTAGTTAAAAATATTTTCCATATGCCAGTATGTAAGAGCAAGTAGCATCTACTTTTTAAATGGGAAAAGCAGTATGATTTGGAGGTATGTATCATGAAACAGAGTCTATTTGAAAAGAATTATATCAAGCTAATCACACCCAAGAAAGACTAGCATGAAGCAGATACTGTTTGGAGGGCAGGTGAAATTTACTGGGAAAATTGTATAATCACTTCTAAGTCTACTATCTAGAGATAACCATTATTAACATTTGCTATGTACATCCTTCTATTTTTTTCCTATGCATGATTTTGTATATATGGCTATTTTTCTTTCCATAAAATGGTATTAAACTGTATATACTGTTTTGTATTCTGCATATTTCATATAGAAGTATATTGTTAACATTTTCCCATGTCAATAAATATTCTTCTATGGCTTAATTTCTTATGGCTACACTGTATTCTATCTTCTGGGTATATCATGATATACTAACTAGTCCCCACATGTTTCCAATTTTTAAGTTTTTTCAAATTTTTCACTTAAATAACTATAAAAACTAAATCATTGTGTGCAGATTTTTTGGTATTTATCTCTGATGATTTTCTTAGGAAAAATCCCTAGAAATGAAATTTCCTGATCAAACCATTTACACATTCTAATAGCTTGATTGGTTTGGCCAAATTGCTCTCCAAAAAACGTTATCCCTCCATTAGCATTGTGTTAGAAGATACTTAGGATAAGGGAGATATGGAAAATAGGGATTCTGGCAAATAAAACTACCAGTATCTTTTTTTTTGTTTTGAAATAATTATAGATTTCACTAGAAGTTGTAAAAATACTCTGCTTTCCCTGCTAGTAACATCTAACATAACTATAGTATGTTTATCAAAACCAAGAAATATATTCTGCCTGCAAGTTCTTTATCGGGTATGTGATTTGCAAATAATCTCCCATTTTGTTGCTTGTCTCTTAATTCTCTCTCTCTCCCCCTTTTCTTTTGTCTTTTCATTTTCTTGACAGTGTTTTTCACAGAGTAAAAGTGTTTAATTTTGAAGAGATATAATTCACCTTTTTTTGTTGTTATGTTTTTGGTGTTATGTCTAAAGACTTTGCCTACCCCCAGGTCATGAAGATTTTCTCCTTTTTAAAGTTTTAGTTTTTTTTAGATCTATTATCCATTTTTAGTTAATTTTTATATAAGTTTTAATTTGCAGTTCATTTTTTTGCATATGGATATCTGATTATGTAAGTGATTAATTTTTTAAATTGAACTTCTTATTGATGAATTTTCATAAAATAAAATTATATAACCAGCACTTCAGTTGGAAGAAAGGACAGTACCAGCACCACAGACTCCCCTTGTGTCTTATCCTACATCAGCTGCTCTCCCCCTTTGCCACGTAACCACCTCCCTGACTTCTGACACCAGAAATTAATTGGGTCTGTTTTGACTCTCACATAAGTGGAATCACACAGTCCTTGCTTGGACTCCTTTTATTCCAACATTTTGGGAGATTCATCTGGATTGCTGTATGTAGCAGTGCTTTTATTCTTCCCACTGCATAATATTCCACTAAATGAACATGGCAATTTATCAATTCTATTTATGGATATTTGGGTCTCCAGTCTGAGGCTGTTATAATCAGTGCTGTTAAAATTTTCTTGTATATGGTTTTTAGTCCACATACGTACACATTTCTTTTTCTTTTTTTTTTTTTTTAAGATATTATTTATTTATTTGAGAGAGAGAATGAGATAGAGCATGAGGGAGGAGGGTCAGAGGGAGAAGCAGATTCCCTGCTAACAGCAGGGAGCCCGATGCGGGACTCGATCCTGGGACTCCAGGATCATGACCTGAGCCGAAGGCAGTCGCTTAACCAACTGAGCCACCCAGGTGCCCCCATACGTACACATTTCTAAAGCATGCATCCCTAGAAATGGCTTTGCCGAGTTAGGATATGTATATGTGAAGCTTTAGAGTACTCTGCCCCAAGGTGTGCTGGTGAGTTTTTAACAACTGACTCTGGAGTGGTTGTTCGTTAATAATGCGTGCCAGTTCCTGTGGTGTAAATACTCCCGCTCTGCCCAGTTCCAAGCTACCAGTGTGAAATCTACCAGCTGGCAAACTTCCTGAAAACCCAACAGTCACTTCTTGGTGAGCTCCAGCACACACTACTCATACTCACAAACACTTTCCCAAGCAGTTAAACCAATTTACACTCCTACCCATAGTGAACAAACTTCCAGTTGCTGCATATCAACATTTGGTATTACCTGACTTTCAATCTAATTATGCTGTGTGGTAATGGTTTCCCTTTGTGGTCTTAATTTGCATTCCCCTGATGACTAATGAAATTGAACACCTTTGGTTACTACATTTTATACCTGAGGTGATGGAGTAATCTTATAATGACACATTTCCCCCCTTCCAGGAATGGAAATATTGGGGCTTGTTATCAACTTGGTTCAGAGACAGAGAAATAAGTTTACAATTTTGCATATCTGAGCACCTAGTCTGTAAATTTCAATACTCCATCACTGCCCCACTGGTATATTCTCTGTGAATTTATCAGGAAACGTAATCCTTTTTTGCTCTTAGTTTCCTCATTTGTAAAAGTGTGGATTAGGATTCCTCCCTGTCTGGGATAGTACGGAGATTAAATGAGATGCCTTCCACCGTGCTTAGTATGTGATAAGCATCTAATAAAGCCATTAGATAAGTATTCTCTTTTCCTCACTTTTTAGGGGAGAACTGTCCTCTTACTTAAGGTAGGCTATTGCTGAGGATTTTAACAGTACCTAGAATTTTAAGTTGACACGGAGGTTATGACGTTCTGACATTCCCTTAGGCAGTGTAGTATAGCGGCTTTGAGATGGCTCTCTGGAGCCTGTCAGGTTTGAATCCCATGTCTGCTTTTGGCTAGCCTTGCAAGTTTGAGCAAGTTACGTAATTTCTCTGCATTCAGTTTTGAAAAGTTTATAAAGAGCTAATCAAGCCATGGGATGATACAGAAAGACTGCTGAGTTAGGGAGATGCAATAGAGAACGCTCAATCTAGCCAAGGAGTACAGACCAAGGCCGACAAACTTTTTCAGTGAATAGCCAAATACTATATATATTGGGCTTTATGAGCCTCATCAGTACACCTACTCCCGTTTTGCCCTAGTGTGTAAGTAGAGACAATATGCACACTAATAATGGCATGGCTATGTTCCAATAAAACTGTGGATATTGAAATTGAGTTTCATATAATATTCATGTGTCATGAAATATTTTGCTCTTGATTTTTTTTTCAACGTGTGAACATGTATAAAGGAAAACGCTCTTCCTGTGTCTCCTCTCAAAAACTATTTGTAGAATACTTCACTTCTGACACTGGATGTGTAGGTTTTCCACACATCAGGTAACCCAGCAACACCAGGTTGGTGTCCCACAATTCAATTCAGGTCTAACACTGTCTACCTAGAAATCGCATCAGAGCCTGCAGGTTAAGGGCTCAGTCTCAGAAGAGGCCCAACTTCATATGCCAAGTCCAGGTTGTCTCCTGTGCTTCTAGCCCACCTGGTGTAACTCGGAGATTCCCAAGGTCCCCTCTTCTGGTTGGATTAATTTGCTAGAGTGGCTCACAGAACTCAGGAAGGCATTCTACTTACTTGATTATGGGTTTATTAAAAAAAGATATGACTCAGAAACAGCCTGATGGAAGAGATGCATAGGGCAAAGCCAGTAGGAAAGGGCTCTCTATGGAGCATTCCGCCCTCCTTGTTTGTCCATGTTCACCAACCTGTAAGCTCTCTGAGCTGTCTTTTTGGACTTCTATGGAGGCTTCATTTCATAGGCTTGATTAAACCATTAGCCCCTGGCAATTGATTCAACCTCCAGCCAGCCCCTCCCCTCTCCTCAGAGGTCAGGGGTGGAACTAAAAATTACACCCTTTTAATCACACATTTGGTTTCCCTGGAAACCAGCACGCCCCCGCCCCCACCCCTGGGACTTACCAAAAGTCACATCATTGCTTAAACTCAGGTGTGGTTGCAAGGGGCTTGTTATGAATAACAAGACACTTAATGCCTTTTTGGCTGGAGCTGTTTCAAGAACCAAAGACAAAAGACCAAATATTATAACAAAGATGCTCTTATCACTTAGGAAATTTCTAGGGTTCTAGGACTTCTGGGCCAGAAATAGGGATAAAGACCAAATATATATTTCTAATTATAAATCACAATATCACAGCATGTAAAAACCATTCTTAGTTCAGGTGCTGAACTATGGTCCGTGAGCCGTCATTTGGTAGAAAGAGAAAGGCAAGTCAAAAATTATAATGCTTACAGATGGATTTTGGTTTCTGAACCTAGGGAAGAGTTTTTTTGTTTTGATTTGCTTTTTGTTTTTCCATTAGCCCTGGTTTTGAGTTACATATACTGCTTAGGGGAACAATAAAGTTAATTCATATATCAGGACACAAAAAATGCAGGCTGCCCTAGTAGCACGACCCGTTTCATAAATCGAAACATAGGTCAGCCTACACTTACGGGAATTGCATCTCAAGTAAACCCAACCTGTATCAATCACAAACCAACTCAGCTTTAGCTAGCTTACCCTACCCTAAAGTAGGACCTGCTAGCCTTTTAAGGAATCTCTGACTCCCTAGCCAACCATGCCCTGTTTCTGCTCACCTCTCCTAATGCTCTATAAAACTCACTCTTGCCCAAAATCCCTCCGAAAGAATGCTCTGCTGCTTGTGAGGCACTGTAGTCCCCTAACCTGTGGGTTGTTTTCCCTTGAATAAAGGACGTGAACCTCTTTACCAAATTGTGTTATTGTCATTTGACAGGCAAGAGATAAATCACAACTATGTGTAATTAAGGAGAATTAGATTTGCAAATCAGAGTTGGATTTAAATTTTGGTTCCATGCTTTGGACCAGGAAGCCATTTTGGACAAGTTACTTAACTTCTTTGAGCCTTATTTTTTTCATCTGTAAAATGAGGCTAATAATCCTTCCTCACAGGGCTTTTGGAGGGTTGAATGAAATGAGATCATGGGTAAAATGTTACTAGTCTAAAGTTTCCCACAGAGCGGGAGCTAAATAGATGAAGGTCAGCATGTTTCTTAAAGAAGCGAAATCAGATTGGTCTGAAATCAATGATATTGGTGCTGAATATGCCACCCCGAAATCTGCCTCTTCCACACAGCAGAAGATCTGATAACTGAGTAAAAGTTACCTTTTTGTAATGGAAATCTACATTTATAAGGGAAATTTACATTGGAAAGGGGTCCGGTACCAGGAAGAGAGTGATTACCAGATAACAACTTTTTCACCTGAGAGTCTTACCTGCAAGGTAGGGCAGGCTTTGCTTACCAATCATTTCCTCATTTCCTCCTCTGTCTTCCTGTAAATTACCTCCTCTCCCACAACACTTACTGTCTTCAGCGGGAAATGCTATTTAAGGTAGTGGCTTGGACAATCTCAGGAGTTTTACTTATTTTTCCTGGGTATCTCCCACGTATACATGAGGCATACACATTAATAAACTTCTGCTTTTTTTCTTTTGTTAAATCTGTTTTTTATTACAGGGAGTCTTTGCCAAGAACTCAGAGGGTATAAGGAAAAGTAATTTTTTTCTCCCCTATAATGCAAAAGGGTGTCAAAAGAAAAGCCAAGTGAGAGATGATGGTGACCTGAATGGAGCTGTTGATGGTGGGGAAAGATGGAAGTGGATGGATGTAAGATATATTTAGGAGGCAAAACTGAGAGAACTTGGTGATTGGAAGTGAAGGTTGAGGCAAAGAGAGGAGTTAAGATTGGCATTCAAGTACTGGGCTGGCAATTGGGTAGACAATGGTGCCATTTGCATCTAACATGGGTTCCTAATTGGGAAGCCATTTTATCGCCCCTTAGATGCCTGGAACCCTTCATTGCTGTTGCTCTTCCATCTTACTCATGTACATGATGCACTTCAGGTATCTGCCTGCTGAATGCTGCCAGCCTGGATGTGATGATTTTGTTTTGGCTGGCCCAGATGCATTAGGTTGGACAAAAGGGAAGCCAGACATCAGAGGAATTGGATTTCCTGAGAAAAGAACCCAAAGAAACTTCCTTGGGGGAAAAAAAAAAAGAAAAGAAAGTGAGCAATTAAACATTATGGGATGATCTCAAGTCAAAATGGAGATGCTCTTTGGAGCCAAGACAGGAGAGTGAGTCAGGAAACCAGCAGCGGAATACAGGAAGGAAGAATGTTGGCTTGGACACAGCTGTGGTTCTCAGCGAGTGGGAAGTGTAGAAGGGTGTGGATCAGAAGTCTCAAAAGCATTTTTCTCTTTTCAACAAGAAACACCACTATGGAGTCAAGCACGCACAGCAGCACAGCCTGAAGCGAAGGGGTAGTTTAGATTTAAAATGGAAAGAGGTATTGTCATAAAAGGGATGTAGGCAGGATTGAACAATTTGTCAAGGTAAGACTGTAGAATATATAGAAGAAAAATGCCTATAGGTTTAAAAAACATTTAGAAAACCAAGGCAGTATAGATGAAGTAGGCATCAATGTTGACTCTTTGGGGAAACTTTTTCTTCTTTTAAGCTGACTCTTTTTCATTTTTTGTTTTTATCTATGTCTGATTCTAGTAATAACAATGCTTAAAAACTAATAAGAATCATTGGATCTGACACCAAAAGCACAGGCAAGGAAAGCAAAACTAGACAAATTGGACTTCTTCAAAATAAAAAACCTTGCATCAAAGGACACAATTGACAGAGTGACAAGGCAACCCATGGAACGGGAGAAAATATTTGCAAATCATGTACCTGGTAAAGGAGTTGATACCCAGAATATAGAGAACTCCTAAAATTCAACAACCAAAAAACCCCCAATTTAAAATTGGGCAAAGTACTTGAATAGGTATTTATTCATAGACTATATACAAATGGCACATGAACAGATGTCCAACATCATTAATCTTTAGGGAAATGCAAATCAAAACCATAATGAGAAATCACATCATACCCATTAAGATGGCTACTATGAAAAAACCCCCAAATAATAAGTGTTGGCAAGAGTGTGGAGATATTGGAGCCCTTGTGCACTGCTGGTAGGAATATAAAATGGTACAGCCACTAGGGAAAACAGTATGGCGATTCCTCAAAAAATTAAACATAGAATTACCATATGATACAGCAATTCCCGTTCTGGGTATATACCCCAAGAACTGAAAGCAGGGTCTTGAAGAGATATTTGCACATCTATATTCATAGCAGCATTATTCATGAAAGCCAAAAGGTAAAAGCAACCCAAGTGTCCATCAACAGTTAAATAGATACCCAAAATGTGTTATATACATTCAATGAGATATTATTTATCCTTAGAAAGGAAGGCAATTCTGACACTTGCTACAAAATGGATCAACTTTGAGGATATTATGCTAAGTGAAATAAGCCAGTCACAAAAGGACAAATACTATGATTCTTCTTTTTTTTTTAAAGATTTTGTTTATTTATTTAACAGAGATAGAGAGAGAGCACAAGTAGGCAGAGCGGCAGACAGAGGGAGAGGGAGAAGCAGACTCTCCGCCGAGCAGGGAGCCTGATGCGGGGCTCAATTCCAGGACCCTGGGATCATGACCTGAGCTGAAGGCAGCCGCTTAACCGACTGAGCCACTCAGGCGCCCCTGTATGATTCTTCTTATATGAGGTACTTAGGGTCCTTGAATTCATAGAGACAGAAAGTAAAATGGTGGGTTGCCAGGGGCTGAGAAGAAGGGAAAACTGGAAAATGGGAAATTGTTGGTAATGGGTGTAGAGTCTCAGTTTTGCCAAGATGAAGAGTTCTGGAGATTGGTTGTATAACAACTTAACCTACTGAATGGCACATTTAAAAATGGTTTGGTTAGTAAATCTTAAGTTATGCGTCTTTGCTACAATTAAAAAAAGTAGTAAGACCCTATATGGTGTAGGGTAGCCTTGGCTTTGTTTTAACTGTCATGAGGTGATGTGGCAGGCAGGAAGAAAGCTCCAGAGGGAGTAGCTGATGGAAGTTGTCCAAAGGCATTGGATGGGTCTAATCAGTGTGAGAAAAAAAATCCCCAACTGAAATAAATGACTTAGGGGAATTGCATTGGTGGGAGGACCTACCGCTTATAGTTCATTATTTTATAAATCTATTGAGAACTTTTGCTTGGAGCTGGAGTGCCAGAGGGCTAGAGAGAGAATCTTGTGAAATGAAGCAGAAGTAGGCAATGAGTCAGTCAGGTAGGATCTTGTAGACCCGGATAAGATCTTAAGAAGAGCAATGTGAAACAACGAAAGCATTTTAAGCAGAAGAGTGACACAATCAGATTTGTCTTTTAGGAAAAGAACTCTAGCTGCTTGGCAGAAAATGGATTGAAAATGAACAAGAGCGGATAATGAGAAGCACTGAAGAAGCTGTTGCAGTAATAAAGAATTAGTGGTAGTTTGGATTAGGATAATGGCAATGGAGATGAAGCTCTGTAAATGAATTTGAAAGACATTTAGGAAGCAAACTTAGAATCTGGTGATGGATTGGGTAACAGGATGAGCCACTGGCACAGATGCATATTCTGATACTCTCATAAATATACCCGTTAAAATTTCTTTGTTTATTTTCTGGGGGTTTCTTCAGGACTCCTTTTTCTAGGCTTTTGTGCGTTGCCTGCGATACACTTGGGTGCCATCCCTCAACACAGGGATGACAAATGTGTGCCATGGTTTCCAAAACTGGAATATCACAGAACATCATTGGCATATGCCAGTTTTTAAAAGTTATTTTTAACTTTAATTAATTTTGTTTCATTTGGCTTGTTAGTTGGCAAATTAGTTACATATTCTAATTAGGATGAAAAAAATAACTGGAGAAAGCTTGGGTTTTGTTTGCTTTGATTTTTAATAATTCGAATTTCCTTTTGGCTTTTATTATAAGGGAGTGGAAAAACTAAATTTGGCTTTGCTAATACGATTGTATGGCACCTACCTACTGATGATGGAATCTATGACTCATTGTTGAAACTACTGAGTGAAGTCATAAAACTGTGTTTACAATATACATTTACAGCGAATCCAAGTCCACTTTCAAATAACACTGTACTATTTCATGCGCCATAGGTAGTATGAATATGCTATAATAACAAAAAAAATCCTAATTCCTCCCTTCTGTCCCTTGTGTCATTGCTGTCATTCATTTCATTTACATGTAAGCATATATGTGATATCTACATAAGCATACATAACCAAATATATTACTGGTATTATTATTTTAAACAAACTGTTATCTGGGAGATCAATTAAGAATTAGAAAAATAGAAGTATTTACCTTCACTTATTCTTTCTTCAGTGCTCTTCCTTAGCTTATGTAGATCCACGTTTCCGACCAATAGTATTTTCTTTCTCTCTAAAAAGCTTTTAACATTTCTTGCAAGGCAGGTCTACCGCCAAAAGTTCCCTCAATTTTTGTTTTTCTGAAAAAGTCTATTTCTCCCTCACTTTTGAAGGATAATTTTGCAGGGTTCTGGATTCTGGGTTGGTGGATTTTTCTCTCAACCCTTTCAGTATTTCACTGTACTTTCATCTTCCTGGCATAGTTTCTGAGAAGTTGGATGTAATTCTTGTCTTTGTTCTTTTATGGGTAAGGTGTTTTTTTCCTCTGAAATTGTATCAGGACTTTATCTTTCATTTTCTGTAAGTTTGAAATAATATGCCTAGGCGTAGTTTTTTGAGTGTTTATCCAGCTTAGTGTTCTCTAAGTTTCCTGGATCTATGGTTTGGTGTCTGACATTTGGGGAAATTCTCAGTCATTGATGTTTCAAATTTTTCTTCTGTTCCTTTCTCTCTTTCTTCACCTTCTGGTATTCTAATAATACATATGTTACACCATTTGTAGTCGTCCCTCAGTCCTTGGATATTCTTTTCTTTCTTTCAGTCTTTGTTCTTTTTGCTTTTTGGCTTTCCAGGATTCTATATACATGTACTTGAGCTCAGAGAGTCTTTCTTTCAGCCATGTCCATATTTACTAATAAGCCCAGCAAAGGCATTCTTCATTTTTGTTACAGTGTTTTTTATCTCTAGCATTTATTTTTGGTTCTTTCTTAGGATTTCTACCTCTCTGCTTATATTGCCCGTTTGTGCTTTTCTTTCTCTTTCAAAAAACTGAGGTATAACTGACATATAACATTATGTTAGTTTCAGATGTACAACATAATGTTTTGAGATTTGTATATATTGCAAAATTGTCACCACAGTAAGTCTAGTTACCATAAGTAGTTACATAACTTTTTTTTCCTTGTGATGATAACTTTTAAGATTTACTCTTTTAGCAACTTTCAAATATTATTAACTATAGTCATCATGCTGTAGATTACATCCCCATGACTTACATAACTGGAAGATTGTAACTTTTGACCCCTTTTACCCATTTTGGCTATACTCCCTCCCACTCACTACCTCTGGCAGGCACCTATCTGTTCTCTGTATCTATGAGCTTGGTTGTTGTTGTTGTTGTTGTTTTAATTTTTAGATTCCACATACATGTGAGATCATATAGTTTTTGGCTTTCTATGTCTGATTTATTTCACTTGACATAATGCCCTCGAGGTCCATCCATGGTATCACAAATGGCAAGATTTCATTCTTTTTTGTTTGTTTTATTTTTTTAATAAACATATAATGTATTATTTGTTTCAGGGGCACAGGTCTGTGATTCATCAGTCTTACACAAATCACAGTGCTCACCATAGTACCTACCCTCTCCAATGTCCATCACCCAGCCACCCCATCCCTCTCACCCCCCTCCACTCCAGCAACCCTCAGTTTGTTTCCTGAGATTAGGAGTCTCTTATGGTTTGTCTCCCTTGCTGGTTTCTTCTTATTTCACTTTTCCCTCCCTTCCCCTGTGATCCTCTGTCTTATTTCTCAAATTCCTCATATCAGTGAGATCATATGATATTTGTCTTTCTCTGACTGACTTATTTTGCTTAGCATAATACCCTCTAGTTCCATCCACTTTGTTGCAAATGGCAAGATTTCATTTTTTTGATGGCTGCATAATATTCCATTGTATATATACACCACATCTTCTTTATCCATTAATCTGTTGATGGACATCTAGGCTCTTTCCATAGTTTGGCTATTGTGGACATTGCTGCTATAAACATTGGGGTGCATGTGCCCCTTCGGATCACTACATTTGTATCTTTGGGGTAAATACCAGTAGTGCAATTGCTAGGTCGTAGGGTAGCTTTATTTTCAACTTTTCTGAGGAACTGCCATACTGTTTTCCAGAGTGGCTGCCCAACTTGCATTCCCACCAACAGTGTAAGAGGGTTCCCCTTTCTCCGCATCCCCGCCAACATCTGTCATTTCCTGACTTGTTAATTTTAGCCATTCTGACTGGTGTGAGGTGGTATCTCATTGAGGTTCTGATTTGTATTTCCCTGATGCCGAGTGATGTTGAGCACTTTTTCATGTGTCTGTTGGCCATTTGGATGTCTTCTTTGCAGAAATGTCTATTCATGTCTTCTGCCCACTTCTTGATTGGATTCTTTGTTCTTTGCGTGTTGAGTTTGATAAGTTCTTTATAGATTTTGGATACTAGCCCTTTATCTGATATGTCGTTTGCAAATAAGATTTCATTCTTTTTATGGCTGAATGATATTCCATTTTATGTATGTATATACACTACATTTTCCTTTTCATTCATCCATCAGTGGACACCTAGGTTGTTTCCATATCTTGGCTATTGTAAATAATGCTGCAATGAACACAGAGGTACATATACCTTTTCAAGTTAGTGTTTGCTCCTCCATTCTTGGATGCTGCTTATGTTACCCATTAGAGCCCTTAGCATATTCATTATAGTTGTTTTAAATTCCCTGTCTGATAATTCCGTCATCCCTGCCATGTTTGGTTTTGATGCTTGCCCCAACTCTTCAGATGATTTTTTGCCTTTTGGTATGCCTTGTAATTTTTTTTTGATAGCCAGATATGATGTACTGGGTAAAAAGAACTGCTGTAAATAGGCCTTTAGTGGTGTGGTAATGAGGTGTCAGGAGAGGCGAAGCATTCTATAGTCCTATGATTATGTCTGGTCTTTTAGTGAGCCCATGCCTCTGGACTGTGAACTGCACAAATATTTCTTACTCTCTTCCCTTAGGGGGGACAGGATGGCCAGAGTGGGCTGGAGTTGGGTGTTTCTGTTCCCCTAGATCTGTTCGGCTCTGATCTAACCCCAGCAGGTTAGGCTCTGGTTAACTAGTTTCCCTTGAGGTCAGGCCTTGTTCAGAACAGAGTGCTCTGGCATATTTCAAAATGGTTCTTTTTTCCCTCCCCCTGCTGGAAGTATGAGGGAATTTTTCTGATGAATACCCTGGGAACTTGGTCAAGCTCTTGGAAATTAATCTCACAGTATTGTGGGGCTCTCCCTATGACTGGATCCCCGTGGAATTTTAAACTCTGAGTTGTCTGCACTGGTCCTCTAGCGATTCGTCAATTACAGTTCAGGTTTTCTTACCTTGGCACCAGTTTCTTAGTGTTTTCTGTTTTCAGACTTCCTGCTGTGATAACTCATCACTCTGTGTATTTGCTTGTCTGTCTTTCCAGTCTTGAGGACAGCAGTTTGCCCTGTGTCCTTCCCTCTCTTATGCATCCAAGAGTTGATTTTTCAGTCTGGTCAGCTTTTTACTTAGTAGGGTGGAGTAATGAATTCCAAGCTGCTTACATGTGGAATCAGAAGTTCTAAGACCATGTTTGCTTATGTTCCCTAGCTTGTTTACATATAATCATAATGACCAGATTTTAAACGAAATTCTGTACTTAAGACTGAAAATTCATGCTGTTCAGCTCTATCTGCCAATTATGCTGTTGTTCTTTTTAAAAATTTTTTTAGAAGAGCTTAAATGAATCTACATTGTTTGAATGCTAAAATGTGATTTAATATTGATCTTAAGTGCTGGTGAGTTTTCTTTTTAATATTGGCTTCCCTAATAATTTTATGTCTTGAATTTAAATGATTTCATGTCTTGAACCTTACATTTCTATTTCACAAGCTTGATATATACTTTATTTGATGTTTAAGAGAGAAAGAAATTATTAAACTGAATGGTAAATAAGAGTATTGTACTTGCATAAGAACAGACATAAAGATCAATGAACTAGAATTGAGAATCAAGAAATAAACCCATACATTTATGGTCAGTTGATTTTCTTTTTTTAAAGATTTTATTTCTTTATTTGACAGAGAAAGAGACACAGTGAGAAAGGGAACACAAGCAGGGGGAATGGGAGAGGGAGAAGCAGGCTTCCCACGGAGCAGGGAGCCCGATGCGGGGCTTGATCCCAGGACCCTGGGATCATGACCTGAGCCGAAGGCAGACGCTTAACGACTGAGCCACCCAGGCGCCCCGTCAGTTGATTTTCTACAAGGATTCCAAGGCAATTCAATGGGTAAAAAGTAGCCTTTCCAACAAATAGTGTCAACTTGATATCCACATGCAAAACAATGAAGTTGCACCCTTACCTAACACCATATATGAAAATTGGCTCAAATGTGTCAAAGACCTAAATATAAGAGCCAAAACTATAAAATTTATAGAAGAAAACATACTAGTAAATCTTCATGACCTTGGATTAGATAGTGGTTTCTTAGATGTGAAACCGAAGGCATGGGCAATTAAAAATAATAAATAGGAATTCATCAAAATTAAAAA
>NC_138381.1:42690569-42791090 GCF_054177405.1 Leptonychotes weddellii | reverse complement strand
GGCTCAGGTCATGATCCTGGAGTCCCGGGATCGAGTCCCGCATCGGGCTCCCTGCTCAGCAGGGAGTCTGCTTCTCCCTCTGACCCTCCTCCCTCTCATGCTCTCTGTCTCTCATTCTCTCTGTCTCAAATAAATAAATAAAATCTTTAAAAAAAAAAATTAAAAACTTCTATGCTTCAAAGGACATTATTAAGAAAGTAAAAACAACACACAGAATGGGAGTAAATGTTTGCAAATTGTATCTGATAAGGGTCTAGTATTTAGAATACATAAGAAGTCTTTTTTTTTTAAAGATTTTGTTTATTTATTTGACAGAGAGAGACACAGTGAGAGAGGGAACACAAGCAGGGGGAGTGGGAGAGGGAGAAGCAAGCTTCCCGCGGAGCAGGGAGCCAGATGCAGGGCTCGATCCCAGGACCCTGGGATCATGACCTGAGCCAAAGGCAGATGCTTAACGACTGAGCCACCCAGGCGCCCCCATAAAGAAGTCTTGAAACTCAACAACAAACAACCCAATTGAAAATGCAGAATAGTCTCAGAAAGAAAAGAGCCTGGTCCTTCTACTTCCTCTTCATCCCTAAATTTAAAACTACTAGGAAACCTCTTCATGGTGATGGTTTTAGCCTCTTGTTTGTTAAAGGAGAGGGGACCTGTTGGGGACCTGCATGCAGAGTCCTGCTGGGTAAAGTTGTCTCTTGCTGTGTGCCTCTTGACATTAGCAAGATGAGTCTGTAATTCATCGTTCAGTTGCCTTATATGTTCATGTCTTCACAGTCACTAGATGAGGCAGGGTGATATTTATTTCTGTTCTTAGTTATATGAGCATAATTAATGGATTAAGTTAAAGGATCTAAATAATGCCAAAAGGCCTTGGATCACTGGTCACAGTCCACTAAAATAAGTTCTTTAAATTCATTATTTAATAGCAAACTGCTAATTGATATATAAAAGCCTCTAGATGTTTAACAATCTTGATTAAAAGGGCTTAATCATGATTCTTTGAATGTTAAAGTCCATGATTATCAAACAGTTTTTGTGAATAGGTTCTACTGAATGGTGAACTCGCCTATGAAGATTACTGATAATAGACAGTTGATAGGATTTATTTATTTATTTATCTTTAAAGATTTAGTTATTTATTTATTTTAGAGAGAGCGAGCAGTGGGGAGGGGCAGAGCAAGAGGGAGAGAGAGTCCTAAGCAGACTGCGCTAAGCGTGGAGCCTGATGTGGGACTCAATTTCATGACCCCAAGATCACGACCCGAGCCAACACCACATCAGTCACTTAACTGACTGAGCCCCCAGGTGCCCCAGGATTTATTTTTTTATATTTATGTTTATTTACAGAACTTGAATTTTTAAAGTATCATAAATACTTAAAATAGTTAGACATACATCAGGAGTGATAGAAAAGGAAGTGCCCTGCCACATAAATTATAGCAACTTGACACCAGTAAATTTGAATAAATTCAAATAGAGTACCTAGAATGGAATTCTGAGCTACACACTTAGTCCACTCTATGTTCACACAAGGTAAGAGAATGAAATGTAGCCCAACATGATTTGTCATTCTTCTTTTTCCCAAATGTTACCCACCTGGCAGTTCCCTTCTGTGAAGGCAATTCCCCACAACCTAAGACCACAAGGCAAGACCTCCAACTCTGTTGGATTGCTTGCTCTTCCCACATGAAATTACAAAAAAAAAAAATAGTCCAGATCACCATGCTCTGTCCATAAAATAAATCCTTGTTTACCTTCTGGGCCAACCCACTCCGTGCCCCTTCATAATCTTTGCTCACAGTCATCTTCTTTACTTTTGTACCTTATCTTCTACTACAGACCCAGTCAGCAATGTATTTATCAGCCTTTCTTTCCTTCCCCTTTCACACTGAATGCTCTCTAGCGCCTCCAGTTTAGAGCCTGGAATCAAGAAATTACATTATACCAGGGCTGCCTTGCTTTTTTAATAGAATGGCCTTCAAAGTTGACTAAGCATAAAAACTGGCTAGTTTGGAAAGGGACTTTGTAACTTTGGAAAGAATGTAAAAATTCCTAATGCCTCTTGTTAGTGAATTGATAATGAGTGAATGCAAAGAAGAATAAAGATTAAGGAGAGTGACAAATAGGGACAATCATTTGGAGTTTTTAAAAAGATCATTATCATTAATTTGCATGCCATGAATGAAAAATAATCAAATCAACCTTAAGTCAAATCTCTCTATGTAATGTGTATTTTATTTTTATCAGCTACATTTTTAAAACAATCACAAGCACCATCTTACACGCAAGACTTCGGCTTCTGTACAGTTAAAATATATATATTATGTGGCAGCTCTGCAGCAGAGTCCTGCCTGGTACTTCCCAACTCTCAGCTTCATCTCCCCATCGCAGGAAATCTGCTGGGGGCTCCTCCCGGATGCCCACTCTCTGCTCTGTGCCCTGGAAACTCACAAAAGACAGTAAGTGGGGACAGCTGCAGAGCTGACCTCGTTTTCTCCCCTTTACTCAGGGATCACTGTCCTTCACTGCCTGATGTCCAGTGCCTTGAAAACCATTGTTTCAAATTGTCCAGTTTTTTTTTTTTGATGTTTTATTTATTTATTCATGAGAGTCAGAGAGAGAGAGAGAGGCAGAGGCAGAGGGGAAGCAGTCTCCCCGCCTAGCAGGGAGCCCAATGCGGGACTCGATCCCAGGACCCTGGGATCATGACCTGAGCCAAAGGCAGACGCCCAACCATCTGAGCCACCCAGGCGCCCCGAGTCTGTCCAGTTTTTTGTTTGTGTCAGATGGGATGGTGAATTCAGCCTGTGGTACTCCATCATGGTCAGAAGGGAATCTTTAACTAGATCTCTAACAGCTGAAAAAATAAATCTTGGGCGCCTGGGTGGCTCAGTTGGTTAAGCGACTGCCTTCGGCTCAGGTCATGATCCTGGAGTCCCGGGATCGAGTCCAGCATCGGGCTCCCTGCTGGGCAGGGAGTCTGCTTCTCCCTCTGACCCTCCTCCCTCTCGTGCTCTCTGTCTCTCATTCTCTCTGTCTCAAATAAATAAATAAAATCTTTAAAAAAAAAAAAAAGAAAAAATAAATCTCATGGGAGCCCAATTTCTCACCTTTCCACCGAATCAATTATATTTCACATATATTATGTAATATTGCTCTATTAAGGGGGGATGGTTAAATCACATTCAAATGTTTACAACAGAACATCTCACGAGCTTTGGGAAAATACTTTTTCAGTGTCAGTTAAAGGGAAACTGTTATCACAAGATTGCTTTATCAAGAATCAGGAAGTACGGTGAAATCAGCATTAGATTTTGAAAAATACTGTCATGAGCAGGAGGCTAGATATATTAGGTATCCGACTGGAAAACATACTTGTCAGAATTGTCTCACTGGGTTAATGTCTTCATCAGTTGCCGTGATGTCGACCACCAACAGCACGAGGGCTCCCACTTTGCCGCTAAGCCCTCGCATTACTCTAGCGTTTTTAATGGGCTTACTAGCTTTTGCTATAATGCTGGGAAATGCTGTGGTCATTCTAGCTTTCGTGGTGGACAAAAAGCTTAGACATCGAAGTAATTACTTTTTCCTTAACTTGGCCATTGCTGACTTCTTTGTTGGTAAGTTACGTATCTTTATTTCAGATCATCTTTTCCAATTATAATCTATTTCTAAGACCTTAAAATTAGCTTTCTTTTTCTTTTTTTTAAATAAGCTTTTGTTATTTTTAGGGACTGTATAGAATTGGGGATGTTAAAAACAAAGTTTTTTTTTTTTTTTTTAAAGATTTTATTTATTTTTATTTGAGAGAGAGGGAGTACATGAGAGGGGGGAGGGTCAGAGGGAGAAGCAGACCCCCTGCCGAGCAGGGAGCCCGATGCGGGACTCGATCCCCGGGACTCCAGGATCATGACCTGAGCTGAAGGCAGTCGCTTAACCAACTGAGCCACCCAGGCGCCCCTAAAACATAAAGTTTTAAGAATTAAAGTTCTGGGGAGGCTATATGGCACTTTAGGGGAAGAGTTTATATGTGTAAATCAGGCTTGTAGGAGAATTTTCGTTTGACAACAGTTTATTTTCTTTTTGTAGAATAAAAATAAGTCCAGAATAGTTCTGAAATTGCTTTAGTCTAAGAGTTACTTGTTTCTGGACCTATTTTCCTTGTATGTTTAGGTTTATAAGTATGTGTAGAAATGTCAGTTGATGATACTGCTTTATAGGACCTTCTAGTATAATTTAATTTGTCATTGTCTACAGCTACATAAATGCTTTCATTTATTTTATGGTTAAACAAAACTCGTGAAATACGTACTTTATTGCCTGGAACATAGGGTTGCTCAACAAATGTTAGGCCTCTTCTCTTTTGATTTCTCTGCAGATAGGTGTCAACTCAAACCAAGGTCACAAATGATAGTAGATTACCCCTATCATGGTAAGGACTATTAAGTACTCAAGTATGATTAGATAATGAGATAGATAGAAGACTAAGTTAGGTTCTTTCTTTGGTAAGCTTTCAATGTAGAAGAGTGAATAAGAGAAGCTCACAAGTGATTCTAACAGTATAGAGTATGATGTGAGAACCACAGAGACATACCAAGTGCTATGGGTACTCAGAGGAAGGAGAGAGCACCTTTGGTTAATGGGTAGCAGCATCTGAAATGAACTTCAAAGGATGGGTAGAATTTCCATAGGCGGAGATGGAGAGGAGTATTCCAAGAATCAGCAAAGACATGCTGGTAGAAAATCATTGTGTACATCTTCCTAAATGTGAGCTCCTGGCT
Source organism: Leptonychotes weddellii (assembly GCF_054177405.1). Classification (NCBI taxonomy): domain Eukaryota; kingdom Metazoa; phylum Chordata; class Mammalia; order Carnivora; family Phocidae; genus Leptonychotes; species Leptonychotes weddellii. The sequence continues at coordinate 42,786,309 of NC_138381.1, read as the reverse complement.
GGCTGTATGGGATCAGTAGGGGATAAAGTTGGAGTAGTTAGAATCTATATAATGAAGGCCCTTGAATACTAGTGTGTCTGGATTGGAGGTTACTCAACAGCCAATGTGGAGATCTGGATTTTTAAAGTAGGTGAGAGATCCGATGGATTGAACCTTTACCTTAGAGGCATTAATGGGGACGTAGCAGGTGAGAGAAGCTGGAGCAGGCAGCCGCTTGGCTTCAGAAACAATCCTGCAGGGGTGCCTGGGTGGCTCAGATGGTTAAGCGTCTGCCTTCCATGATCCCAGGGTCCTGGGATCGAGCCCCACATAGGGCTCCTGGCTCAGCGGGGAGCCTGCTTCTCCCTCTCCCTCTGCCTCTCCCCCTGCTCATGCTCTCTCTCCCTCTGTATCTCTGTGTCTCAAATGAATAAATAAAGTCTTAAAAAAAAATTCCTGCAGCAGTCTAGGCACAAGTCATATGTTAAGGCTCTGAGCTACTGTGGGGACAGTGGACAGGAAGTTGGGGAGGGAGGCAGAGCTGCAAGGGGGGCGGTTTGGGCAGGAGAAAGAGAAAAATGAGATAAAGATTAGGTTCTTATTAAGATTAATAAGATAAAGATTAAGTGAGACAAGAAAACTATGGCACAATTGGTAACTCCAGGTAACTCACATTAACAACTTGAGGTAGATCCTTCTACATCATTCTCTATAATCACAGAAACAGGTAAAACTATATGACTATATTCATGTGTGAACAGAGAGAATATTCTGCTATAAATATACTTACCCTCTTTGCCTTCTTCACAGAACTGTACAACTTTTAGATAATACTTAGGACTTACAGTCGATTCTGTATTTTGACTAACTCAAAGGGAGTGCTGGTGGGGAGGGCTGGGATACAACTATACCCAGCAGAGGGAGCCTGAGGCCTGAAGCTTTTGAACAAAGATGGTACTAGATAAGAACAGAGTGGTTCCTCATGTGGCCTAATGCAAGCACCAGGGCAGGCCCCACGATCATGGGCTTGGGCACCACAGTTTAAAGATGTGATGTGTCTCGGGGAAATGTTCCTGCAGATGTAGATGGGGGTCCCCTGCCACCAGCAGGTGGATGGAAAAAGAAAATGGCTTTGCTGCTGATGAGAGAAATCGAACATAAGCCAGAATCTCTCTCAATCTGCCAGTCTCCTCCTTCACATTTCCCCTGCCCCCTGCCAGCTTCATCCAGAGGTGTACTTACTTAACAATATTTGCCACAATGCTATCAGAATCAGGGCAGTCTCTGAGAACTTTCTGTCACAAGATTAGAGTTTTGTGTTGAGGCTGTCCTTTTTCCTTAGCCATGCTCAGAAGTGGGCTTTTTGGTTCTGAGCCTGTAGGCTCGTGACAGTGGTTCTGGGCCAGGGCAGAACTCATGAGAGTTTTGCTGTAATTGTATGGCAGCCATTCTTCATGTTTTGCTCAGGAGACCTCGAGCTCCAGAACCATGTGGCAATGGCCTGGAGCATCACATGTACTAGGTATTGGGGGCTTTTAGCTGAATGCTCTCTTCTCACAGGTTTTAAAACTGGCCTCTAATCGAAAATCTAAATTTGTGGCACCTGAGTGACATCCCAGGCTGAATGTAGGGTTGGAAAGCAAAGTTTTTTTTTTTTTTTAAAGATTTTATTTATTTATTTGAGAGAGAGAATGAGATAGAGCATGAGAGAGGGGAGGGTCAGAGGGAGAAGCAGACTCCCTGCTGAGCAGGGAGCCCGATGCGGGACTCGATCCCGGGACTCCAGGATCATGACCTGAGCCGAAGGCAGTCGCTTAACCAACTGAGCCACCCAGGCGCCCGGAAAGCAAAGTTTTATCAAGGAGAAATTCCAGTACCAGCTACAGTGATATAAATATATGTCATCAGCACACTATTCCAAAAAAAAAAAAAAAAAAAAAGTCATCTACATACTATTAAAAAAAAAAACGACTATCTCTATATATGGATATCTATAAAATTGGTATCACATGACTAATGTTTTGTCTATGGGTCCCTTCTTCACATCTACACGTGTGTGGGCATTTTTGGCCTACAGGACCATGTGACAGATGGCCAGGCAGGATCTGCAAGGACAAAGGTGGTTGGGGCTGACAGAGTCTGAACCATGTTTTCAAGAGGGCAAAGTTTATCTTTAGTCCCCTCATGCCTCAGTTCAGGACTCTTCTTTTCCCCGTTGGTTAGCTTGGGCTGCCATAAGAAAATACCCCAGTCTGGGTGACTTAATGGCAATTGACTTTCTCATGGTTCTGCAGGCTGAGAAGTCCCAGATCAAGGTGCCAGCAGATTTGGTTCCTCCTGAGCACTCTCTTCCGGATTTGTAGGCGGCTGCCTTCTCCACGTGTTCTCATGCGGCCTTTCCTCTGAGTGTGCATGGAGGGAGTGAGCAAGCAAGCTCGCCGGCGTTTCTTCTTATAAGGACACTAATCCTGTTGGGTTAGGGTTCCATCCTTATGACTCATTTAACTCTACGTCCTTGTAGGCCCTGTCTCTAAGTGCGGCCACCCTGGGGGGTAGGGCTTCAACATATGAATTTCAGGGGGACACAAACACTCAGTCCATAACACCCTCTATGCACTCACCATTATCCGCAGATTCCCCTGTTGGCCCAAAGAATTCACTGGGGCTTTTAGCATCCTCCCCAACTTTTGATTGTCATTTTCTCATGGAAGATGTAGCTTCTTAGCTGGCTTTGGAAAGAAAGGGCAATACCAGACTGGTGGTGATTTTCAAGCAAACTGGGCTTTCCCATTCTCATCTATTCATTCATCCAATACTGGTTTATTTTGAAGCAGACACTCTTTGAGGTGGTGGGGACAGAGCAATGAAAATAGGGACAAAATTCCCAGGCCTCATGGTGCTTTTACTTCTACTGGGGAGGGTGGGGTGGGGAGACACATAATAAATATAAATAAATGAATAAAATTATATAGCATTTTAGACTATGGTCATTGCTAGTGAGAAAACCAGCAGGGAAGAGGGAGAGAAAGGGTGCTGGAGATGGAGGTTGCCCTTTAAATGTCAGGGGTAGGGCTCATTGGTCAGGACACATCAGAGTGAATAGAAGGAGCTCTCTGAGGGAAGGGCATTTCCTGCTAAGGAAAGTGCAAGGATCTGAGGGGTGCAAGTGTGGTGTATTTGAGGCTAGAGGAACTGGGGTAGAGGGAGTGAGGGGCAGAGGGAGTAGCAGGAGGTGAGACAGGAAAGGTTGGGTGGGGCAGGCTGGGGTGAGCAAGTGGCCTGGGTTCTCACAGGGCTTTTCATCCTTTTTTCTTCTCTCCTCCCCTCGTTCCTTTACCTCCTTGTTTTTATTTCTTCACTGCCTTCTCTCTTTTTTAAAAATTTTTTTAAGATTTTATTTATTTATTTGATAGAGACAGATAGTGAGAGAGAGCGAGAGAGAACACATGCAGGGGGAGAGGCAAAGGGAGAGGGAGAAGCAGGCTCCCCGTGGAGCAGGGAGCCCGATGTGGGACTCGATCCCAGGACCCTGGGATCATGACCTGAGCCGAAGGCAGATGCTTAACTGACTGAGCCACCCAGGTGCCCCTTCACTGCCTTCTCTTAATATAACTTGTTTTCTCTTACTCTCCACCCCCAACCTCCTTAATCTGTCATGCCAAAGGCTTATTGCTCTTTTCAAGAAACTAGCTCTTAGTTTTACTTCTCAAGTCCGTTTGACCCAGAAGCATGATTCTAGAGTGGAAGTTATAGAAACACTTCAGAGTGGGTATATCCTGGAAATATTTCTGATTCAGTTTTTGAAATTCCTTTGGAATAAGCCACAAACATCTCCACCACTCAACAAGACAGAGGATCTGAGCATGACATTTGTGCTAAAATACCATGTAGAACATAAGGTGACAGCAGAGTTTCATTAAAGCCAAAGGAATGGTGGGGCGCCTGGGTGATTCAGTCAGTTAAGCCGTTAAACTGCTGCCTTTCGCTCAGGTCATGATTCTGGAGCCCGCATAGGGCTCCCTGCTCAGCGGGGCATCTGCTTCTCCCTCTGACCTCCCCCCCCCCCTCCCCCGGTCTCGTGCTCTCTCTCTCACACTCTCTCCCTCAGATAAACAAAATCTTAAGAAAAAAAAAAAAAGGCAAAAGAATAGGACTACAGCCTGTTTTAAACTGCTATCTCAAGCAGCTCCTAAAATTTTGAACACACCCAGACACACCCTTCCTCTTTCATCTAATTCAGAAAATGTGTGGACAAGATTGTTGAACTCATACCCTCTCTTTAATGTTTAAATAGACTGGTGTCTGTAATGCAAATGATTACTGGTGTTGAGCCTTTTGTCATTCTGTGGAGAAAATCAGCGTGTGTGCGTGCGTGTGTGTGTGTGTGTGTGTGTGTGTGTGTAAAATACTCATGTTGGGAATACTGGACCGAAGCCCCAACTCTGGGCCAAAATATGATACATATCTCTGTTTTGAAGATACTTTGACTTATCTCAGGTGATTTATCTCAGATACTTTATCTTATTTATTTACCTGTTTTATATCACAGGCGTGTGTACGCATGCACATGCATGCGTGCACCCCCCCCCTTGAGATGGAAGGCCCCATAAGGAAGCTTGGTTATCATTAAAAATATAATCAAAGCATGAAACAAGAAGGCAATTTGAACTACAAATAAGAACTGACCACACAACTCTTCTATCTCAATGATGCCTTGTCTCTCATCTTTGTATGTGAACTTAGGTACAGAACACCAGAGTCGGCATTCCCTTTCACTGGTGCTGAAACCGCACCTCATTGGTTATATCCTCATGTCATCTGGTTTTGGGAGAATGCAGGGTTTCCTTCATCCTTCCCTTTCCTTCTCCTTTCTTTCTTTCTTTTTTTAAGATTTTATTTATTCATTTGAGACACAGATACAGAGAGAGAGAGCATGAGCGGGGGAGAGGCAGAGAGAGAGGGAGAAGCAGGCTCCCTGCTGAGCCAGGAGCCCGATGTGGGGCTCGATCCCAGGACACTGGGATCACGACCTGAGCGAAGGCAGACGCTTAACCATCTGAGCCACGCAGGCGCCCCTCCTTCTCCTTTCTTTTGCCTTTACTATTGTTCTTCATGATAGGCTAACTTGATTTTCACATGAAAATAGGAAGTCTTGCCAAGTGCCTGACAAAATATGAAGATTCTCACTGAGCTTCCTCTTTTTTTTTTTTTTAAGATTTTATTTATTTGACAGAGAGAGTGAGAGAGCACAAGCAGGGAGAGCAGCAGAGGGAGAGGGAGAAGCAGGCTCTCCACCAAGTAGGGAGCCCGATGCGGGACTAGATCCCACGACCCTGGGATCATGACCTGAGCCGAAGGCAGACGCTTAACGACTGAGCCACCCAGGTGCCCCCTCACTGAGCTTCCTCTTAATAGGTTATATATTCAGTGAGTAGTGTCACCTGTCTGAAATGTCAATACAATGAAAAACTCGAACAAAACTAAAGGAAAGGGAGCTCAGTTTAGTCATTTTTCATAATTAAGCAATTTCTGTGCAGAGCTGAACCACTTACACATTTGTTTAGTTAGTGCAGTGTAGTGGTTCAAGTCAGGAGTCCTAAAATCACACTGCCTGGTTTCAAAGCCAACCTTCCACTTACTGGCTGAGTGAACCCTGGGCAATTACATCTCCGTTTTGAGCTATAGGTTCTTTATCGGCTAAGTCAGTATGATTTCTACCTCCGACAGTTTCTATGAACATTAAATGAGGTGACATATGCAGTAGACATAGCACAATGTCTGGCATGTGGTAACTGCACAACACATATCAGCTGTTACTAATTTTTTTTTTTTAAAGATTTTATTTATTTATTCATGAGAGATGGAGAGAGAGAGGCAGAGGCAGAGGGAGAAGCAGGCTCCCCGCGGAACAAGGAGCCCGATGCGGGACTCGATCCCAGGACCCTGGGATCATGACCTGAGCTGAAGGCAGACGCTTAACCGACTGAGCCACCCAGGTGTCCCTCAGCTGTTACTAATTTATTTCAGCTAAATGTGGGAGCCATTGGTCAACTCTCAATGTTGTGAAAGATACAAAGATCAGCTTGCAATACAGTTTCAGCCCTCAGGAGAAACAAGTGAAAAGATGACAGAGATGCAAAGTAGAGTGTATTTATACATGAGAGAGGAAGGGAAGAGCAAAGTACCAGCACTGTGCAAGTGAGAAGGGGTCACTTCGGCCAAAGAAGTTCCAAGAAAGATAACAAAGAGGAAGTCCTTTTTGTGAACTGAATGAAGAACGAGAAGGAAGTAATTAGACTTCTCAGTGGAAGAGAGGAGGCTATTCTAGGAAGAAAGAATGTTGTTGGCAAAGGACACGTGAAACTGTGGGTTGTGTGTGGGGGAAGGCTGGCCCATCCTGTCTGGGTTGGATTATGGACATAAAGATGACTTGTTCAATCAGAGAAAGATAATTATCATATGGTTTCACTCATATGTGGAATATAAGGAATAGCGCCAAGGGTCATGGAGAAAGGGAGGGAAAACTGAATGCGAAGAAATCAGAGAGGGGAACAAAAGAAGAGAGACTCTTGACTCCGGGAAACAAACTGAGGATTGTGGAAAGGGAGGTGGTTGGGGGGATGGGGTAATTGGGTGATGGGCATTAAGGAGGGTATGTGATGTGATGAGCACTGGATGTTATACGCAACTAGTGAATCATTGAACATTGCATGAAAAACTAATGATGTATTATATGTTGGCTAATAGAATTTAAATAAAAAAAAGAAAAAAAAAGATGACTTGTGCCGTATATGTTTCGAAATGTGGGTCAGGACCTGAGCCTAATTTGGAAAGTAATAAGGAAACATAGGATACGTATGACAGCCATTGTAAAAATGGTATTTAAAGAATGTGTAGGAAATCAGTCCTGAGTTTTTTCGATGAAACACAATGAATTTCTAAATTATAATCAAGCCACTTTGGGTCAATTCAGATATGTCATTTGTGCCTCTGTCTCTTTGTATTCATTGATGTGCGCTTTTTTTTTTTTTGCCTTATTTTTTCCTTATACAGGTATGGTCTCCATCCCTTTGTACATCCCTCACTTGCTGTTCGATTGGGACTTTGGAAATGGACTCTGTGCATTTTGGCTCATTGTTGACTATCTTTTGTGTACAGCATCTGTGTATAACATTGTTCTCATCAGCTATGATCGATACCAGTCAGTCTCAAATGCTGTAAGTCAAAACATTCATTCACCTTCTTTAGAAGATGACATACTTGTACATTTTGCATCCCCAAGCAGAAATTTTTTTAAGTGTAGTTTTTTGTTTAGTTGGCAAACCTTAGAGGAGCCTCATTATCCTTCTGTTATTGGGCACTACGTTTTCATTGGCCCTTAGTGAACAATTTCTGTGTGTGATTTGGCTAAGTCACTCACTCCCCTACGTGCCACTAGCGTGGGAAGGCCGTCAAAGAAAATCCAAGGCAAGTTGTCGAAAGTGGTATACTGAGTCCACAGTAGATTGGATATACGTGTGAGTCACAGTAGACTTATCAAGTCCATTCTTACACAAACTAAGACCTGAATATTTTCCTCAGGTGGGACCTGGTGGGCAAGTAGAAAGATGCCCAGACTTTTGAATGTCATGAGAAAATCAATTTTGAATGGCCAAAGGAGAAAAGACAGTATACAGAGAAGCTATAGGTTAGACAGTGGGACCAGCCTGGGAGATCAAGTCCCAGTGCCAGTGTAGGATCCATGCCAAGAAAGTCTGAATTGACCCGAGATTTGGAATCTTGGTTTCAACAAGTTAGTGACAGTTCTTAAGCAAGCTAAATTTATCAGCAATAGAACAAGGGGAAAAACAAGGCAGATACAAGAAAAGACAGAAGGTGTCAGTATGGGGCAGTAATCTGCAGTCTTCGAGACCTAGATGGGAAACCTCCTTCACTCCTGAGTCCCAGGGCCCACATCTTTGGGGGATGCGACTGTGTGCAAGGGATTTTGCTAAGTGCTGGGATATAGAAATGAAGCATCAGTCTCCACTTTTGAGGAGCATAATAGGCTAATGTGGAGACAGATCCAGAAACAGGTGGGCTCAGTACCATGGACTAGGTGTGGTGTTGGAGATGTTGAGAGGCCAGTGACAGCTTTGGCTTGGGAGGACTGAGCAGCTTGGAGCAGAAGGCTTGGGAGGGTATATTGCAGAAGGCAAGGATCAACTGTAGGAACAAAGATGAGGCTCAAGTAAGATAGAAATTTATTTTCCTCTCACAGAACATTCCAGGAAAGCCTTTTCTCCAGGAACTCATCCAGGGACCTAGGCTAACCGGGTGGTTCTGCACCTTCTAGGGCAGGGGTCAGCAAACTTTTTCTATAAAGGAACCTATGGTCTCTGTTGCAGCTGCTCAAATCTGCCATTATGACACAAAAAGAGTCATACATAATATGTTAAAGAAAAAAGGAATGATTCATTCATTGTGTTCCAGTAAAAATGTATTTATCCAAACAGGTGGTGGGCCACATTTGTTTCATGGACAGTAGTTTGCTGACCCCTGCTCTAGGTCATTATTCTCCTCTGCATGGTCAAGGCCAGGTTGCTGCCACTCCAGGTTCTAGAAAGGATGGGTAAAGGGCAGAAGTCCAGGGCAAGGGGTTTTCTTTTAACCAAGTAGCGCAGAATCATACAATCATTTCCACTCACATTTTACTGGTGACATTTAGTCACATGGTCTCCCATCTCACTGCAACAAAAGCTGGGAAATGTGGTCTCTAGCTGAGCTGCCGTACTGTCAGAAAGAAGGGGGGAAAGAATGTGTTGGGACATCCAGACGCTTGGCCTCGGGTATGTCATTGGCACCAGAGTCCACTGCAGTTGGTACTAGACAAACTATGGAGAGAGTGCAGATCAGCTTGGATGAGCAATTCAGATGCCTATAAGCTCATGGTTTTCAAATTGCAGCTTGTGATCCATTATTGAGTCATGAAGTCAGTTCAGTGGGTTGTGACCACCTTTTTTTAAAATGAAAAAATACAGAAAAACCATAGTAAAACAGAATAAAAATAGAGTATAAAATATCAGAGTACCAGGTACATAATAAATATAAGTATTATTTTATGAGTACTTCTGTCTGTGCACTTAGTGATGACATAAAATGTATTTCTTAGTTTGAGTTCATCAAAATGTTCGAAAAAGAGTGCTCTAATTCATAATCTTTCCCATTTGTGCTGAAACATTTCCTTTTTTTTCTGGGTTAGCATTTCTTTTTAGTCTTCACTGGATGTTCCTAGTTAGTGTTTGCTAGGACATCCCTTTGCTGGATGTCCGAGCCCTTGGGTCTACCTCAGTTGTGTGCAAAGGTAAGAGAGAGTTTGTACAGTTAGGAAAAGTGTGTAGAAGTCACAAAGACATGAGGACTGATGTCCAGAGAGAAAATGAGTGCATTTGTTTCCTAGTCTTGCCCTGAGGAATTCCCCTGGCCACGCAGGCTCTAAATTTGGTGAGGGCTGGGTCGGCTGGATCCAAGAGCCTCAGTACGTAAGCACGGAGTCAAGTGTGTAACAAGAGCTCCACACCCCAGTGCATGGATGCTCGCAAGGGGCGCTCAGGCAGCTCTTGGGCCTTTGTTGGCGAAGAGTTCAAATGCAGCAGCGTGAGCCAGGAAGCCCTCAAAGACCACTGAAGCTCGTAGGAAGTGGTTGTGGGGAAGCCGAGCTCTTGCGGTAGTTCAATGTGGAGAGACAGTATGATAAGTCAGGGTCATGGGCTGGGCCTGGGAAATGGAAATCTGACAATAATCTGGAAAAGGAAGGCCCAATACTGATGGTAGTGTGTGATTACAGTGCTCAGACACATTTTCTGGAGAGGCAGATTTCTGTGTGGCTGAAGCAAGAGTGGGTGGGGGAAAGTAGCACAGGGTAGTTGGAAGGAGTAGGAATTCAAATGCATGCAGAATTAAGATAGTAAGTGGAAAGAGTATTTTTTTTTTTTTTTTTTTACCTGAAGATGAAGAAGGAAGCTTGAGAATAAAATCAAGACCATGAGAAATATGGTTGCTGGAGGGTGGCTAGATTCCTAGGACTGCTGTAATTAAGTACTGCACATTGGGTGGTTTAAGACCACAGAAACTTATTCTCTGGAATACATTTAATGTTTGGAGACCTGAAGTCCCAAATCAAGGCAGAGGCAGGGCGATGCTCTCTCTGAGGGCTCTAGGGCTGCCTGTTCCATGCCTTTCTCTTAGCTTCTAATATTATCAGCCATCCTTGGCATTCCTTGGCGGTCCTTGGCTTGTGTCGCTACAGTCTCTGCTTCCATTGACACAGGGTGTTCTCCCTGTGTGTTTGTGTCTTTCTTATAAGGACACCAGTCATATTGGATTAGGGCTCATTGAATATGACCTTATCTTAACTTGATTATATCTGCAAAGACCCTACTTGCAAATGAGGTCATGTACGCAGGTACCGGGACTTAGGACTTCAACCTGTCTCTTTGGAGGACACAATTCAACCTGCAACAGGCACTTACGATGGCTCTGCAATGCCATCTCATTATTTTTTTTTTTAAAGATTTATTTATTTATTTGAGAGAGCGAGAATGAGAGAGAGTACATGAGAGGGGGGAGGGTCAGAGGGAGAAGCAGGCTCCTCGCCGAGCAGGGAGCCCGATGCGGGACTCGATCCCGGGACTCCAGGATCATGACCTGAGCCGAAGGCAGTCGCTTAACCAACTGAGCCACCCAGGTGCCCCTGCCATCTCATTATTAACACCAGCAAATTCTGGGGACTGCCCTGCCTTATAAAAGAAACCCGATTGACAGAGTGTTTGGATATTTTATTGGGGCCAGAAAGGAAGCAGGATAAGAAGCAATATTCTGAATAACGAACATATTCTGTCATGGGTGGAGTACTGGGCCATTGATTGATGTCAGGAAGGCCACTCCAGCTGGCTTGGGCCTGGATTCAAGCAATGCTTGAGCTATCTGTCAAAAATGCTACCCAAAGATGAAGACATGGGCATCATCTTTTCAATTCCCTTGGATGTCCATTATCTCATTTGACCTTATGCATTATAGAAAAGAGATCACTTTCCAGCATATTGCATCACATCATTACAAAGGCTGAACAGAGCAATTAAAAAACTAAATGCAATTTTATGACCATCTGGGTATTGTTACCATCTTCATAATCATTAGATTTAGTGCAAGAGATGTATTAATTAGTGGCATGAGAAGCAGAAGGCAAAAAAGCATATTGTATATGGGAACTTGTGGTCAGCACCATATGCATTTTAGCTTAGCCTCAGAAATATCAGTAATTTGGGGGAAAAAAAACCCCACTTCCCTGCGTTTTTAAAAATAACTTTTTTTTAAAGCCTTCTTCCTCTTACCTCCAGCCAGTCGGTGAGCCCTTCCCAGCCTGCACAATCCATCAAAGAATGACAGGGCTGAGCATTGTTGTACTTTTTAATAAAAATGAGAAAACACCGTAGCACGAGATTTAGAAACTCACAGAGAAAATAGTACATGAGAGATGGTGGAAAGAGAGGCACGTTCCAGTTTCATGGGGGAAATCATTTCCTTTTCCTTGAGTGAGGAAATCAGAGAAATATGGAACATAGGAGCTGGAAGGAACCTTACTGACCTAAAAGAAGCTTAGGGACTTTGTCTGTTCCAGATCCCCTTAAAAAAATTCTTGGTTCATGTGTTCATCCCTCATATAGGGTGGGTGACCTTTTAGGTTTCTTATAGATGATATTTTTAAAGATTTCAGGATCTATTGAAGATCATGGGTCCTGAGAACTGAGAGCAATCCTTACTCCTAGAATCTCATTTTCCCTTATAGAAGCCAGGCTTCGTGACCAAGCAGACCTAGAACATTCTTTACTCTTTAAAAAAGACTGTGGTACTTGCCATGGCTGTGTCTCTCAAAGTGGCTGACCACGACAGCTTTGGCACCATTTTTGTTGAGTGGAAATATTTATAGAAAGAAATGATTTGGTAATGCTCAGGAACATTATGCTATTTCTCTATAGCAGGTTTAGACTTTTTTTGGGGTGGGGGTCATCTTCTTGGGAGCAATGTAAGAATTCTCTCTTTTTGAGGCCACCTTGAAATCTCAGGATAAACTACAGAGTAGATTCTTCCTGAATATTAGAATCAAGAAAGCCAGTGGCTTTCAAACTTGTTTGACCGTGGGAGAAACGCATTCGATAGTGGAGTTCAGTACATGCGCTTCTCTCTCTCTCTCTATGTATATCTACATTCCCAAAGCCAAAGTTTCATCAAACAGTACATACCCTTACAATTGTGAGGCACTCTGACATTGAGCGCTCTATTTCATTCAAAGAAAAATGCCGATCATGACCCAGTTGGCAGATTGTGAAACACTGTGAAAAGGGGCACTCCGTTTCAGCTGTTTTCCCATTCAGATTAGCGTCTGCGGAGTCGGGAACATCGTGTTCTTATTTTAGATATTGATCTTAACATTTTCTAGAATGTCAGAGGTTTAACCTTGAGGATTACAGATTCCGTCTGGAAGGTCATGGAGAAAGTCTGCATCGGAAACTGAACCCTCTGTCCTGGCCCATATCATGTGACCCAGTGCCAGGCAGCTTCCCTACCTCTTGCATAGCCCTGAAACTCCCGAGGGCCTGTGATATGCCTTCTGCAACCAACATATGTTCGTTATATTGAAATAATTTATTTGGTCTCTTTTAGGTATCTTACAGAGCTCGACACACTGGGATCTTGAAGATTGTGGCTCAGATGGTGGCTGTCTGGGTACTGGCCTTCTTAGTGCATGGGCCAATAATTCTAATTTCAGAGTCTTGGAAGAATTCCAGTTGGAGAGTCTTGGAGGAGAAGGCTTGTGAACCTGGATTCTTTACCGTATGGTACATCCTCGCCATCTCGTCTTTCTTTGAATTCCTGGTCCCAGTCTTCGCAGTGGCCTATTTCAACACGTACATTTACTGGAGCCTGTGGAAGCGTGGCAATCTCAGCCGGTGGCAAAGCCAGCCCACACTCCCTTCTCCTGTGTCTCCCAGTAACTGTGGATCCTCACTCAGGGGTGGACTGTTTTCAAGAACATCTCTTCCTGGACTGAAGGAAACAGTACCCTCTACTCCTTTGAAAGGGCATGAAAGAAAGAGCAGTCTCTTGTTCTCTTTAAGAGCCCGGATGAATGGCATTATAATCACTTCCAAACTGGCTTCCCTCACCCATTCTGATTCCCTAAGTTGCCACCAAAGGGAACATATTGAACTGCTCAGAGCCAGGAAATTAGCCAAGTCACTGGCCATTCTCTTAGGTGTTTTTGCCTTTTGCTGGGCTCCCTACTCCCTGTTCACAATCATTCGTTCAGTTTACCCACTAGACCAGCGTCCTCAAATAGTTGGGTATGAAATCACGTTTTGGCTCCAATGGCTCAATTCCTTTGTCAATCCTTTTCTGTATCCATTGTGTCACAAGCATTTCCAGAAGGCTTTCTCGAAAATATTTTGTATGAGAAAGCAATCCATATCATCACAAAATCGGTCAGTGTCCTCTTAAAGTTAATTTTATCCTTTGTAAAAATTTTAGTCTTAATCTCACCTACAGGAATTTGATCTGACTTTCATTTTGCCTTTTCCACTCTGCCAGGAAAGTCCATAAAATTGTAACACTTGAAAACTTAAAAAAAAAAAAAAATCGGAGCCTGGAAGTCAAGGGAAAATTATCCTGGTGAATAATAATAGTACAATTACAAATAGATGACAATGTTTTTGTAAACTCATAGCCACAAATGCACTGTACTTTTTTTACTCATTGCCTCTTCCTTGTCTTTTAGATCTTGATATAGCATTGATGGTGAAAGTTAAGAGTTCTTGTTTTCTTTCCACGTTCAGTGTTTGCTATAGCCTTAAGTGAATTTCCCTTTTTATTTTATAGTGATGAAAAATTGTCAAGTTTTAAAGCCATTTTTCCTAAAGTATACAATGGAAAAGGGGGCTATATTGCCCTCTTTGCTGGAGGTGGGCATTATGATCAGTGGGCAGGCGTGCTGAGGTTTGAATTGTCAGAAGCAGGGGGTGAGGGTGTGCCCAGATGGAAAAGTGGAAGGCCCGTGTACTTCCGGACTCTATGTTCCTGATCCCAGGAAAGAAGGAAGTGTGGGGAGGGAAGAGCAGGTAACTGCAGCTCTCAAAGTCCTCCAGTGCCGTTATCTGGGAGGCTTGGCAATCACAGGATGAGCGAGTGAGGGACGGACAAGATCATCCTCTGATTGAAAGGATGGCTTTCCTTTTTTCCTTCCTGCCCTCTTCTTCCAACTTCCACATTGGCTAAGACCTGTGTGAGAAAATATGGAAGAAAAGAGAAAGGCTAAGAGATAACAAAAGGACTATATGATTAAACCTGATGTACCTGGTATAACATTCACAGAACTAATGGATGTCAATAATTATTAATAAAATATACTTCTGTATTTATTTGATGTCTTTAACGTGTATGCAGCGCTCAGAGGGATGCCTTTATATGCAGTTAGTGTAGGTTATACTTTGCTGATGAGTCACATTTTCTTAGCCTGGTGACATTTTTTTCTTTTTCTCATTATTAATTTTTCTTCTTCCTTGTCCTCTTCTTCTTCTCTCCCTCCTCCCCCTCCCCCTCCTCCTTCTTGTGTTCTTTGCCTGTCTTTGTCATAACATTTCATTTTGATTTTGGTTAATTTCATCTCTCCTATAAGTTTTTTTTTTTTTTTTTATTTTGAGAGAGAGAATGAGAGACAGAGAGCATGAGAGGGAGGAGGGTCAGAGGGAGAAGCAGACTCCCTGCCGAGCAGGGAGCCCGATGCGGGACTCGATCCTGGGACTCCAGGATCATGACCTGAGCCGAAGGCAGTCGCTTAACCAACTGAGCCACCCAGGCGCCCCTCTCCTATAAGTTTTTATTAGTGTTTATTTTATCACTTCTCAGGTGTTCCTATATAGTTTAGTCATTTTCATATTTCTTAGACCTTTGAAATCTTGGTTAAATTCAAACACTAAAATACGAAAATCCTTTAAGTACATAAATGATTAGATATGCCCATAATTTTTATGTATACTTATGCCTTGCATTAAGTCCAAAATAGGAGATACATGATTAACATTCAATAGTAATCTTGAAAATTTGAGAAATAAACCCTCATAAATATGCAAGTTTTTATAAAGTTACTTGTCAGCTATTGTTTTTGACATTTATACATTAGTAGTTGTGGATTTCATATGATCACTGGAGGCTCGAATGTTCATTGAATGGTGTGGCTCCATGAAAACTTTTTCTGATTGAACCCTAGTGGAAACATGCTTAAATATTCATATGTATTTTCTAAAATATAGAAAATATAATATATATTGTATTTCATTCAAAGATGTCATCAGTGTAAAACATACTGTTACTTTATTTATCACTATAAAAGAAAATGCTGCAAATTGTCTATGAAACAATACTTTAAAAATCACATTGCTAGGAAGTCTCATTCTGATTGCAGAGTTGTTGAAAGGTGAGCAATATGTGTCTTGGAAGTGATAAAGTATGATACATTTATGATGAATGAACAGAACAAGGCTAATCCTCTGTGAAATGAGAGTTTGAATAAATAAATACTTTTGATGGAAAATTCACATATTCATTCAACGAACGTTTATTAGGGGTCCATCATGTGTTAGTTACTAGTATACTGTAAAGACGCCTATGAACCTCGTTGATTTAGTTCCCTTGGGGTAGGAATTTTACTTTGGGGTTCTCTTACTACGACACTGGCACCCCATAGGTGCTCAGTAGATATTTACGGAAAAGGCATGCATTAGGCCTTTTCCTTAAAAATAGAATATAAATCCTAGGTTTAAAATTCAAGTCTTGGGGCGCCTGGGTGGCTCAGTTGGTTAAGCGACTGCCTTCGGCTCAGGTCATGATCCCAGGGTCCTGGGATCGAGTCCCACATCGGGCTCCCTGCTCGGCGGGAGGCCTGCTTCTCCCTCTCCCACTCCCCCTGCTTGTGTTCCTGCTCTCGCTGTCTCTGTCTCTGTCAAATAAATAAATAAAATCTTTAAAAAATAAATAAATAAAAATAAAATTCAAGTCTTTTAAATTTGCCCTGGAGGAACTTTAAAATATGTTTTTCATTATAAGAAAAGTAATATGTACCAATCATAAAAAGAAAAGACAGTAATAAAATAATTCCTATACCCAAGAAACAGACATAATTATTAGTTTGGTGTAGGTGTTTCTAGGGGGAAAAATAACATAATTCCATTTTTTAGAAACACGTGTTTGTATATCTAAACTTCTCACAATCTCCTCGGGTGAATTTTGCCCTAAAATGAAGGCTCCTATTCTAGTATGAGTAATTACTGTATCCTTCCCACAAATGGAGCTAGCTTATAAATACTTATTAAATTTTAAATAAAAAATAATTCATTTCAAATTGATTTAAAATACTTCAATACTTAATATTTAAGTATTTTTAAATACATATTTAAAAAAATTTTAAATACTTACTAGGTCATCTTAAATCCAGACCCAAAACCACTGGTATAATTGTCAGAACATTCCTTAGAATGTGGGTTCCTAAGTGTTGACTTTGGTTGGCCCGTTTAGAAATAGATTCAAAAAGAGTGAAGAGAGATTTAGGGATATAAATGCCACTTATGACAGATACTTCAGGTCTAGTCTTTTATTTTTAAAGATTTTTATTATTTATTTGACAGAGAGAGAGAGAGAGTGAGTACACAAGCAGGGGGAGCAGTAGAGGGAGAGGGAGAAGCAGACTCTCTCCTGAGCAGGGAGCCTGACTAGGGGCTCAATCCCAGGACCCTGAGATCATGACCTGAGCCAAAGGCAGACACTTAACCCACTGAGCCAGCCAGGCACCCCCAGGTCTAGTCTTTTTATGAATCATGAGGGTTTTGATTTAAGTAACAGAATAATCATATCTGTTTTACAGGAGAGCTTTTTGTGGCTGTTTGGTAACTATTTCTTGCAGCAAGGATCTTGGCATTTGAAGAAATTATTTTTCACATTATAATTTCAGAAAAAGAAATTCTAGCAGACAAAGTAAACTTTTGGTTCTAATGACTGTTACCAGTCAGGGTTGAGTCAAGAAAACAGAAGCCATGTTAATTATTTCAGACCGAAGGAATTTAATACACAGAACTCGGTGAATATTGGAAAGCTAAATGAGCAGGAAGTAGATGTTGACAGAGTCCAGACATAATAACTTAAACGAGGAACTACCATCTTCAGGAAGACAGAAATGAGAGAGAATCAAAGAGAATCTGGGATCCCAGAGGACCCATGCTTGGAGCTCTGACTGGTCCTCATGGCCAATAGTTAAGGCCTGGAGGGCCAAGGGGTGGGGCCAACTGGCACTCAGAGTTCCTGGGGGTGGGGCGGGATACTTACCTTTGTCATCTCCATTTACCTGTGGTTCCCCCCAGGCATGGCACTTGCAACTCCTGCTCTGTATGCAAAAGGGAAGAGTGATTCACGAAACTAGTGAGTCCCCCAGAAAGTACGAGCATGGCCTTTTCTGTTTGAAGTCTTCCGTTTTGGGGCTCTTTCAATTAGGATTCCTCTGGTTACAAGCGACAGAAACACAATTGGAACCACCTGCGCCGAAGTGAGCCTCTTGGTTCCTGTTGCCAAAGAGCAGAAAGACAATGGTGGGAGACAGTCCAGTGACTCTGTGACAACTTCATTTTATACTGTAGCTTCTCCACAAGGCTGGGATAATGAATGCTCACGTTTTCCATCAGATAGGGAAAGGGCCTCTCCTAGTAACTGTGAGAAAAAAAAAATCTTGGAAAATATTCATCGAGTGCCCAATGGTTATCTTGTGTTGGTAACGTGGGACCCATCCCTGCCGCGGAGACTAGATACCAGCACCGCCCTCTTGGGTCAGGTCCTCCTTCAGACTAATCACGGGCAGGGAGGTAGGGTCAGCCCATTCAAACCACGTGACTTCGCGAGAGGGAAACCGTTTCCTTAAATGAAGAGAGGTACGGTTGCCCAAAGAAGAGGGAAGAGATAATAAAAGTCTACTCCAAGGGCTATTCAAAAATTGAGGATGTCGGGGCGCCTGGGTGGCTCAGTCGTTAAGCGTCTGCCTCCGGCTCAGGTCATGATCCCAGGGTCCTGGGATCGAGCCCCGCATCGGGCTCCCTGCTCGGCGGGAAGTCTGCTTCTCTCTCTCGCTCTCCCACTCCCTCTGCTTGTGTTCCCTCTCTCGCTGTGTCTCTCTCTGTCAAATAAACAAATAAAATCTTTAAAAAAAAAAATTGAGGATGTCATGAAGATCTGATTGTCTTCCCTACACATTGCGAAAGGCTGCCCAAATGGACACAATTTTCTATCCCTTCCTGTATCCTCACCCTTTGCCACGTGACTTTGTAGCTCTTCTCACCAAGAGGGACTTGCTGTGGCCAATAAACTGTGGCTAATAGGCAGGTGAAGGGACGCCATGTCAGTGTCAAGCTTAGGTCTCAACAAGTGGCCTGTGCACATCTGTTCTACCTCTCAGAAACTTGCTCAGCTGCCAGGTGCACACACCCAGGCTAGACCACAGAAGGATGAGGTTCCACATGGAGCAGAATCAAGCTGCAGTAGCTGAGCCCGTCTTAGAGAAGCTGCCCCCCGCCCCCCCACCCCTATGCCCCAAGGCTGACTCAGCAGCCGAATGGTGGTGCCTGGGCAAATGCAGGCTAACCAAGACCGGCTGAAAGAAGCCTCGTGTGGCCCAAACCACTGTGCTCACCCAGAGACTACTGAGAACTGGCAAGACACTGCATTTGGGGAGTGGTTTGTATTCAGCAATAGCTAGCAGACATGGCAAGCGCTTTCCCTCCTGTGTTGATTTCAAGAGAGATGTACATATTTACATCACTCATTCTTCTTGGGGAACTGAAACCAGAGACATAAAAATTATTATGTAATAGGACAGACATTTTTTTAAGGCCACACTTACTTCCCCATGGAAACCCAGTTATTGCAAAATGACTTCATAGCAAGGACAAACGATTTTGCAACATCACAAACCACACAACAAAACAATAGTAGGGTAGATGCAACCATGAGGGTAAAGCTGCACTGTGCGGATGGAAGAGAAAGGGCATCACAAGTTCCCACAAGCTGTTCTTAGCTACACACGTCTCTCCCTTAATTGCCTCCTTCAATTTCTTCATGTTTCTATCTTAAGTCAAATACTGCAACCTCAGGACTGGTTATGGGGTTTGTATTAAATAGTCTCTCTTTTTTGGCTGCTTTTCTCCTTGCTCAGGCCTGTAGGCACATCTTTCTAGGCATAAACTTCTACTAGGAAAGAAGAGGAGGAGGGAGAAGACTTTAAACGGAACCAGCCAGTCTGGCTAGTGCTGAGTCGCTCTACGAAAGATGAGCAGCAGAAGCTGAATTGATCTCTCATTCAGATTTCCATGCTGCCTTTCTCCACTCTCTTACCACAGGTCACAAGGAGTGGGCCATAAAAGGAAACATCTTGCAGGAAAAGTTAAGGTGACTGTTAGTTAACCAGAGCCTAAGGGAGTTAACCAGACAGAGCAGGTTAGTTTACCTGCTGAGGTGGTACAGAGCCTAACTGACCTGGGGGAAGAAAGTACCCAACTCCAGCTGGCTACAGCCATCCTGACCCATTTAACTGTGGAGAAAAAAAATCCAGGAGCATTTGTGAGTTCCCAGTCTAGAGTCAAGGGCTCACTGAAAGACCCGGACCTCATCACAGGACTGAAGAACACATCCCTTTCCCCACACACCTCCCTACCACATTCTAAAGGCCTATTTACAGGAGGTCCTTTTACTCAGTACACCCTGTCTGGCTATCAGAAAAAATTTCGAGGCATACCAAAAGGTGGAAAACACAATTTGGATAGACCGAGCAAGCTTCAGAACCAGACATGGCAGGGACGTTGGAATTATCAGACCTGGAATTTAAAGTAACGATGATGAATATGCTAAGGGCTCTAATGGATAGAGTAGACAGTATGCAATAACAGATGGGCGGTGTCAGCAAAGCCGTGGAAACCGTAAGAAAAGGGAACAGTTGAAACATTTTTCTGATGTTCAGAAAATCTAAAACTTTTAATAGTCACAATAAAGACATAAAAGATACACTTTGCCCTTGATAGAAAGGCTTTTATCAGGTCCTTCTTAGAATTGAAAGACGAATGGTTTAAAATGATTACTGCATCCTTCCGGTGCTCTTGCCCCAGTCAGAAGCATCTGGGTCATGGCCAAGGTGGCAGTTAAGAAACTGGTTGGATGTTCTGCCTTTGCTAGCTTCCTATTTCTGGAATACAACTGTTTTGAGTTCAACCCTTGTTTCTGGGGTTTGTTCCTCGGGCTTCATGTGGCTCATGCTGGGCTAAAGTTCATTATTCTTACTGAGCTACGGATAGCTCTCAAGGGGCTGCCGTCCTCCTGGAATGGAGTGGGACACCATGGTCTACTCCTCGGCATTCTTCCCTCTCCCGCATTCACGAGAACCCAGAAGAGGATGGCCTGGAGTTCTGACCGCCACACTCTTGTACCCCGTTCTCTGGACTGAGGACAGTATCTGCTGCTTGAGGTATTAGCTTCAATGGGGTTCATACCACGGAAAGGGTACTGGGGGGCAGTACACCTTGCCTGTAAGGGTTACGTGTCATCTGGCTTGGAATCAACATGGACATGCACACAAATGTGCGCGGCCGTGAGAGACACAGCATGATGAATAGTTCCTTTTATAGCGATGTTTGTAGGGATGCAAGAGCTCGGCTCCATCTCTCCAAGCAACCCAGTCCCCCCACGGCAAGGCCACGTAGCTCCTCTCCCTGACCAGCACAGACAAGGCTTCGACTAGAAAAGGCTAGAATAGGATTTGCATGGATAACGGTAACGTGGAAATTTATGTACGTGCCAGACAGGATTAATGACCTGTTTCCTCAGAACACCGGTGTAAAAGGATACCGTTGTTATTCTTATTCCATGGACAGGGAAACTGAAGAGGACAGAGAGTAGATGACTTGCCCCAGCGGTACAATCAGGAGGTAACGAAGCCAAACGTGAACTCGGGGAGTCTGTCCCCGGAGCCCAGATGCGCGAGCCCCATGCCACACGGCCTCTCACCACGTATCAGATCTGCGCTCACGCCTCCCACACAGGGATGTTAGTGGGTCAGAGCTTTCACAAGGAAGGGAATGTAAGTGAACTCCACAAAACCCCAATCAAAGCAAATAAAAGCAAAACAAATCAAAATCAACAAACCCCAAATCGCAGGGTCTTTCACGACCTTCACAGCCGCAGTGCCTGTTTTCTCCACAAGATGGCAGTAATTCCGCATAGTTTCGCGCCCGCGTATTTCTGTTTGCGCAGCCACTGAATAAATACATGGGTAATAACTGTTTTTTGTTACAATTTAAAGAAATCTGATAACAGCCATCTCACTTGTCAATATTTTAAATGGAATTAACTCATAAAATCAGGGAAGGCTATCTAAACTCTGGAAAAACAAAACAATGACCTCTTCCCCCCGCCCCAGAAGGTATGACTGCCCCAAGGTGCTCACATAGGGGCACCAGTGTGCACATACGTACATCACACACACACACACATACACCCACACATCCACCTTGTCTCACACAACCTCCCACATCCTCCCACACACACACATCCAAACACCTACAGCAACCCATACACACGTCTATACACCCACACGCATATACTCCCCTCCACAGCCTCGTAGACATAAACACGCATACATACATAGATACACACATTTCAACAGGAATCTTTTTTCAAGGAATCTTTTAAAAATCCCTTAAGAGGAAAGAATAAAAGTTTTTCTGTGCCTATTTCATTAGTATTATTTGCTAATCTTTTCTTTGTAAAAACATTACAAATTACTGTCTTTTAAAAAAACACTGCATGACAGGACCTCCAATGCCTATACGAAATCTTTCTTCCCAAAAAGAGCTTCTGCAAAAAGAAACCATCAACAAAGTGAAAAGACAACCTATGGAATGGGAAAAATACTTGCAAACCATGCATTTCATAAGGGAAGGGGTCAATACCCAAAACGCATAAAGAACTCACATAACTCAACAGCAAAAAACCCCCAAATTACCCAATTAAAAAATGGGCAAAGGTTCTGAACAGACATTTTTTCCAAAGACGATGCACGAAAAGCCAAACACAAGTACACAAAAAGATGTTCCACATCACCAGCCGTTAGGGAAATGCAAACTAAAACCACAGTGAGATATCACATCACACCTGTTAGAATAGTCATCATCAAAAAGACAAGGGATAATAAATGCTCTTTGGATGTGGAGGAAAGGGAACCCTTGTGCACTGGTGGTGGGATTGAAAATTGGTGTAGCCCACAGTGGAAAACAGGATGAAGGATTCTCAAAAATTTAAAAATAGAACATACAATTCAGCAATTCCACTTCTGGGAATATATATCCCAAGGTAATACAGGATATCTGTACTCCCATGTTCAAAGCAGCAGTATTTACAATAATCAAGACAAGGAAACAACCCAAGTGTCCATTGATGGATGATGGATAAAGATGTGGTATATACATACAATGGAACATTACTCAGCCATAAAAAAACAAGGAAATTCTACCATTTGTGATGACATGGACCTTGAAGGCATTATGCTAAGGGAACTAAGTTAGATGGAGAAAGACAAATACTGTCTTATTTCTATGTGGAATCTAAAAAAAAAAAACCCAAAACAAAAAAACAAAATGCCAACAAACTCACAGATACAGAGACCAGATTGGTAGTTACCAGAGGTGGAGAGAGGTGCTGGGGATTGGAGGAAGGTGGTCGAAAGGTACAAGCTTCTGTTACAAGATAAGTAAGTACTGTGATACAGTGTACAGTATGATGACTAGAGCCAACACGGCTGTATGATATATAGGAAAGTCATTAAGAGAGTAAATACGAAGAGTTCTTAATGAAGGAGAACATTTTCCCCCTTTATTCTTTTCTTTCTATTGTCTCCATATGAAAAGATGGATGTTAGCTGAGTCTCTTGTGGCAATTTTTTCACTATATGTATAAATCAAGCCATCATGCTGGACACCAAGCCTGTGATATATGTTAATTATTTCCCCAAAGAATTGGAAAAAAATTTTCTTCTCCACAATTCACTGAAAACCAGTAATTCTTATCTTACAGACATACTAGCTTATGCCCGTCTTTCTGAAACTATTATTTTATTGGCATTTCTTTTTTTTTTTTAAAGATTTTATTTATTTATTTCAGAGAGAGAGAATGAGAGAGAGCACATGAGAGGGGGGAGGGGCAGAGGGAGAAGCAGACTCCCCGCCGAGCAGGGAGCCCGATGCGGGACTCGATCCCGGGACTCCAGGATCATGACCTGAGCCGAAGGCAGTCGCCCAACCAACTGAGCCACCCAGGCGCCCTTTTCATCTATTCTTTACATTTCTCGGTGATCCCCCAAAGTAGCTATTTCTTATAGTAAGATCGGTATACCAAAATATCCAAAACTTTAACAGTCAGAGGCAGCTGTGAACTCATGATCCTCTAACTTCGAAGATCTTCATAAAAACAAGTTTCACCTTTGTTTTCTCCTTTTGAGAAAGCACCACCTACTGACTAGATTTGGTATTGCAGCTCAGGTCTAGCTAATGTCCAGCCCCCAAAGCTTATATTATCAGAAGATAAAAAGAGAAATTATTTTAATTACAAAATAATTTCTAATTTCATGTTACACCGTGTTCCATGAGTCTAAGCCACATTTAAAATCTTTATCTTGGCCTCAATTTTCCATACCTTTTAATTGGGGCATCCCTCAGTGATGATAGGTCTTTTAGATTTACACACAATTTTGACTAAGGAGAGTTTCAGATACTGTTGATGCAGATTACACTTTCATTCCATCTCTATCAATCAACATCCATTTCATGTATTAAAATCCTGTGAGGTTTGTTTTGCAATTTGGGAAAGAGAAAGAAATTTATTTTGGGAGAAGAAAAACTGGCAAGAAAGAAAGGAGTGGGTAATAATGTCTATTCATCTTTCTGCCTTATATTTGAACTACTCCGGAGAAAGGAATGAGGACTGGAAGTTGATAAAATTATTTTACTTGAGGACTTCCTTCCAGGCAAGGGATGATCCAGAAGTTGATAAAAACTGTCAACAGAGACTTTGTGATTCTTTTGGTCTAACAGAACTGCCTTGGTGACCAGATGTCAAAATGTGACACAGAGCTAGGAAGGAAGCCGTTCTCCTCCACACTGCCAGGAACCCAGCACTGTTCTGAGAACCCGGCCTCCACTTCATCTGGAGTTGAGTATGACCACTGGATTCTCCTGACCGGCACTGGCCGTGCTTAGCCTTCCCCAGGCAGGAGGCTTCGCACCTGGTAGGCAAGGAGAAAGGAGAGCCAGAGATAAGAAAAATGGCGCTTGCCTCATGCTGACTGTGGCTGACAGCCTCGCTTGTGGGCATGTACCAGGGTGTCTGTCAGATAGGACAGGACAGGTACAGAAAGGTCAATGTATGGGGATCAGACAGGTGTGGGTTTAATCTATCACAGTTTCTCCAAAAATTAAATGCTTCTTTTTCTCTGTATATATTTATGATAAAATTATGATACCTACACATATATATTCATGTTTAAAGTAGTCACAGGCTAAGGAGGTCTGGGATATTGGGGCAACATCCCCTATCACCACCAGCCGCTTCAGTAGTAAACTTGTTACCCATGGTGCAATGCGAGCAGGTGTAATTGGGATAATCACCACCCCTGGGGGAAAGGGGTAGGGCACGGAACCCACTCTAGCTTCTCTATCGCCACTGCATCCAAGATTGGGTGGGAAGGAGAAGGAGGGTGAACGTGGGGAGAGGGGCTGAGGAGAACTGTTTTCAAACTCATGCCTGTAGCTTCACTGTTTACTTCTAGAAGTTTACTTGGCCATCGATCAGGGTTAACTCGGGACTTGGCTCCTTCCGTCTGAAAAGCACCCATTAGTTTTCACAATGGCGTGTCAAACGTCTAAAGCCGTAGAAGAACAGAGACGGGAAATGAAAGGTGATAAAGCCACAGAGCCCGGCCGCCGCCGTTCTCCGCAAGTCTGCGCCGCGTCCCCGCACAGGCCGACTTCAATGGAGGCTCTGTGCCTGCAGAGCTGCCCCGGTACCTGGCCTCCTCACCCCTCATCACATTCTGAGGTGGGCAACACCAGCTTTTGACTCAGGAAGCAATTTTAAAATCCGTCCTGTTTTGATCCCGCAGGCCTGGTTTCATCTGGTTAATAAGCTCTGCGTGCGAGGCCCCATCCGTTTACCTCCCCTGGGTAGCTGTCCTCCGCAAGCCCACCCTCCAAGGGTCTGCAGACAGGACCCTCTTCCCCCTGGTGACCGAACCCCCCCGGCCGCGCCGCCTTACGCAGAAGGACCCGCCCCGTGCCGGCCTGACCTTGCCGGGAGGAATTTCTCGCTCCAGCTTGAATTTCCTTCCCGTCTACCTTCAGGCCTTTACTGCTGGCCACGCTCCCCTTTGACCACCCGGAATAAATCTTCCCTGCCTCCCTGACAGCTGCTGATTTGGCTTCTTTTCTTATTTTATTTTATTTTTTTAATTGAAAGTAAATCTTCAAAGGGGCCCAGCCACCTGAGAAGCTCCGCCGAGCCCTGCAGCTGGGCGAGTGAAGCTCAAACAGAAGTGCTGCATTTTATGGTGTCCCCCCTCCTGCCTGCGGGGGGAGACGGGGATCGCGGGGGCTTTGTGTGCTGCCGGGGCCACTCAGCTTTCAACTCTGCTTTTGCATTAGAAGAAGGGAATTTGGACGTGGGTAAAGTGGTTGGGGAGAGGTTTTGAATGTGGCTGTGTGACCTGAGACAGGTGCAGAGAGAGAGAGACAGAGACAGAGACAGAGACAGAAGGAAAGAGCCAGAGAGGGAGGAAGAGAGACATTTGCAGAGGGAAGTGTGAGTTTGCAGGCAGAATGCAAGTTCAGTTTATTTATAAGAGAAATCTGGGGTGTCTCTGTGTTGTCTGCCTAGACGATTGGGGGTACGTTGCAGAAGGAAATTTATTTTATTTTATTTTTTTTCATTTTATTTATTTATTCATAAGAGACAGAGAGAGAGAGAGGCAGAGGGAGAAGCAGGCTCCCCGCTGAGCGGAAAGCCCGATGTGGGACTCGATCCCAGGACCCTGGGATCATGATCTGAGCCGAAGGCAGATGCTTAACCATCTGAGCCACCCAGGCACCCGAAGGAAATTTGTTTTAAAAAAGCGTATTCAAATTCAAACGATCAGTTTGTGGTACCAGGAAGCAACGATGTGTTGGACCGCACAGAATTAGGAGTCAAGGATCCTCCATTTTGTTCTAGGGTCTTCTTAGGTACTGTGTCATTGTCAGGGGTCCCTTCAGGTTTCTATATCCACCCCCAAACACAAGTTTTTATTACAGAAATTCAAAAATACGCGGGGCAAGTTGAGAAAAGAATGTAACAAATACCTTTGTACCCACTACCTCAGTTCAACAGTGGTTAACAGTTCTTCCATATTTGTTTTATCTTGAATTTATCTCTGTCTCTGGGTGTATACATTCTATCCCCCTCCCCACACAGGCATATTTGTTATTTGTTGAACTGTTTGAAAGTAGATTACAGACATCCTGACGCTTCATCCCTAAATACTCCAGCTTGCATTTCCTCATAAGGACATCCTCCTATCCAACTACATGGTATGATGATCACACCTAAGAAAGTTTAAAATGATTCCCTAATAACATTTCACATTCGGTCCATATTAAAGCTTCTGCAGTTGACTCCAAATGATCTTTTATAACTGATTTTTGTTTTGAACCAGGAACCAATCAAGAATCACCATAAATTTGGTTGTTAAGGTTTTTAGTCTCTTGGCCTCTCTTCTCTCCTTGAAGTAGAACCTCCATAGAAAGTGTACAGATCTCGAATGTGTATCTTGATGAATTTTTAAACAATTGATTTTGTTTTTAAGAGCAGTTTTAGGCCTTGATGAATTTCTATTAAGTATACTCCTATGTAAGCACTAACCAGATCAATACATCGGATATTTTCATCACCCTGGAAGGTTTTCTCATAGCTTTTCCTTGTCAATATCTCTTCCTCCCATCTCCCAGAAGGGGTGAGGATCTGGAGTTCTCATACCTTTTGGCTGGGAGTATAAACTGGTTCAACCACAATTTTAGGAAAATTGTTTGCCAGAATCTAAGAAATTTCAACTTGTACTGACTCTATGATCCAGTAATGCCATCTCTCCGTATATACTCAAGAGGAAATGATTGAATATGCCACTAAGAGACCTGTGCAAGCAGCTTTGTTCATAATTTCTCCAAACTGGAAATATCACAAATGCCCATCAACAATAAAATGGGTAAATATGTGGTGGTATATTTGTGCAAAGGAATACTACGCAGCAGTAAAAAGGAGAGCACTATTGAATCATGCAATAGCTTGGGTGAATCTCAGACATTATCTTGAGTGATACAACTTGATACAAAGAGTATAAAATATATGATCCTCATAGATAAAGGTAAAAAAACCACAAAAATAATCTCTTGTGAGAGGTCATTAGTTTTCCTTTAATTAACAAACACCACTTTTCTTTTCATGGCATTTTTTTTTTTTTTGAAGAGACTAGGAGAGTTGTTTTGTAGAATATCTCATATTCTGGATTTGTCTGATCATTTCCTTGTTTAAGTTGATCCTTTGCAACTGAAGATCCATGAGAGAACTGAGCTGTCATGTCCTAAGGCACCCATTTTATGTTATGAATTAACTTCTATCCCATGCAGATAGAATGGGACTAGTTGTGTTTCATTGGGAAGATTGAGTAAGTCATTACTCAACTCATTTTCTGTGGCCTCTGGTTCAGTTGAGGAACTCCAGTCGAGAAAGGCATTTCATGGCAGATTGTTCCATTATTAGTGATGTGGATGTGAAGTTTGATCACTTGGTTAAGGTGGTAGCAGCCAGATCGCTCCATTGTAAAGGACGTTTTCCCAAGTCTCCATGGCTTAACAACCTCATTTGTCAATATGAAGCACTCATAGGTCAGTATCTCCCACTTGATGAAATAGTTTATTTCCAGCAAATTTGGCTGCAAGGTAAGATTGTTCAAAACAAAATGGTTATTTCACCTACAGGGCTTCACCCTGAAATGGGAACTTCATAACATGAAAAAGACATCTTTTTTTTTTTTTTTTTACAAGACCAGTGCTCTAACCCCTGAGCTATGGAGCCTTTTTTTTTTTTTTTTAAAGATTTTTATTTATTCATTTGACAGAGAGAGAGACAGCGAAAGAGGGAACACAAGCAGGGGAGTGGGAGAGGGAGAAGCAGGCTTCCTGCGGAGCTCGATCCCAGGATCCTGGGATCATGACCTGAGCTGAAGGCAGATGCTTAACGAGGCACCCTGAAAAAGACATCTTAACCATAGTAGAACATTCTTAATCTTTGAGATTTTTAGGTGACATAAAATAAATTCCCTTGTTACTTGAGATAATTTGATAAGCATGATATTTTTGATATTAAAATTGCTTAGATTAAGGACACATGATACTGCATTTGTATGCATTTTGGTGGTGATAAATATTATGGGAGATAATGTTTAAATCATTGGCAGGAACCATACTAAGGATTTCATGTATATACCTCGAAGGCAGACCTGGGAGAGATGTGTTTCAAAGCATTTTGTATTTTCAAAAGTAACTTTTAAGAATTCACTTCTGTACTCTAACTTGAAGAAGGAAAAGTGGTTTAAACATGATTATCCACTGGCTTCATGGGAAAGAAATAAGTGACTTGGACAGGTTTTGGTGCCATAATCATCATACCAATCCAGAATAGTTTAGTGGAGAAAGCCCAATGGTCAAGTCTCACTTACTACCTGAGTAACCATGGCCAACTCACTCTAAGCCTTGACATCCTTCTGGCAGATTAAAGATAGCCACAAATTGATTTGTTGTTCCTTCCTTCAAGGGGTTGGGTCCATGTCTGCTCCCCTTGAATATTGGTGAGTTCTGGGACCACTCTGGCCAATACAATATAGCTCAAGTGATGATGTGTCAATTTCTGGACCCAAACCTTAAGAGACTGGAAGCTGCCATTTCCTGTCTTTTGGGACGCCCACTTTTGAAACCTACCTATCATGTTCGAGGAAGCCCAAGCAGCCTTGTGAAGAAACCCATGTGGAGAATAACCCTGAGCTGACATCACTGACTGAGCCACCAGCTGACAGCTTGTCCCACCTTGCCAGCCATGTGAGAGAACTATTCTTAGAGGTAGATCCTCTAGTCCTCAAAGTGCTGGTGCACGGAGCAGGGATAGCCATCTCCACCAAGCACTGCCCATAATTGCCGAGTGGTGAGTAACATAAATGAGTGCTCCTCTTAAGCCACTAGCTTGTTATTTAGCAAAGATAATAGCAACAATCTTCATTTGCAATATGGTGGTCAACCCACTTGTCTTGTACACACAAGGAAGGTCAAATAGGATTGGCTATATGAGAGTGCCTTGCACACCATAAAGCAATTCTATGCCAGTGTAAGGTGATAGTCTCTGAAGTAACCAATAGCATGGAAGGATTCTGTAAATATTATCAATCTGAAGTAGGCATATTGCTCTAATTTCTATTGAGCCCATCTCCTGAAGTTAGAAACAGTACCAATTACTTTTTTTTTTATTGTGACAAGATAGACATCACATAAAATTTACCATTTTAACAATCTTCAAGTGTACAGTTCAGTGATACCAGGTACATTCGCCTTGTTGTGTAGACTACCATCTATCCCTCTTCAGAACTCCAGTTGCTATTGATAACAGGAAATACATCTTCTTAACAAATATATTTTTCTATTCTAAATATGAAGTGAAGCTAAGTCATCTTAGCACTGTATATAATTATGGTAATTTCAGGAATGAGCCCATGTGCTGTAAAGATAGATAGGTTTCTAGAGAGACCGTAAAGAATGGCAGCCCACAGTCTGCAATGGAGACTCTCTTTCTTCCCAGAGCCCATTTTATTCCTGTAGAACCTCAATTAGTCATTAGTCAGCATGGGGATGGGGGAATATTTAGAGAGAAATGAGCACTTATTAAAAAGGGCCAAGAGAGCAAGTTTTCAAAGTTAGAACACTCCAATGAAACCATTTTATATATAAGCAGGCCCTCCAGAGTTAGCACACATACTTGCACCTGGGCCCCACCTGGACATAATTAGTTTCCCTGTGCTCAGAGCAGAGAAAACACCAAAGAAAATGATGTCAAAAAACTGAGCAATCTGTCATGATCTGTGCTGCACAATTAAAGCGGTGTGCTTTCTGTAAGAATTATGTAACACAGATGACATGGTATTTAGATAGCCAAGACTGGGAAACCATCTGGTTATGTTTGACTTCACAGCTATTATGTCTGTTTCCTGAATTGTTTGTATACTTCGGGGAGGGACTCATGTGAAGGAAGGATGAAACGCTCTTGGTTGATCTGTAAGAAGTACTTTTTATCTATCTGCAAATTAAAATGTTCTGGGAAAGACTTTTAATTCCAAGCAAGCAGAATCCTCAGGACTCGAGGACCAAAATAAAAGGTAGGCAAAGACTGGGTGGACCCATTCGTCACAGCAGCATGTTTGGGGTTGGAGAACAGTTAGCATATCTTGAAACAAATGGGAAAATGTATTGTGTAGCCTTATGTGATCCATCCACCCAACTCTCTCTTTTTGGCAGGGAGGAGAATCAGTGTCATTGCTTGTGGTCACAGACTTTCTGTCAGAGTGATAAAAAGCTTTGGATATACTGATGATGGTTGCGTAACACTGTAAATGTAATTAATAGCACCGAACTGTATACTTAAAAATGGTTAAAAGGACACATTTTACATGATAGGTATTTTACCACAACTTAAAAGAATTCGTACTATAATAGACCAAAACCCATTGAATTCTACCCTTAAAATGGGTGAATTGCATGGCATGTCAATCATATCTCAATAAAGCAGTTGCTTATACCTTAGGGACACTCACTTTTCCTTCACTCTGCATTTGGCCTACAGAGACCATGAAAAACCTGAACTGGAAAAATAATAAAGCACGCCTCATGGGGGAGAGGGATCTCCTCACAGCCTGAAGAGATTCAGATAATGAACTCAGAAGCTTGCCTTGCTTAAGAGGCTGAAGACCACGGGATATGGCCAGGGCAGAGCGTGTGGTTTAGAATCATTCCATGGTTGGTAGGGTTATTCTCCTGAAAGGTAACTTTGACAAGCATAAAGCTCTTCCCAGAGAAATCACCATGTCTAATGATGGCCTTGGCTCTGGGCTGCAGTGGGGGCATAACCACCTTTTGAGTATCAACCTGAACCCTCACTGGCTTGAAAAACAGTGATGTGAGTTTGAGTTGAGTCTGATGAGCCATTTCTTCCTGCTCTTCTCTGTGATGCTATGTCTGCGATGGAGAGTGATCAATGTTTTTAAAATGTGCATTTGGAGTTACAGGAGAGGCCATCCAGAGTGTCCACAATGTCACCGGAGGAGACAAAACCATTCATGGTTCAGCAGCAGCACACCAAGAAAACAATACCTCCCCAAACAGATCAAACCGCTGCTCATCAATCTGGTGCAAGCTGCAGGTTGCCTGACTAAATTACTGTCGGAGAGGCAGACGAGCACAATTTGTCAGTCAGCACTGAGTTTAAATGAGCAGAGATACACATAAAGCCAGCAATGCAATTGTAATTAAGAATTATAGGCATCAAGTTTCAACCGACGCTTTCTTAAGGTAGCAGTGACTGAGCTCTTAGAAACATCTGAGGGATCCAGAGTGAGATTAAAGCCAGAGCATGGGCTGCTCTACAGTTTAAGCAACTTGTCATGTATAAACGTGATGTGCTGATGATGGGGAATCCATGAGAACTCGATTTTTCCTCTTTTCTTAAAAAACTGTATATCACACATATGAAAGAATAATAATAATTTAATATTAATATAATAAAATGATGCTCTTGGACCCACTACCCGGATTAAGAACCAGAACACCTTGATTTGTTTTAATGGTGGTTGAGATCATTGTGAGAATTGACACATCTCTGGGTGCTGAGTTGAGCGGGGTTGAATACATGTTGCGTGCCGACAGTGAGTTAGCGATGAAGCGCGTGAAGATGAATAAAAGCAGCCTTGCCTCAGAGAGCTTACAGTCTGGAAGGGAGAAGAAGATGACAGCACAATTAGCTCTGCATCCCATGAACCCACAGGAAGAGTAGAGGCGTCACAAGAGAGGCAGGCAGCGTTATGGAAGCTTGGAAGAAGTTGGATCGGATGGGATGGGGAGGGCTGTGAGGACAGGAGCTCAGGGAAACCTTTGTGAAGAAAGTGGCATTTGAGCTGAACGTCACTGGTAAGCAGGGGTTTTACGAGATATGAGAGGGTGGAGGGACTTGAGACAAGCTGAGACAGGAAAGTCTCAGTCCTGTAAAAAGATAATAAATGTAATTTGTCTAGAATAAGAGAGAGTGGAATTATAAGATTGGACAACTGTTCTGATTCAATTTCTTATAAGACCCCCATGTCCTTAGGATACATTCCATCCTTGAAGGACTAACTTTCCTCGTCACCTAAAGACTAGCAAACCCAGAGTCAATCCTACTGAGGGGAATATGGGAGGGGAAATTATTGGTTTTGGCCATTCATCATCTATTCTGCCTTCCTAACAGCACCCCACATTTATTTGGGCAAACACTTCTTCCTCAATATTAGCCTGTGAAGCAGAGAATGGGATTGACTATATTTTAGCTCCAGGGTTAAACCTCCTAGCATAGTTGTTTGGTTTCGATAAAGGCAGGTGACCTAGTTAGGCCCAATGAGAGCAAGGCCCAGGGCTTTGGGGAGACTGTCAAGGAAGTTGAACATTTTCTTCTCTGCTGATCATAAAGCTGAGAGAATGTGAGGACTAGGGCTTCTGCAGACATCTTGTCATCATGTGGAGAGAGCCTGCCTAGAATGAAGTCAACACATTGAGGCAGGGTCAATATTCAGTATTTGATAGAGGTATGCCATGGACACCAATCAATCAGAATGGATACCAGCTGATATGCTCTACTGGGGCTCTGCCTGGAGGAACTCATAACTTTAAAAAAAGCTTTATTTATGATGTATTAACTCAAACAAAAATACTATCATATAGTGGTCTATCTATAATTTTTATTTTTATACAACCTTATCATTTTACTCCTAAAACTATTTATAATAATTTCATCTAAAACTGGTTAGATTCAGTTTTCCCCAGCTGTTTAAATTTTTTTCTTAATAGTTTATTTTCTTAAATCAAGAAATAAACAATATAAAAAGAAGTCTTTATGCTGGAAACTATTAGAAACAACGAATGCATGAAGTCATGGGTTCAAATCCTGACTCCTCCATTAGCTATGCCCTCAGACAGTCCACTTACCTCTTCACTTACCTCAATAATATCTAATTCAGAAGTTGTTGGGAAGATTCTGTGAAAATCAAAATTAACAGTCTGGGTGAATAAAAGAGGTTCCTTTGTGTGATGGTTAATTACGTGTCAATTTGATTGAGCCACAGAGTACCCAGATATTTGGTCAAAAACATTCAGGGTGTTTCTGAGAGGATATTTCTGGAAGAGATTAACATTTAAATCAGTAGGCTGAATAAAGCAGATTGCCTCTAATATGGGTGGGCCTCATCCAGTCAATCGAAGGCCTGAATAGAACAAAAAGGTTGACCTTCCCCAGAGTAAGAGAGAATTCTTCCTATCTCATGGCCTTCACACCAGGATATCATTTTTTCTTTTAATGCCTTTGGACTCAGACTGAAACACTGGCTCCTCCTGGGTCTCGAGCCTGCCAGTCTTTGGATTGGAACTACACCGTTGACCTTCCTATGTCTCAAGCTTGGCGACTCACCCTGAAGATCTTGGGACTTGCCAGCCTCTGTAACTGTATGAGCTAATTCCTCACAATAAATCTCTTTACAAACACACACACACACACACACACACACACACACCCCTTATTGGGTCTGTTTCTCTGGAGAACACTGACTAATTCACTCTGTAAGAAATGCCCACATCTCTATGACCAATGGTCCCCATGGTGTAGCTCCAGCACATCATCCCTTCTCTCTTTCCTCTGTCTTCTTCCATTATTTCTGAGCTTCTGAGGGGATTATCTGATGTGGGCTTATGAAGAATCTTCTCACGGACCTCTTCTTGTTGCTGAATGCTGTCCAGCAAACCGAGACCCTACTGCAGGTGCTCTTGCTCTGTTCCTGCTCCCTGGAAGGCACAAAATCCCAATGACCCCAAGACTCACCCCTTAAGTCTTATATCTCACAAAATCCCTCAAGAAAATAGCCCCAGCCAGCCCCTGCCTCCAGCCTCTTAGTATAGGGCTCAGACCTAGTCCCAAAGGCTAGGCTCCCAGTCGACCTTATATTGCCATATTCATATCAGCTTCTCCCCACCTCTGCTTGCTACAGGCTCCATTCCTCTGGATAGAAAGATCCTTGAGGCTGCTTGGGGGTCAGCCAGACACTTACTCCTCATTTCAACTCAACTGTGACCTTCTCTCTAAACCCCTTGCATAGTTGGAGCTCAACATGCATTAGTCTTCTCTTTCTTAGGTTTAGAAGTGGAGTGATTGCAACTTTAGAAAAGCCAGTGTCAAGACAAGAATATAGTCAGGCTTGCTCCTTTTTTAAGTATGTTCAAGGACTAGATATGGTTATACAGTCTGGGGAATATTTTAGTTTCCGAGCACATTTTTGGGTAGAACTCTCTAACTCTATGAACTAACTTTTTTATGCTCTTCTGTTTTCAAAATAAAGGCAGGTGATATCTAAAATTAAGAAATTACATCTTTATCTCTGGGGTTAATACCCAGTAGTGCAATTGCTGGGTCGTAGGGTAGCTCTTTCTTTTAACTTATTATGTGGAATATAAGAAAAAGCATAGAGGATCATAGGGGAAGGGAGGGAAAACTGAATGGGAAGAAATCAGAGAGGGAGACAAATCATGAGGGACTCTTGACTCCGGGAAACAAACTGAGGGTTGTAGAAAGGGAGGTAGGTTGGGGGGATGGGGTAACCAGGTGATGGGTATTAAGGAGGGCATGTGATGTGATGAGCACTGGGTGTTATACACAGCTGATGAATCACTGAACCCTACATCAAAAACTAATGATGTACTATATGTTGGTTAATTGAATTTAAATAAAAAAAAAGAAACATTAAGCTAAAAAATAAAACATAAGAAATTAGGTTTTACCTTATAAAACTATTTTTGTAGGTAAAACACGCTCAAGTATTGGTGATCTCATATGGCCCAACCTAAGCGAGGATCATTTGTAAGTGGGCCAGTTTAATTCTGTCATTCCTGTAGATGGAAGAGAACAGGATGGATGGAAGCGAAGTTATATCTAGGATGCTAATTTAGGTCCCCTAGTCTTTCCTTTCTTTGTCCATAGCTCCCCCAGTTTCTATTTCCCTTGTGTCATATGCTGCTTTCTGAAAACCCGGACCCAGTCATGTAGTCCAAGCCTGCTCCACTCACAGTGGCCTGAGTTCTAATACCATCTTTGTTTCTCCTTAGTAGGCCAATCTTCAGCCTTAGGAGGATAGAAGTCTGACTAAAATTTTCTTGCACTTAGGATGTGAATGACTAATAGCTTTATTTCACATTATGTAGCATCATTAATGTCATTCGCAAATAACTGGATTCTCTTCTCCTCTTGGGCATGTGGTGGATCACCTCTCCATTTTTTCCATTTTAGATGTAGTCATATGCCTTGACTTAGCCAATAAAATGTGAGTGGAAATGACACGCTGCTTCTAGGAAGAAGCTTTAAGAAGGGTACCATTGAAATACTTCCTTTCAAAAGTGGGGGTGAGGGGCGCCTGGGTGGCTCAGTTGGTTAAGCGACTGCCTTCGGCTCAGGTCATGATCCTGGAGTCCCGGGATCGAGTCCCGCATCAGGCTCCCTGCTCGGCAGGGAGTCTGCTTCTCCCTCTGACCCTCCTCCCTCTCATGCTCTCTGTATCTCATTCTCTCTGTTTCAAATAAATAAATAAAATCTTTAAAAAAAACAAAAAAACAAAAAAACAAAAAAACAAAAGTGGGGGTGATTGTGAAAGTGTGTGCTAAGATGATGTCCCTGTTGGCCTGGATTTCTGAGTGGCTGCCAGGAACAGAACCCCATGCCATGGCATCACGCATGTCCTAGCCATAAGGTCAACACAGTGGACAGGGAAGGGGATGGTCTAATCCCCATGGTTATTCAGGAACCCAAATTCCTTGCTTTGGGTTGTCCCCCTGGGGCAGGGTTTGGAAAACTATATATAGTCTGTGGGCCAAATCCAATGTGTTTTTGTAAATAAAGTTTAATTAGAACACAGGCACATTCATTCATTTACATATTGTTGATGGTTGCTTTCCTAATACAAGAACAGAGTTGGGTAATCACAGCAGACACTGTATGGCCTCCAAAGCCTAAAATATTTACTCTCTGGACCGTCATAGGAAAGAACTTGCTGGCTTCTATTCTAGGGTCTTGGAGGTTTCCCCTGAATTCTCTGAGTCTGGCTAGCAGATGAAAGAAGAGAACAGGGAAGATTGTATGGAAACTTTTGTAGCCCAGGCTTGAAGGTGGAGTATGCCACTATGATCCGCATTCCAACGTCCAGAGCTCAGTCACCAGGCTACATCTCACCACAAGGGAGACTGGGACATGTAATCTAGCTGCGTGTCTAGGAGGAAAAGGCAAATAACTTGGTGAACAATCTCTGCCAATTTCTGCAAAATCTGCCAACCTGTGTGGTCAGTTCAGCTGCTATGCTGTCTCTAATCAGCCTCCACTGGGGCAATAGCTGTTGAAAATTAGAAGAGACTCCTCTGCTCTTGCACTAAGCTTCCTTGCTCTGATCTGCTATAGTAGTGGGGATTCATTCCTCAACCCTGCCCTCACTCAGTGATTATCCACACATTCCAGTTCATAGTGAGCAGTGTTGGGTAGGGTCTCGCTGAACCATAGATTTCATTCTGTTCCAGGGAATGCACCATTGTTAGAGCAAGTTCTGCATCACAGTGCAAGAAACTGAAGTCTGGTGCTGGGAATGTTTTGATCTCATACTTGAAATGCAGAACATAATGGTATCAATCTCTGAAAATCAAATGAAATCTTGTGGGAGTAGGTTAGGTCCAATGAATAAAATTATATAAAACAATTTCATACTTGACATTTACTGAGAGGGGCTTAACTTTTCCTACATATTTTAGTCTGTTCAGCTGGCATTATTTATTCATGTCTCTTTCCCCATTTGGTTCACAATTTATCTTTTGGGAGCCCAGAATTAAACTGTAAAAATGTATATATGCTAGATACTGTTTTATGTTCCATCAATGGAGAAGTCATCAAAATCTCTAACAGAATAAGATTCAGCCTATTACAGGGGTGATTTAGCTGAAATAAAATGTAATGTTTAACTCAGAGAAGCTGGAAAAAATGAGATTTAAGAATATGGAATTGAATAATCACTCGGTGAAATGACAGTGGTCTCTTTGTCAATCTCCCAGTTGAAGGAATATTAGGACATCAAGATTATGAATGGCCAGAACCAAATGAGGATTCACGATAACCCAGCAGGACAAGATTGGCTTCTGATTCCAGTGATAACACCTTGTTCCCTAACACTGACAGAGTTATATAAAAGAAATTCAGTGTTCCGTGTCATAGCCTTTTGTTGCTCTGTCATATTTTGCAGTAGGGAAAGAATCAATGTATAACAAATTAAAAAGAAAAACACCAACCCTAAAGAACAGGGCAGTTTCTGACACAGACCACTGTGACTAAATATTTCATCTGATGTTTCATAAGATGAGGGGAAATTCATGCACGAAAACGTGAATGAGAGACACTGGGGAGGGAAGTTAGAGAAGGAAAACCCGTAGAGGGAAGGTGGAAAAGCAAAGCTCAGGGTATCCATTTCCTAGGGCTGATATAATAAATTACCACGAACTGAGTGGCTTAAAACAACAGAAATTTATTCTCTCACAGTTCTGGAGGCGAGAAGTCTAAAGTCAAGGTGTCTACAGGGCCATGCTCCCTCTGAAGGCTCTAGGGGAAGATCCTTCCTTGCTTTTTCCTAGCTGTTCATGGTTGCCGGCAATCCTTGGGTCTCTTTTGCTTGTGAACATATCACTCAATCTCTGCTTCCATTGTCATGTGTCATTCTGTGTGTGTGTGTGCACACATGTCTTCTCTTCTTATAAGGACACTCATTGTATTGGATTAGGGTCTACCCTGAGCCAGTGTGGCTTCATCTTAACTTGATTATATCTGCAAAGACCTCATTTCCAAATAAGGCCACATTGACAGGTTCTGGGGCCTAGGATATCAACATATTTTTTGGGGGGGAGGGGGACATAATTTAATCCACAAGAATCAGTAACTGAAGTCATCTATGATAGTGTCATAAGATGGGTGGAACAGTCCACAGTCCATCAGGAAATGCCACTTGGAAGGCTCCCACAAAATGCAAAATGAGGGAGAAATGGATTTTTAGTTGGTGAGAATGGCAGTACCAATGGACACTTCTAGCACTCTACACCTGCCATGCTAAGAACTTTACATTGTCTTATCTTGTTTAATTCTCCCCATGATCCTATGATATAGGTGATTTTACAGATAAGGAAACTGAAGCATAAAGATGCAAATGTGGAATTGAGAAAAAAAACCCCACTAATATAACGGGAATGGAGGATTTTGGGTGGCAGGAGAACTCAGGTGGGGCCGGCCAAATGCATCAAGAGCAAAGAGAGCTGCCCTTCCAGAGCACTATAGGTTACTAGCAAAGCTTCCTGGACTGGAGCATCCTTACATTTTGGATTTTCCTGCATACTTGGGGCTGCCTGACATTCCACAATAGGAAATTTATTCATTGAACCAAAGACTTAGATCCCAGTCAGTTTTGAAGGGATGTTGGATTTTTTTTTCTTTTAGAGAGAGAGAGAGAGAAAGAGAGAGCACGAGCAAAGGCAGGACGGAACAGGGGCAGAGGGAGAGGGAGGGAGAGAATCTCAAGCAGACTCCATGCCCATCTCAGAGCCCAAGGCAAGACTTGATCTCACAACCTTGAGATCATGACCTGAGTGGAAATCAAGAGTCAGATGCTTAACCAACTGAGCCACCCAGGTGCCCCAGGGATGTTGGATATTCTGTCATAAACTGTTTGAGTCTGTATTCAGGAATCTCAAAGACTTGGTATGTATTGCTCAGACCACAGAGAATGAGAGATGACCTGTCAATATATTCAATATATTTACTCTCCCCACCTGCTGAAATTGTCTTGAAAGAGGGATCTTTTGGATGATTATAGGGGTGTGTGTGTGTGTGTGTACACATTGTAAGCCCAGAGACAATAGATTGTCATGATTAAGATCTCAGTCCTGGACCTGGATGACCTACATTCAAATTCTAGCTTTGCTCTCTAAGCCTTGTGACCTGGGATGAGTTATTAAAACTTTTCTGTGCCTTTGTTTCCTCATCTATAAAATGGGGATGATAGTAACATTGTCTACCTCATAGAGTTGTTGTGATTAAAAAATATGTTAACATAGGCTTTAAAACAATGTCTAGTATATAGTAAGTGTATATAAGCACTTGCTTTTATTATTATCTATGTGTTATGGATGAGATGAGTAATATATGAACACAGGGAGAAGGTTCTAGAAAATGCACAACAGGGATAGAAGTTGAGGGGTCATCATTTTCATTTTACATGTGGGTACTGTTGCTAGATATACCTTTAGTTTATCTGAAGCTCAACGTCATTTCTGGTGCCTAAAGGTATCTGCCAGCCCCTCAGGACAAAACTCATCTGTATTGCTGCTTTTTATCTGTGATCAACATATCACAAAATTTTATGCTGCCTAAGAAACAGAGTTCAAAATATTTTTCTCTTCTGAGTCACCAGGCTCTCGGGCTGCATTTAGCATATCCCTCCTCTTGCAAAGACCAAGGTAGGATAAGGATGGGTGTCCTGGTACAGGCTTGATCTCCTGTGAGCTTATCAGCTGGTTATTGATTGATGATAGTACTTCATGAGGAGGTGAATCATGATAAAAATTTTTAGTTCTGCTTCTCTGAGATGAGTTTGTGTATAGAAACTGATCATCTATGGGGTCAGTCCTCAACCCTTTCCCACCCTGAAGTGGAGATCCCATCACTGCTGTGGATGTTGAGGAATTCCATACTCCTGGCTGCCACTGAATAGCAAGTGCTTTTGGAATTTTATTTTATTTCAAGCAATATCATCCATTACTATCATTACTATTTTGATGCTCAGTGAAAGCACCTTCAAGTTGGCTTCTGTATTCCTTTGACATGTCCTTTTCATTTTTGAACACTTCCTTACTTCCGGCACACACAAAAAAATATTCCAGGAGCATCTTTTCCTTTCCCTGCCCCAGTCCTGGAAACAGACTTTCTTTCAAATAACCCTTGGCTTCTTTTGGTGGAGAACAGTGTTCAGAAATCAAGATCTTAGTTCCAGACTTCTTTTTTTTTTTTTTTTTTGAGTTTAGGTATGAAATCAATCCATGGTCTGTGAGAAATCTTGAAGAATTCTTGTTCTGCATAAAGAATTCTGACCACGACTCTGGCCTTCCAGGAGTAAATACAAACCTTCTGGAGGCCTGTTGGTCATGGGCTTCCTCTGACCTTCCCCTCCCCCAACTCATTCCCTGTTTCCTAGGACAGCCAGCCCTCCTAGGGCATCAGCACTAAAATCTTTCTACAGTCCCTGAAGCTTCCTGCTGGTGTGGGTTTCAAAGGCAGCAGAGTCAGTGTGGAATTAATGCAGAGAGGTTGAGAAAGAAAACCTCAAGCCATGTGACAGGATCTCAAACTGTTGGGGAACAACAAAGCAGCTAAGCTGATAAAGAATTGGGTGTTATTAAGAGGGTTTATTTTCATGTTTTGAAGTCAGAGTTTTGAATCAAAAAGCACATTTCTCTTTTGCAAAATATTTAATATTTATAAAGGATTGGCTGTGTGCCAGGCACTTTTGAGCTATGCACCCTACGTGAATTATCTCATTTAATCTCCATGGCGACATTACATGGTGGCTCGCTTGCATCCCCATGGAAGC
The DNA here is from genome assembly GCF_054177405.1 of Leptonychotes weddellii. Lineage (NCBI taxonomy): Eukaryota > Metazoa > Chordata > Mammalia > Carnivora > Phocidae > Leptonychotes > Leptonychotes weddellii. The sequence goes on along the minus strand of NC_138381.1, from coordinate 42,745,145 downwards.
ACAGAGACATTAAGTAGAAAATGATGGAATTGGGATATGTGTATCCAAGCAGACTGACTTCAGAAACTGTCATTGTGCTGGACTCCCAGTCTCATGCAGAGGGTGTGCTGATGAAAAGGTGGGCACTGATCTCTCGGCACCAAGTGCAGGCATAAAATGAAATCACTTCTCGTAGGATCTTACTAGAAAGCAGAAAACAATGTTACATGCAGTGTGAGAGGAAGTCCTGGAGGGCAAGGTTTCTGAGTCTGTCATTAGTAAGTAAGGAGGCCAGTGAATGTGAATAAGGGCACACAGATTTTAATTTTTACTCAATATTTTTTTTTCTGATTACTATAGTAAAAATACCCATCTTGGAAAATTTGGATACCCTGAAAAATACAAAGGAAAAAGATTTTCTGTAATCCCATTTCTTAGATATAATTATCCTTCATATTTTAACTTTTTTTCTATGTGTCTTCACTTGAGATCCCAGTGTATAAAAATTCTCTGGTTTGCTTTTTTCACTAAATCATATAAGCACGTTCCCATGTTGTTAAAAGCTCTTCATAAACATTTTTAAAGGCTGCATAATATTCCCTTTTATTAATGTAACATTATCTCCTTAACAGTTTCCTTAACGTTATGTATTTAGGTTGCCACCATTTCCTAATTATTAAAACAAAACAAAACAACGAACAAACAAACCCTTGTGACAAATATCTTTGGGCATATACTTTGGTCTGTTTCAGATTATTTTCTTAAAATAGAGTCTTAAGAAATGACTGTACTTTATTACAATATGGATATGTTAGTTATTATTTAAAATAGTTTAATAATTTAAGTTATTTTTAATAAGTAATATAAACATGTATAAAATACAAATTCAGAAGACACAAAAGGTCATACAGTGAAATCAAGTCTCCTTTCCACTCTGTCTCCCAGCCACCAAGAATTCAGCCTCAGTTTCTTGCTTTTTCTTTCAGAGAAATCTTTTATATTATGAGCACATATATCCTGGTGATCATTCCATGTCATATAAAGAGATAAATTTTTTCTTTTTTTAAAAAAATATTTAATTAATTTTTTTAAAAGACTTTATTTGAGAGAGAGAGAGCACGAGAGAGAGCACGAGAGAGAGAGCGCACACGCGCATGCGCCAGGGGAGGGGCAGAGGGAGAGGGAGAAGCAGACTCCCCGCTGAGCAGGGAGCCCCATCCTGAGCAGGGAGCCCCATGCTGGGCTCCATCCCAGGACCCTGGAATCAGGTCCTGAGCCAAAGGCAGAGGCTTAACTGACTGAGCCACCCAGGTGCCCCTGTGTTTTTCTTTTTAATAGCTGTGTAATATTTGAGTGTCTCTTGTTGATGGACATTTACATGAATCCTAATCTTTTCCTACTATATACAATGCTGTATTGACTGTCACTGTGTAGACTTTATTTCCCACTGTGTAAGGTACTAGGAGTGGAATTGTTGGTTAAAAGTTATGGACATCTAGTGATGCCTGGGTGGCTCAGTCGTTAGGCGTCTGCCTTCGGCTCAGGTCATGATCCCAGGGCCCTGGGATCGAGCCCCTCATCGGGCTCCCTGCTCCGCGGGAAGCCTGCTTCTCCCTCTCCCACTGCCCCTGCTTGTGTTCCCTCTCTCACTGTGTCTCTCTCTGTCAAATAAATAAATAAAATCTTAAAAAAAGTTATGAACATCTAACATTTTGATAGGTACAGAAGTCTCCCCTTATCTGGGGAAATATATTTGAAGCCCCCCAGTGGATGCTGACCGTAGTACCCAAACCTATACATACTGTTTTTTCCTAGACATACAAATCTATGATAAAGTTTAATTTGTAAATTAGGCACAGTAAGAGATTAACAACAACTAATAGTAAATAGAATAATTATAACAATACTCTCTCACAGTATCTATCTTATTGTATTATATTCACCCCTCTTCTTTTGTGATGATGTGAGCTGATAAAATGCCTATGTGATGAGATGAAGTGAGGGGAATGACGTAGGCACAGTGACGTAATGTTAGGCTGCTATCAGCCTGACCATACATCTGGGGAGCATCATCTGATTCCAGACTGAGGGTAACTGAGACTGGAAGGCAAAACCATGGATAAGGGAGGACTACTATATTACAAAATCATTGCCATTGAGGTTATATCAATCTATGTTTCTACCAGTAATATGAGAGAAAAGAGTCTGTTTTCTTATTCTCCCCATCTATACAATATATCATGAATTGTTTCGATCTTTGCCAATTTAAGAATTTAAAATGTTATTTCATTGTAATTTTAATTTCTTTTATTTTGGGTGAGGTTGATTATTTTTTAATAGACACTTATTATTTCCTTTTTTGGGGGTGGGCTATTTGGGGAGGTGTTTTCTTTTGGGTTTTTAGTTTTTTCCTTATTAATCTGTCAGCATTGTTTTTATATTGATGACATTTAAGCTCTTTGGTTGTGATATTATTTGCAAGCTTTTTTGTCCAGATTATACTTTCAGTGTTTGCTTTTGTTTTTGCCATTCAGAAATGCTTTTTTTTCCCCCAGAAATGTTTTGTGTGTATGGTTGTCTATATCAATTTTTTTTATTTTAAAGATCTTGAGTATTGTCATACATACAGAAAGCCTTTCTATGCTTTGAGATTTTAAATATACTATTCTCTTTTCCTTTGGTACTTTTATGAGTTTGTATTTTATACAAATTTTTGCTAAATCTAAAATTTATTTTTGTGTAAAGATAGGGATACAACGTAATTTTTTAAAAAAATATGTAATCAATACCATTTGTTGTATGATATAATTTTCCCCATTATTTTAAAATGCCAGCATTATCATGTATTTAAATTCCCATATATATTTGGGTCTATTTTTCATTTTTCTATTCTGTTCTTTGATCTTTTTTTCATGAACTGTACTTTAAAAATTTTCTAGATTTATAATATATTTCAATTCCTGGCATAGCTGGTGTCCCTTCTTTATTATTCTTTTTTTTTTCCTTCTTTATTATTCTTTTTCAGATTTCTTTCTTTCTTATTTTTTGGGGGAGACACTCTTATCCATTTATATTTTCCATAGAAACATTTCACACGAGTGAAAGATGCTTTGACAGTAATGGGAGTATCAAGGGTTGGATTGGCCCTTAAATTGTGTTCATTAAGTGTTGTATTTTTTTTTTTTTTTGAGGTTTATTAAGACCCTTGAGAGGAGACTAACGCCTTTCAACACAGAGAAATGAAGATGCTCATTTAGGACTATAACTTGTCTCCCCTGAGTTTTTTTAAATGTTATTTTTGACACACTTTTTTGGCATTTTGACATGCTGCTGTTACAAATCCAGTCACAGCACAGTACTTCCATTAGACAAAAACAATAGCATTCTTCTCTCTAGGCAAAAAAAGAGTTTGAATTGAGATATGAATTGACTTTCCCAAACTCTTCAGTGAAGAGAAAGAGTTGAGGAGATAAGATTAAGATGATATTTGTGTGATAAGAGGAGGCTAGGTCCCTACCTCGTCCTCCAGGAACCCCATCTCCACCAGCTGAGTCGCCGTGCGGGGCAAGATCCCAATAGCAGCACATCTTTGACCTTGTGCTCAAGCATTTTGGAAAGCAGAATATTTCACACAGGTACTGTGCATTTGCTAGAAAAATGGAGGGAGTTTGGCTTCTTGCCAGAGAAGAAGTTTTGAGTGTGACATCTCAAGGTTGCCATCCCGATGACTGGAATATGAAGTCTTTGACAATAGTTTAGACAGACCTTGGGAAAACTTGGGATGCAGAGAAGCCATTTCTGCAGGGTCTGAGGGCTATCTAAGCTCTGATGGCTACTCTCACCCCACTCCTCAGTCTCTTCTCTTCCTGCCTTTCTCTTTCCCTTCAATTTCCCCTCATCTGTATGGATAATAAAATAAGAGGCACCAAGTTCTATACACAAGACATCCACAGCAGGTGTCTGGTCCTGGTGAAGTGGAATCCTAGAGGCCCCTGAACCCACTTATACCTCTCACAAAGTTAGACCAGGAGAAGTGTTCTTAACTCCCTTGAGCTTCCATTTTTCAATTTACAAAATGAGGATAGTTGTATTTACCTCATGGGGTCACTGTGAGGCTTGATGCACTCGCCACCACATTTAGAACGAAGCGAGTGTTCCATCAATGTTTGTTTTTCTTTTCTCTTTTTCATTTATTTGGGGGAGAGGAGGTGTAAACTTATGAAAAAGTGATTAGCGTTAATGGAATATTTGCAGACACAAAAACTTCCAATCTAGACCTTCTTCATCAAGACAAGCTATAACCATGGCAGATTAAAAAAAGTGTTTTCTGTGGTGATGCACGTGCTACTTTACTCAGTGGTGGCAAAGCAATAGTCCTTCAGAAATGTATACAAGCTGGTTAAAGAAACAATATGAATTAGGATAAGCTGACTAAATTAAATGAATAAGAATGAGCTCATGGAGGAGGAGCTTAGCGAGGTTTTGCAGTTAGACCACCTGGGCTCAAATCCTGGCTTTGCTTCCCACACCTTAATAAGCTGTGTAATAACCTCATTCTGTTTAGCCTGCCTCATTCTTCTCCTCCATGTATGGGCATGATAATAGGGGATGACAAGATGAGGATGAACTGAGGTCATAAAGAATATAAAGCACGCAGACAGGCATGGTATATAGTCACTTAACGTTAGCTATTACTAATAATACAAAATGCAAGGGTGAGCAAGGTTGCCTCTTTACACGTTTGTGAGGGAATAAGGACAAGGAAACAGACTTTAACACAATTCAGGGTGTTTCTCCATACAAGTACTGACCATTCCAAAAGGTGTTAGGGCATTTGGGAGGTTGCTGTTTGGAAGGGATTTGACCAATGGCTAACAACCCTGCTTCCCCCGCCTCGTGCTGTAGATCAATGCCAGCTCTGTGTACGAAGCATTACTCATACTGTCTCTTCACACAGCAGTTAACCTTACTTGTCACTGCTTCCGGTGGGAGATCAAGCACATTGAAATTATGGAGGTGGCACAATAAATCATGGTCATTTCTTGACATGGCCAGACAAAGCAGCTGGAAAGAGTCTCACCACAATGTCAGCTCAAAGTTGAAATGCAAAGTTTTAACATATCAATTTTCTCTCTTTTTTTAATTGTCATCTTGATGTTTCCCTTCTTCCCCCAAGACTCAGATGAGTGAATTGGAGATTGATCTTGGCAGCTTGGTGGGTTAATTCACCATGCATGGTTTTGCTTTCTTTCTTTTTTTCTCCAAATGTGAACATTATGACTTGAGAATGAAATAATTGAGCAAACCTAACAAGAGGTTGTGAAAGAACTGTTTTCACCTATGAAATCTCAAGTTTCAGTCTCTCATTTTCTAAAGACAAATTCCCTCAGGCTATATCCTCAGGACTTAGTGGTGCCCCTGGGACCTAACAGGCACTTACCAAATATTTGTGAAATGAATGGATGGCAGTTCTAGCCTTCCAGCTTTCTCTGGCTTGCTTTTGTTTCTCCTGTTCTTTATCGAGATCTCCTCAACTGATGCCTCAAGTGTCTCCCAGGTATCGAGTATAAACACTTCCAGAAGAGTTGCCTTCTGGGTTTGATTCTTTTTCTACTCCACTCGGACTCCAAGATGGAGGACTTGAACTACACACTTGCCCTTAGGAGGGTTTAGAATCCTGACCCATCTCTGTTCAGTTGTGTTTTCTTGGCTCCTAATACTGGGCCATTGGATTTTATGAAAGCTATAAATCTTGCCCTAGAAAAATGCACAGACACACAAAGCACACATGGTTTGGCACGTGAGTTTCTGGGACCTTTTGGGAGCACATTCATGGGTCCAAGATAAAGACCTTTGCAGTTGCCTTTTTAATTATGGATAGCCGCTGCTGTAGGGCTCTGCTCTCCTGGAGGGCAGAGGATCTTTCTCAGTGGCTCTTCATTTCTCTATCCACCGCAGTAGGGTTTCTCTGCAAGAAGGATAGAGGTGCCCCAAGGGCCACTTCACTGCCAAACCTCATACCCAATCCTGGGTCACATGATAGCTCGGTACTGACTGATGTTATTGTCCGCTCTTCTCCCGGCTCTCTTTCCTTGGCTTTTGCAACATCATTCTTGGATTCTTCCTTCTTCATTTCTTTCCTGGCTTCTCTTTGCTCTACCCTTTGCTGGTGTATCTAAGGACTCTATTCTTAGTTTCCCTTTCCTCACACTCTACATCCTCTTTCCGAGGAATCTCATCTCTGTTCATGATTTCAAACACTACTGCATACTGATGGCATCCAGATGCACGTCCCAGCCCAGACCTCTCTCCTGAACATTCCACATCTCTTTCTCTGTATCTGCCAGTGGGATGGTCCCCTGAGATTTATGGAACCTTGCACTCAACATATCCATTAAAGGAATAACCCTTTTTTTTTTTTTAAAGATTTTATTTATTTATTTGAGAGAGAATGAGAGACAGAGAGCACGAGAGGGGAGAGGGAAGAGGGCAGAGGGAGAAGCAGACCCCCTGCTGAGCAGGGAGCCTGATGCGGGACTGGATCCCGGGACTCCAGGATCATGACCTGAGCCGAAGGCAGTCGCTTAACCAACTGAGCCACCCAGGCGCCCTAAAGGAATAACCCTTTTTCACTTCTGATGTTTTCTTCCAAGGGCAGTCATATCCATTAGCATAACACTGTAGCCACTCTCTACTCTCCACTTTGGAGAGGAAACACCTCCCTGATTGGTGAGCTGCTCTCAGAGAGCTCGTGCTCCTGATTGCTCTTGACCTGCAGCAAGCTTAGTGGCAAAGGTCTGACATCAATCAGAGGAACCAAAGGGCACCCAGTCCTCCCAGAGTGGGGAAGGTGGATCGAATTCAGGGGCTCCATATTAGAAAGCCCATTTGCCTGCCCGTGTACCTATGTTCTATATATAAACCTTATTTGGAATAGAGGGGGCGATTTGATCTTCTATTTGCTTTGTTCTTTTGTTTTATTTACTAATGGTTCAGAACTTCAAGAGTTTTTTCTTGGAAAAGGCATATATTTGGCTAGAGTAAATGGGATAGAGTAGGAATTTCAAGTGCTAATATTACCCTAAACTCAATTAATCATGTTCTCATATTTTTTTCTCTGCAATTTGCCTTTCCTTTGGTTTCTTTTGTTTTTCTTAATGCCAGACCTGTTTTTTTTCCTCTCAGTGGTCTTTCTAGAACTTAGCTACCTGCAAGAAAAATTTTCTGAAAACACCCTTAACCTATGTTCATTGAAAAACCGGGAGATTTCATTCAGGTTGCTTATTCTGTCTCAAGCACAAAGGACATGTGGATTCTTTTTAATGCTTCTGGAGGGAAGGAAAAACAGACTTCTCAGTCATGACTGTAACCCATGATTAAATGAGTGAAATTTCCCTAAGTATTGTGAGGCAGTACAAAGGAGGTAGAAAACATGGTTGTCATGAAGTTTATCATTTAAATAGAAGGATTGAGTAAACAAAAGATGCATAAAATCACAAATAATGCTAAAATATTAAGATATAGAGAAGATCTATACATAGGAGATCAGGAAGGATTTCAAATGGAAATGGGAGAGCAGGCATGATTAGATGGGGTGGGAAGGCTGACCATGTGTTAGTTCTTAGCACCTATTAACTACTATTATCAGCATTCATGGAGCTCACTGTGTTGTTGGAGTAGGTCAGGAGACTTGACTTACTCTTGCCTCTTGCCTCTTAAGTCCAAATAAATTGCTTTGTACCCCAAGACTTCTTAGTTTGAGCTCTGCACTGCTGCTGGTACTATTTTGGGTATCTTGGTGGCTTACTGTATATATATGGACCTGGTTTCTGTTTTAATTCCTTCTCAGGCTTTATAGTATACATCCTGACCTAATTCCAGCAGGTATGAACTCAGTCCATAAACAACAAGAAATATGACATTCTGTATTTCCTTTAAATCAATAGAAATCTGTCTCTGAGCCCCTATTCCATAGCACTGTCTGGAAATTCAATATTGGTCATTACCAAGGCTCTCTGCAGACTCCCAGTCCTGAATTTTGCAAGGGACTTGGGACTTGGAGCCTAGACATCAGGGAAGACCATCTAGACTCTTGGTGTCTTGATCTTCAGCTTAGGATGCTCTGTTCCTTGAGTATGGTTCTTACAGAAGAGGAATAACGGAGGAGGGTGAGGGACCTCTGGGTTTAAGTCTGTCCTTCTTAGTTACCCCACAGAGAGACTCCTTCGACATTGTATCACATTAATGCCCACCAGACTCACACACCTCTCTCTCTATTCCCCCAAATATATTTCTCTGTGTTTGGGCGAAGTAGTGTCCCCCCTCCCCTTTCCTATGTTGAAGTCCTACCTGCAGTACTTAAGAATGTGACTGTATTTGGAGGTAAGGCCTTTAAAGAGGTAAGCAAGTTAAAATAAGGTCATCAGGATGGGCCCTAATCCACTATGACTGGTGTCCTTATAAGAAGAGAATAGGACACAGACGCACACAGAAGGAAGACCATGTGAAGACAGAGGGAGGAGAAGGCAGCCATCCTATCAGCCAAGGAGAGGGGCCTCAGAAGAAGCCAGCCCTGCCTGCATACACCTTAAATTTGAAGCTGAAGCCTCTAACATTGTTATGTTATTTAGTGCCACCCATCTGTGGTATTTTTTATAGTAGCTCTAGCTGACTAATACACTTTGTCCCTTAACAAATTTTTTTTTTAAAGATTTTTTTATTTATTTCAGAGAGTAGGGGGAGAGACAGAGGGAGAGGGAGAGAGAAACTCAAGCAGACTCCATGCTGAGCAGGGAGACCGATGTGGGGCTCGATCTCGTGACTTGAGATCACAACCTGTGTGGAAACCAAGAGTCGGTTGCTTAAGTGACTGTGCCAACCAGCCGCTCCCCCCCCACCGAATTTTTTTTTAAATTACTTTGGGATTTTTCAAAAGACAGAAGAGCCATTGGCTTTATGTAGCTTCTGCTTTGTCTCTTACATTTCTATGGAAAGAAAATAGTAAGGACAGTGCTACTTGGAGGTAGTGTAGAGGAGGCAAAGAAGATGTACCGAGAACCCAGGCACATTGGTGACTTGGCAGGTGAGTTACCTGCCACAGTGTGCTCTCTGCTTCCCCATCTTTGTGTTTTCATGCCTGCTGCTTTTCTCTTTGTGACAAAACAGGTTCCCCTGGCTTCTCCTCTTCCTCATCCCGTCTTTATGAGGCATCTCTTTGTTTGGTGCAAAGTTCTTGGTGTATTATTCTCCTGGAACTGAACCATATAGGAAGAACTGGAAGATTTAGGGACAATGACATACTAGATGTTAAAATGACTTCTGACCACACTTGTGTCCCAGGAGGGAAGCGGGGTTTTCAACGACTTGTCCTCAATGGGATTTGTCAAAGGCTATTCCGTAGAAATATCCTCAATACGTATTGAGGCTCTGGCCAAGCTGTTAACCAAGTGAGCCAATTCATTGTCGATCCCAGTTTCCACATTCACATTAAAAGTCAACTGGAAAAGACAGGATTTCCAAGCAGTTTATAGCTCACTTTATTTCCCTCCCTTTTCTACCACCGTATGATTTTGGTAGCTCTAATACTCTGATTGGAAAAAATTGTTGTCTAAGGGTATTAAAATGTACGACCACTGATAAACTGTGAACAGTTCTTGGCTTTTTGTAAGACTGGGAATATTAAGATGTCATTAAATATTTTATCTCCCTTCCTTCATGCTATGACTTTAATGCTGTGTTCAAAGATCATTACTCAGTTACCCTGGCAAGCCTCCTCTCCTTTGAAGACATTCTCTATGAGAACATGTAATATTCATTATCATTCTCAGCTGCTTGCTTTTTCCCATAATATTCTCTCCCCCGTCCCCCACCCACCCCTACCTCCGAAAAGGTTTTCCTGAGGGCAAATTATCTTAGGTGGCACATATGAATTACAGAAAGTTATAAATACACACAATCCAGATTTTCCACAGAAATTTGTAGGGTGTATTTTAGATCAAAATGTGTTTTTACAGAAGTGTGGGTTCTGATTAATATGAAGGCTTATTGACTTTGGGGGCTGGTGTGCTGAGATTATATACACATACAACTTTCAAAAAGTGGGACTGTAGGGTGGTTCTTTCTTCATCTTTATGGAGTGGAGGGTTAGAGAACCAGCGGCAGAAAGGAGACAAGAATGCATGTAAAAAATCTGTGAGAAAGAACGAGTAAGAAGGAAAAGTATTTGCAGAGCTGTGAGTCACTGGACGGTGTGTCCAAGTTTCCCTCCCTAATGACTGTTTTTAACAATGGGAAAACCAACCATGTCCTACTTGGAGAGGGCTGAGGCATTGCCTTGAGAAAGGTTAAGAAGACGAAAAAGATGAATTCAGGTGCCGTGGAGGCTGGGTCTGATGGAGCCTCCTTGGGAGGCGTCCCCAGAGGGATAATCTCAGGACTTGACTCCAGCAGAGCTGCTCTTGAACAGTTTGCTTTCAATCTCACAACTCTTCGTCTTTCTGTCATTGGTATGGTCACTAGGAAGCTTGCAGTCATGCTCTGCGCTCACCTCCTGCAACCAGACAGGGTCCCATGCTGTGCACGTCTGTATTCTGGTCTTATCTCTGGGGTTTACTAACTTCCTGTCCTCTTTACCTTTGCCCTGATTCCTTCATCCATTTTTCTTCTTTTGTTATGTGTATACTTTTGCAAGTTGCCTGAAATCCTTTGTGGATTGAAGGGAGGGTGAATATAGGCAAAGAAAGAAAATGCCTTATGGAGTTTCTATTGTCCCAGCAGGACAGTTCTATGTAACGGGATGTTGGTAGTTTGGCCATGACGAGGGACTACTCTTTCCCGAGTATTTTGTGTTTTGTGCTTATTAGACACTTATAGCTACTTTTGGACACTACAATTAGGCCATTCGTTCCGAGGTAGGGTCTGACACATTGATAAGAGGGTAGAATATTTGCAATCATGCCTGCAAAAATAGAGGATGAATGGTCATAATACTTATAGATTAAATAATACATAGAGAGTAAAGGAGAAGGCAAGGAAGAGAGAGAAACTACTTTGTTTTATTTGACCAGTTACAGACAAAATATTTAAAAATTCATAACATTAAACTGCTACTTAGAATCTTTTTTTTTTTTTTTTTTACTAAGACTAAAATGTCTTTTGGATTGAAGGGATTTAATAATTTTTTTTAAAAAAAGACTATAATATTTTCCTTGTCAGTAAATAGTGCATTTGAAGATGTATTCTGCATCTATCCTTAACGATCAGATCTGAAATCTGAAATCCCTTAAGTCTGCTCATTCTCCTTTTAGGAATGACAACTTCAGGGTCCGCTGGACGCTATCAATGTGACTTTAACTCATACCGGGACAAAGAAGTGGGTTTTGGCTAGCGGTTGGTGCCTTGGCATTTCAGCCGTAATTCTGAATTTTACGGAGCATTAGTGTTTCTGTTTTTACTATAGAGCAGAGGTAGGGAAGCGCCTTTCACTGCTCTCCCCTGCACCCGGGAGACTCACTGCCGTCAGCCTGCATTCCAGTGCTCTGTCTCACGGCCTCTCCTGAGGTTTCTGGAGTTAATGAAGTAAATCAAAATCTCTGAGCAAAATGATTTCAGTCTCTGGAGGTAAAGTATGCCATGTGGGACGATGCCCAGATAAGAAACCATAATCACATGTCTCCATGGCAGAAATATTTGCTTAGGGTCTGAGCTAGGGCGGGTACAAAAACCTTAATCCTGAAATGTAAGAAGCTTTGTGTGCGCTTGGTGGAAATGCAGTCCTCCAGCCTAAGCAACGTTTTTTAGACAGCATATTGGCAATACAAAACATTTGAATAAAAGCAGTGAGGGCATTAGTCACAATCCACCCTTGTCCTTGAATCTCTAAGGATGTGCGTGCCTGAAGCGCATGCTAAAATACACTTAATCTAATCACCTCCGGAGATTGAGAAGCGTGTGCTCATATAAATGTCAAGTTGGGACATAATTTAGCTGATCTCTGGGGTTTATCGCTATTGCCAGACTCCCTTTTTATTTGATCTGGTGAAGAAAATGAAATGTGTCTCTTTGGTTTTAAACCAGGTAAGATCAGGAGATTAGAATCTGTGGGTTTCTTATTTGGGTACAATAATCATGCAGCCAGCCGTGATTTAAGGAGGCTGCAAGGTCCGTTGTATGTGCGCATAGGAAAAACGGGCAGGAACCAAGGTCACATTATCTTGGCCTAGCTGTTATCTGCTAGCTGGTGGCTGTCTCCTTGACAGCATTACTAGATGTATTAAAGGTAGGGAAGCAGAGGTTAGTTAAAAAACAAAAACAAAAGTGGACTTAAATATTAGAGGGGGAAACTCTCCTCGTGCACAGCTGGCCCTGGTCATTTTTCTTAGCCATATGAGAGCAGAACCTCCAATTTAGTGCATTTGAGTTGCTTAGATAAGGAAAACTCATCCAGAGACACAATGGCCTCTGCTTAAAGAAAATATAGGTGTTGACCGCATGTCAGGAAAATCAGAGCTCAATTATGCCTGCCCATTGGGCTCGGAGAATGCACCTTGAAGAACAGTCTGGGACATCATCGCTAACTGGGGTGGCTTTGCCCTGTAGTAGACATTTGTCTGAAGACATTTTTGGTTGTCCCATGTGGGGGGTTGGGGGTTGCTGGCATCTAGAGAGTAGAGGCCAGGGATCCTGCTAAACATCCTGTAATGTGAACCTGCAGCCCCCATCACATGAATTACCTGGTCTAAAATGTCAATAGTGCTGAGGTTGAGAAATTGGTCTAGTGAAACATTTATATTCCTTTTCCTTACTTATAGCATTTGCTGAACTAAATGAATGAATAACGAAGAAAAACAGAGGGACTCGTCTCATCTTTCTAAATAAATGCAAGTTCTATGATAACTGGGATGTTAGTATTCTAGATGTACTGCAGAGACAAATTTTCAGCTATGAGCTCTTTCCATTATATCACTAAGCAGCAAAGCAAAAACATTATCCTGAAATTGTGGAGCATACATATCTTTCTAATGGCATAAAAGGAATAAAAAACAAAGCTTATAGAGGTCCTGTTCACAATATGAAATAGGCACATCCAAAAGTTCAATTTGCAGCATCCCTACTGCTACCCTCCTTAAAATACGTTTTCAGGTTTAGTTACAAATAGCTGTTCCAATCATGTCGATATTCATAAGAACATGTTTCAACTTCCTCTATATGTAGACTCAGAACAGAACATTTTAGTGTGATGGGATATTGCATAAAGTAGCTGATACCTTGAAAATGGGTCATTTCATAAAGTGGTGCTGTAAATATTTTTGTTCAGTACACAAAATTTCAGTTGGCAGGTCCCTAACTTCGGTGCCTCTGCTGAGGTGTGCACATTTTTTCTTCTGGCCCTGCCTCTGTAGAAACTGCTGGCTGTAGGAAGAATCTCTAGGTAGCATGGCAGAGATTAAAATAACCACCCACACCTTCTAGTGATAGTTAGGGGAAATCAGTCCCTTCCACATGTAACCCCCTTGTATAACTCACTTCTAAAGTGGAATGACTTTTTTCCTTTTCATTAATTGTGATCCTGCACTTTGGCTTTAAGAGAAATGATTTACATTTAGCGACAACTGCCCCATGGCATAAACCAGATATGCATTTATGTGACTATTAGGGTTGTTTTTTGATTGGACAGTGTTGATGCTTTTTAGCTATTTTTTTCCCCTTAGGACTCTGGTGCCTGCTGGCTTGTTTTAATCATAAAGGCAAGTTGGTGTGATGTCAACCTGGAAATCTCTGAGGTGACCAGCATTCTTTAACACCCTATGCGTGACTGCACTTGCCTTTAATGCTGTCCAGTAGGGCTCCCATTCTCATGACGCCTGGACAAATAAATGACTCAGAGAGGCACAGCAGCATAGTGATTAAAAGTACTGGTTTTGGAATTGTGGCTCTAACACACTGTCATTGAATGGATGTTGAGCAAGTTATTTGATTTCTCTGGGCCTCAAGTCTCTTCATTTATAGAATGGGGATCGTAATACCGCATAGGTGGTCATGTGGCTTAATAAGGGCCCAGTTAATGTAGCTTTGGGAAATGAGAGACAGAGAGGCTATTCACTGAAGACCTTGCCTCCATTACCTTCCTTCCTTACACTGATGAGAAATCTTGGTCAGCGGTGAGAGGTAGCTACCTAGTCTTTCACAGTCTGGTCTTCCCTTCCTTAGTCCATCAAGGAATTGGCCAACTTACTCTTGTTCCACTCTTGATCTACACATTCTTCTGGTTGTTCTCTGCCAAAGGGCAGACGTCCTCAGCCCTTCCAGGTTTCAGAAGTGCTGGTGTTTCGTCACATCTCGTAGCCTGAGCGGTCTCTGGGTGAGCTCAAATCAACCCCTGTCTTCTGCCCCGCCTTCTGGGTCTCCAGGTTTTGTCTCTACCTCCTCTGCTCCTACCAGGGCCCTCCCAGGGCCTGATCATCTTTCTCATCATGGTCAGGTGGTGGGCCTTTTTTCTTTCGTGGCAAGGTCAGAAATCTGGTGATCTGGAAAGATCTGACTGCCACAGGATGCTCCCCTGAGCTCCACTCTGCACTTCGAAGGCCAGTTCACTTTTCCTTTTCTCGTCTTTTTGGGGTAACTGGTCTAGGTTGGCCCATGTTTGGATGTAATTGGTAATTTGAAGCTGCTTCCCCAGTTGGAAGTTTGGCTACCAGGTTTACCCTATCCTGTCATTCAATCCTAAGCCTCCTTCTTCTTGGTGATTAGAGAGATGGTGTGAGTCTTATTCCCTTCATAAGATTTAGAGGAACTCTGCAACATTTGATAGCAATCTACCAGATTATGAGCTTTTTGGATATGAGCAATGTTTTGTTCATCCTTTTATCCTGCAAGCCAACCATGTGGAAGGTGTGAAATAGATGCTTGCTTAATGAATGTAGAGAGCTGTTGATAAATGAGTTCCTTCTGTGATTTTTGTACCTGTTTGAGATGCTGAGTATTCTCTGGGGAAGGCATTGGGTAGGGAGGGCAAATGATGTGGGTAGCAGGAGGGAGGCATAGAGTGGTCAGGACATTAAGGTCTTATGTGCTGTTTCAGGCAGTTAGAATGTACGGGACAGGTGATGGGAAGCCACTGCAGAGATTTTTAGCTGAGGGATGATGTCTAGTTATTAAAACGTATCGCTGTGTCTAATTCTTTTAAAAGTTGCCTTGAAATCCTCAAAAATACTCAGAATATTAATTTAAATGGACTTTCATTTCAAAAGTTATGTTTCTGTATAGTATCTTTTATCTATTACATAATGAATTACATGAAATCCAGTAGCAGAGTCCAGCTGACATCCATAACTACGGATCCAGAAGACCTGCTTCTTTGGTCTCCAATGGTACCTTTCTCTTTTCTCTAATCTTTGGGCTTTGGGACCTTGAAAGGATTTACTTGTGCACACCGAGGGCTGAATAGGTTCTAGGATGCCGAATATGCTCTTGGGAAGTTGTGGAATTATGTACTATGTTAGAGGGCGAATGACACTTGGCTGAGCAGGAAGATTGCGTTGTATTTCTAATCATTCATTTCAGCAATTCGCGAATCTCACAAATCTTTACTTTAATCTAGACTGCAGCCCATCTGCACGGAAGATGTAGTAAAATCGTTAAATGAATTCATATGCACACTCTTTAATTTATTATTGGTTGTAATGTTGATATTACCGTATTTCATGTGGGGAGAAGCGTATAATAATTGCACTAACAATCCATATACACGTGCTTTTTCATGAATTAACAGTTTTGTAGTAATGGCCAAGAATTACCTTCTTAATACAAATGCGTGTTTGTTGTTCTAGGATTTGATGCTCTTTTGTAGTAATTACAGTTCTAGGAAGAAATCGCCTTGGATTTTTCTGTATTTTATTATAATTAGAATCTCAGACATACTACTGTTACCAAGAATACCATGTTTTATTACATTTTTTGGCAAGGTTATAGGGTGATGAATTATTACATGAATTGGAAATCATCACTTTTGACCATTTTTTATAGGCTATGGAAAAGTGCCATCCATCTGATATAAAGATTTTTTAACCCCTCCCCCGCCCAAGATGGATCCAGAGGAGAATAGTATAAGATTATTTGGACTATATTTTAAAATATTTAAAATATTTTGCTTTGTTTGTTAACCCTGTATCAACGTGATCAACAGATTTAGTAGTAAGAGCTTCTAAACAATAAAGATATTTTTTCTATGTACCTGGCCCCTAAAATGTTTTTAAAGAAAATTATCTATATCGAATGCTAGTTTCTTGTTACAAATATTTTACATAAAATGAGATAAACAATCCAAGCTACAGTGTATGCAAAGCCATCTAGAGTACGTCTGCCCAAAGGGCTCTTTAGATTGGCCTCTGATAAGTCTGGCTATTAGCACCCAAGGGAATAAAGCGGGAGCTGTCTGATCCTTGACCTTGGGGGCTGCTGCCTGCTACAGGTTCTTGTTCTATTCTCCCGGGCCACTCCTTAGTAGTGGGGCGGCTGCTGAATGCCTCGGTTAGCCAATCAGATAACTAAACATGTAGATTTTCAGTATAAACCACACAGACAAGGGATTTACGAACACTGCTCACTGTTCTGGTTTTTACTCTCAGACCAGTAGTAAGATCATTCCACATTTTTATCTTTCCTGCTGGTCTTCAGATGCAACCATGAGGGCAACATACAGATCAAAACTGGGCTGAGCAGACCCACCTAATCCCTAACTGGCAGGTCCTTTAGGACACAATGCCTGGAAAACCCTCCATTCATTCATTCATTTATTCGCGGAGTAAAAGACAATCGGAGCAACTGCTCTATGTCAGATACTGTGCTAAGTGCTGGGGATAGGACAGCAAATAAGCCAAAGGCCTGACCCTCAATGCAGTTCTCTGCCTGAGACCATTAATCTGGCCTCATTCTTTCAGCTTTCCTGTCTTTGTTCTGTGTTTGACTTATGGAATACCTTCTCTCCTTTTTTCCTCCGGTGTGCATTTATGGTTGTCCTCACACACTGTGCTTCCCGTGGCAACTCATTGCTGGCTCCAATTTGGCAGGTAGTTTATTACCTGCTCCATTTTATAGATGAGGCTGTAGAGAGCTCTTTTTTTTCTACATTTCAGCAAAGCCTGACTGTGGACATGAAAGCTGCAAGCCCGGAGACAGACAGAAGTATTTTCCTGCATTTGGGGACACAAAATTCAGGCCTTTCTTGAAGTTCTGAAGAGCCTCAAATTGAGTTGCTCACAAAGTAATTTTCCTGCTTCAATTGTTTCTAGGTTGGGGGCAAATTGCAAACCTCATCCAGGTATAACTTAATTGACCACTGGATGTCACTATCACTCCATATACAGTGAATACTGCGGCCAGCCACTAGGCTCTAGGATTTGGGAGGTTTTGTAGGTCTGTCTCTGCATTTTTAATACTCTTGCTTTGTCCAGTTTGCATTACAGTCACTTCAGAGCTTCTTTGAGACAAGGTTGGATGATAAATAAGCAACTCAACAAAGAAATAAACATCTTATCCAGGAGTAACCGTTGTTAGTGATCCGATTTGGGTGACAGAGATGATTGGGCACTTGCAAATCGTCTTCAGAATAACCCATTTGAAAGCCACCATTTCCCTTTTGTCTGAACACCTGGATCGTCGAGAGTCTGTGTCACACTCAGACCCGGCACTATACCCATGGAACTGGAGAGTCATGTCTGAGGGGCCACTTCTTCCAACATTCTGCCTAATGCAGGATCCCCTCTAGGACCTGGGCGAATGGCCTCCCACCTCTGTTTGAACACCCGCCAGAGACCTGGCTCACAGATTCACCAGGCAGCTCCATCTACCACCTACGCTGTGTGATGTTATAGGCTTGTTTGCAAAGGCTGCTGTGGAAGAAGTTTGGAAGAAGGGGCTTGGCTCAGCCTACACACTGTGGGGAAGATCAGTGCCTGGAGCAGGCTAAGTGGGGCCTGGGAGGGAGGCCGTGGGCCTTTTGGCCTCCCTCTGATCATACAGGTAGTAGATGCTCACCCCGGCTTCTACTTGCAGAAACCGTGCTCTTTATGGAGATGTCCCTGGCAAGCGTGGGAGGAGCCAGGCGAACTCAACAGTGGTTACATTTAATTAATATATTTCTCTCCCCCTAGAGCTCTGTAAAGGTGAAACCCATAATTGAACACTGCCTTTGTACTGGCTTCTGGTACAGAACTGCAGGACCACTGCTACATAGGGGTTTTGCCTTCAAAGCCAGGAGAAAGCATCACCTGTTTCTACCCCCTCACCCACAGCCACTGCGGGCGGGAGCATCTCCCCTCCCACTTCTCTCCAATAGAAACTCAAGCTCAGGGCCTCCACCGAGGGCACAGAAGTTGGAAGAGATAAAGAACTCCCTGAATTTTTACAAGCCCCCAGGTCCTCAGAGACAAGATGCTTTTTATCCATTACTAATGGGCAGTTAGCTTTTTCTTTGGCTCATTTCCAGTTCGGAATTTTAGTGAAATGCCTAAAATCACATGGAAGCTTTGGAATCCAACAGATACAGACTTAACTCTTGGCTGGTCTCTTTCTAGCTGTGTAACCTCAGGCAAATTACGTACCTTGGTTAAACTTCAGTTTTCTCTTTTGAGAATGAAGACAACAATAATCGTAGTATCAACCCTCCAGGCTGTGCTGAGGATGCTATGAGAATGCATTTCGGGGTGCGTGGCACGCTGCCTGGATGTGCCAGGCACATCTAGCTAGCAAGCCGCCAGTACGAAGTCGGATAAGAGGACTCAAGGAAAGACAGAGAGAACTTGAGGTTGACATTGTGACTATAAATCTCAGAGAGGCCCCAAAGGGCAAATAATCAGATCATCGGCGTTCGCTCATGTAATAAGCATTCCTGAAAGCCTTTTATTTGTCAGGCATGATATGTGGAGGAGGATCCAGTCTCTGTGTTCAAAGAGCTGACTCAAAGAGTGGCGAAGAAGACGTAGCAACAGGTAATTATAACACACACGGTGGATGAGTAGCAGATAAATGGCCAGGGTTGAGACAATACCAAGTGTGGAGACTCAAATTTCCATGGATGCGAATTTAATTAATAGATGCAGCTAATTGATTTTTTTTCTTGGCTGGATTCTGCTACTGCAAAATCCAGGAATTTGGATTGTTGGTCAAGAGGCATCCTGCAGAGTCTACGGTGCTGTTGCAGGATGTGGAGCTGTGATGTAAGCAATATACCTGAAAGATGCTTTGAAAAAAAAAATTAGACTTTTATGTTCCTTCACCATATAAATGTTTATTTTCAGAGCAATAAAATTAAGATTGCCAGAAAGACACCACAAGCACATTCATATTTCCAGTTGACAATACCTTTCCCATCTGAATATACTTCCTGTCATACTTGCTGGGCTTCTACATAAATCACCTCAATGTTTAAACCAGTTTAAACTTTATATGTGTACATACTGCATAGATTTAAAAAATATGCAGAATCAATTTCCTTTTACTCAACTAATTATTGTGGTGGTGCTATTTAAATTGCACACTGGTAACATGGCCCCTCAGGCTACATCCTTCTTGATAAATGTTGAATGTAGAGCTATCATTTTTATCTTCCTCATCTAAAATGTTAATTGAAGCCAAGACTTCAGACTTTATTTACCAGCAGCATATTTTTGCAACTATTCATTTAACCAGCATTATTGAGTACCTGCAATGTATAAAATACATCAAACATGAAATTGTAAATGGAGTCCCGTTTTTTCACTAAGCAAAGGCCAACATCATTTTGTTTCAGTTAACCTGTTGGCTTAACATGATGTCGACACCATCTGTATAGAGGCAAGGACCTAAAGTGTGTGCTTCTTAGAACAACTGTGGAAGCTTCTATGTGTTGGCGGCAAAAAACCATTGCAGTGACTCAGGTTCATTAATGGGGGGGGCCCCCACCCAAAAAATAATAGTGGGAAAAAAAAATCAGAACTTCCCACAAGTTTATGCAATGAAGAAGAAATATTGTTATGTATAGCTCACAGGACTTTTATTTTTATTTTTATGTATTTATTTTGACAAATAAAATTGTTTATATTTAAGATAGACAATGTCATATTTTGATATATGTTTACATTGTGAAATGATCACATGATCAACCAATTAGCATATCCATCACCTCCCATAGTTACCATTTGGATGTGTGTTCTGAGAACCCTTGAGATCTACTCTCTTAGCAAATTTCAAGTATAGAATAGAGTATTGTTAGCTATAGTCACCATGCTGTGCATGAGGTCTCCAGAACTTATTCATCTGATAACTGAAAATTTGTAACCTTTGATCAATATGTCTCCTTTTTTCCATCCCTCAGTCTCTGGTAACTACCGTTCTACTCTGGTGTTGCTATAAATTTGGCTTTAAAAAAAATCCACATACAAGTGAGATCCTGTGATATTTGTCTTTCTGTGTCTGGTTTATTTCACTCAGCATAATGTCCTTCAGTTTCATCCATGTTGTTGCAAATTGAGTGATTTCCTTCTTTTTAAAGTCCGGATAACATTCCATTGTTTATACCACATTTCTTTTTCCATTCATCTGTTGACAAACTCTTAGATTCTTTCCATATTCTGGCTACTGTGAATAGTGCTACAACAAACATGGCAGTATAGACATCTCTTCAAGATAGTAATTTTATTTCTTGTAGATATGTACCCAGAAGTGGGATTGCTGGATCAAATGGTAATTCTATTTTTAATTTATTGAAGAACCTCCATATAATCCACTCTGAAGAATGCTCCATGTGCACTGGGGAAGAATGTGTATTCTGCTGCTGTTGGATGGAATGTTGTCAATATGTGTGTTAGATCCATTTGGTCTAAAGTGTTGTTCAGGTTCAATATTTCTTTGTTGATTTTCTGCTTGAATGATCTACCTATTGTTGAAAGTGGGCTATTGAAATCCCTTACTGTTATTGTATTTCTATTTCTCTCTTTGGAGCTGTTAATATTTACCTTAAATATTTAGGTGCTCCAATGTTTGGTGCATATGTATTTACTATTGTTATTTCCTTTTGATGAATTTATTCTCTTATTTTATGTAATGATCTTCTTTGTCTCTTATAATGACTTTTGACTGAAAGTCTATTTTGTAGGATATAAGCATAGTGCCTACTCTTCCCTTTTGGTTTCTACTTGCATGGAATATCTTTTTCCATCCCTTTACTTCTAGCCTATGTGTGTTCTTGAAGCTGAAGTGAATCTCTTAGAGGCAACATATAATTGGGTCTTTTTTTTTTTTTTAAATCCATGAAGCCACTCTATGTCATCTGATTGGAGAATTTAGTCCATTTACATTTAAAGTAATTACTGGTCAGTTCACAGGACTTTTTAAAGAGGGTTTCATGTTGTGAAAAACCCTTCCATGAGCAACTAGACTTGTCTGATATATGAAGGGAGGACAAAAGCTGAATTTGGATATAGTCACTATAGAAAGAGAGTTGAACTTCTCTACACAGCAAAGAGATTAAGAATGGTGGTTTCTAAAACAAATCTAGGATGGAGGAACCATAGAATGACAGAAGGAAGGGGGAGGTGGGCAGAGGAAACAGGGAGATAGCATTGTGTTTTTTAATCCTATGTCCTGAGAGGACAACGGAAAATCCTGCATGAGGGGAAATCAAAGACTTATGAAAATGAGCATGTCCAAGGCTTGATGTAGTGTAAGGATTCCTTCCTTCAGCTCTCAATCTTAATACCAGTATCTTGCATAGGTAGATTGCTTGTTTGTTTGTTTTTTAAACGAAGGCAGACTTTTAGCACTAGAACAGTATTACCATAGGACTAGGGTGACATAAGTAAGACCTGGGGGAGAACCACAAACTGAGCTATTTAAGGAGAAGCTCTAGATGACATATAAGTAGGTTTAATAGTTTCACTGAATATCGAGGTTGGCTTTGGGCATCTGTAATTCATAGAATGTAGGTTTGAATCACTCTAACTCAGAGCTTAGGGACAATACATACTCACCTATCTAATATTTGGACTATCCAAAAATGACAAAATAACTTTTTCTTGATGGCTGACCCATTTAGCCACACTGGATGATAGCAACTATTTATCACAGCAGTACAGAGAAATCACATGTTGGTGCAGGAATGACTGATAAAACACTCCTGTTTATTAAATGGCTTCTACTTCTATGGTAGCTTGGAAAAATAGAAGTCATTGAGTAAAAATTCACAAAGTGGGAGAGAATCAATTTTATGCTAAATTATCCATTATAAAATATTTCTTCAAATTTCTCTCTTTATTATGAATCTTATAAAAACCAAAACTTTAATTATATATAATATAATTATATTAATTTTAAAAGTTTTATTAAACTTTTATCTATAAAATATCTTGTTAAGGACCATATTTGTGTCAAGGTTAAAGGTGGGAAATTAAGCAAGTCTTTTTTCCAAAAAAAAAAAAAATCAAAGCACCTAAGTTGTTTTCCTTAGTTAAAAATGGTCTATGGTATAGTCTGATAACACTGAGATACCTAATGAGGCTGACCTGATACCCTACAAGTATTAGCTAAGGTTAATGCACACAGCTAAGGCACTGGAAATTTTAAAATTTATTTTTGAATGGATAGAAAAATTTAAAAAGAAAAAATTCATATCAACATTAGTAATAATGTCTCATAAGTGAAGTGTAGCAGAGAATGACATCCCAAAATATGCTACCCCAAAATATGCCACTTTCACATACAGATTATTTTGAGCTGAAGGCAGTTGAGAAGAAGTAGATATAAGAAAAGTACTCTGTCTTCTTCCTATTTGCTGAAAAGCAAGATATAAATTTATAAATGTGTCCTTCCTCCCCCTCTCTATGAGGAAGGATAGAAGTTAATCACTGGACACAACTCTAGATCTTTATCAGGCTGGACATAGCACCAGAGGAATCTACATAACAGACTTTACTAACTGGCCCTTATCAGCTATTAGTTTCCCTATATATTTGCCTTCCCATGATTTGCTCCTCCTGGAAGCTCAAAGTTATTTTCCTTTGTCTTGTCGGTTCTCTACAAAATTATTATTCTTCGCTAAGATACTATATAAGTTCAAGTTTTGATCACCGCATTGAGTTACTCATCTCTTAATACTCCTGTGTCTATATGAGATGCACATGTTAATAACCTTAGGATTGTTTTCCTCTTGTTAATCTGGTTTTGGTCAGTCTAATCTGCAGAGTTCCAGCTGATGGGCCTAAGATGGGTAAAGGAAAAGGATTTTTTCCCTCTCTTATATAAGCACGGTGTTTAGGTTCCGTTTCATATGAAAGGAAGTATATGTGATAAAAGTAACACATTTTCTCTAAGAGCCTTGAGAAAGAAGCTAAAATGTCCAAGTAATAATTTAAGAAATCTACATTCAGCTGTTCTTATTTCCCAGGAAGAGAAATGTTTTCTAGTTTGACCTATATTGTTTAGAGTTTTAAAAAATTTTCTTATAAAATTAGTAAAACACACACACTATTAAAAATCAAAACATCTGGAATGACTAATTTTCAAAAGCACCTATTCTTATTTTCCCACCTCCTATGATTACAAAGAGAAAGCAGGTATCAGTCTTGAGGAAACAGGTGGTTTATATCGTCCATCATGGCGGGCAGTAGGTGGTGACCAGAGGGCAGAGTGGGAATGCCATCTTCCCAGTGATTTCCCTTTTAGGGCTACAGCTGTCCTACCAATGTTAGAGGCACCAAATAGTGAGGAAGGTACTTTGGACTCTCTTCCCTTTCTCTTTCTCTCTCTGGGTTTGGGAAAGGGGTTGCAAAATTTAAGAGCGTTTGAGAAGTTCTACAGGGCAAAGTAGGGGGAATTTTTGCTCGGTTGTTCTTGTTTTCTTTTTCCTTCTTTTAAAAAAATTCCTCAGCTAAAATGAATGTCACAATAGTTATTTTTGTATTATGCTTAAACATTATTGTATTCTGGATTCACATTTAACACAGAATCATTGCAGCAGATTTGAAAATCTCCTTAAAACTTGACCTGCATTGTTTGAATAACAGTTTGAGTATGAAGACACTCACACCATTAATTTGGACATAACCTTGGGAATTTGCCAATGTGTAGCACTTTAAAAAAAGTTAAAGATATACACAAGAAAATTCTATGTAAAACTGTGGACTTTAACAACCATTTGAATGACTCATCACAATTTATTAAATGCTTTCTGATATATTATTTATTGTGGCAAGTTTGAGTATACAGCCTTCGTCTCTTTAGATAGGAGCACCTCCTAAAGTGGGCTGAAAACTCCTTGGGAATACAGGAGGATCCACTACGTACCTCATACCAGCTTTAAGGAGAGCTGACTCTAGATAAAGCCCTGAGGGTAGAGCATGGTCTGCCCCTCTCCATCTCCCTTTTCTGAATCTCCTGCCCCTAGTTAGTGTTCCCTATGTGACAGATGCTCAGGTCCTGAGCTATTGCTATGCAGGAAAGAAAGGATCTAATCCAGGGAACTTTTTTTTTTTTTAGTACAGTGTGGAGTCCAATGCACGGCTTGAACTCAAGACCCTGAGATCAAGACCTGAGCTGAGATCAAGAGTCAGACACTTAACTCACTGAGCCACCCAGGTGCCCCAGATCCAGGGAACTTTTAACTTCAGGTGCCTAAACCCCAAGATTCATGGGAGGGCTTTTGCGAGGTTCTGTATGCAACTTCTAGGCCTGCCCTTTAACCTGTGTCTTGCTTTTCCTTTCTGCCGGCTCAATGCCTAAGAGCATAGTGACCATGCAAGCTGTATGTTGAAGATGGCAGAGCCAAAACAATGGGAAGCAGCTTGGGCTCCTGAGTCACCCCTTAGAAGAGAGGCACCTGAAGAGCAGGAGCAGCTATTTGGGACTTTACATGAATGAAAAATAAACTTCCATCATGTTTGAGCCACTGTACATTTTGGACGGGTTTCTTTTAGCAGCTGAAGTTACATTAACTAGTTTCAGGCTTCATGGCTTTCCTTAGATAACCAAAGAAGCCCATAAATATAGACAGTTAGGAACCTTGACATCATACTCTAGAAGCATAGAAGTTGTGGAATATTCTTGCTGGGAGTAAGCTACCTGCCCCATATTTGCATTACTCAGCTAGGGTCTGGGGTGTGGCAGATTTGGTGGGCGGGGGGTGAGGACACCGAGAGAAGTGGAGGTGGTCTGTGTGTCCGTGCTATGACAAATGTCCTCTCTAGGAAATCAAGCCTCCTGTTACCTAAATCCCAATTCCTGATGAAGACATTTGGATCTAACCCAGCCACCTCACCTTTTACTGAATCCCAGGATGGTGAAGATTCTTACCCTGGGTCTCAGGTAACTGGCATTCCAGACATATTAATTTAAATTATAATATTAGTGATTTGTATGCTATAGATCCTGTCATATTTGCATTTTAAAGTTTGTTTTTTTATTTAAGTAATCTCTACACCTGACATGAGGATTGAGCTCATGACCCTGAGATCAAGTGTTGCATGCTCCCCTGAGCCAGCCAGGGAACCCCTCATGTTTGTTTGTTTGTTTGTTTGTTTGTTTATTTATAAGTAGGCTCCACACCCAGCATGGGGCCCAATGTGGGGCTTGAACTTAACAATCCTGACAACCCTGAGATCAAGACCTGAGCTGAGATCAAGAGTCAGGGACTGAGCCACCCAGGCGCCCCACCCATATTTGCATTTTGAAAGAGAACTGAAGAAAAGAAAAATTTCTCAGTTTTAAATTCTGTTTTAAGCTGTGTATCTCTTCAGTAGTGGTAGTGGTGTTTTGGGCGTTTTGGAACCTGGGCTCAGGAGACATTCTTAGGAGATTTCAGGGGACAGCTGCAAACACCATCGCCTAATGGTACCTGCCTATTTGCTTACGTGTAAATTCATTCATGAGGATGAAAATTCACCTGGTGGAAAAGGAGTGCATTCTCCATGTTGTTTGAAGCAAATAGAGATAGTCTGATATATTGGGGCTATTGTATTGGAACAAAAGGGCCAGATAGCTTTGTGACCAAGAGAATTGTAAACTTGCCCTGGCAGGCTTTGAGGGGGCCTTCACTGGTGGATCATGTTATTTTTCATTAGCTAAGACTAAAGTGATTTTGGTTCCAGTATTTTTAGGCCAAAATTTTAATTAGCCATACCATGAGTTCATATTTTCTTTTGAGGACTTAATAGTTAGTTGTGCAACTGAATCTCTTGAAAATTACATTAGCAGAATGTTTTCGTATTCTGCTATAGATTAAGCCCTGCGGAGGGGCACCTTTGTTTTCTTCCCTCTCCTTAACACACACATTGGGTTGGGAAATGCTAGGATTTATATGACTCATTACCTCATTTCCTGCCTAGGCCTTTCCTGCCTATTGCCTCCTTCATTTTCATAACTTTTTTTGATGCGTGGGAGCCACTGGATATTTTCAGGCTGTTTTTACCTCAGGATTTGAGCCAGTACCTAGAGTCCAATTGTTTTAGGTATTGCTCTGATTAACACCTTCCTCCCAGGGCTTTTCATCCTGAAAAAGCTGTGGCAGCTTGAAAATCAGGGTCCTGATGTTAACTAGCCGTAGGAGAGACAAAATGATGTTCCCAGGCAGCATTATCTCCAGAAAATACCAAAGCTGCAAGAAACAAACATGTAAATTCAGTTGGAGGGGTTCAATGAGTTAATGAGGGGTTAAATGGGCAAAGATTTAAACGCGGGGGCGGTGTTTATCAGGGGAAAGGAGGACACCCTTTTTCTGGTTGGCAATTGAGGAGTTAAACTTTTAGGAGTGCAAAGAACAACAGTTAAAACCATTGAGAGCCCCACCAGCAGTTTTGACCTTTATCTCCAGGGTCCAAATCCAGAGAAGGGTCTTAATTAGCTGCAGAGAAATCTAGAGCTTTGGCAACATACCAGCACACATTAAAAACGAAAAACAAAAAAACAAAACCAACCAGTAAATAAAAGCCATTTTTTTTTTTTTAAATTGCAAAAGTTAAACAGGAGCAATATTTATATAACCTTCTGGTGTTCCTGTTTCCCAATTTCTCGCTTTATTTATTTATTTTTTTTCTGGTCCGATTCTTTTCCATGACCTTCATCTTATTCCCTCTTGTTTTTCTTATCTGTTTATAGTCCCTCTAGCCCTTTAGATGCCTTTTTTTTTTGCATTTTCTATATGTTTATTATTTTTTATTATAAAAGGAACGCAGACTTATTGTATAAAGTTTCCAACAATGCAAAATGCATAGAGTTATAAAGAACCTCCCACACATCCAGGATTTTTTCTATGCATTTTATATAGATGTGTGGGTTTATGTGTGAGTTCAATCATGTACATACACATTGGAAAAAAATTTTTTTAACAAAGAAAGGATTATATGTACAATTCTGCAACTAGCATTTTCTATTTATTCATATATCTTGTTATATCTCTATATTGGATTTATGTAGGTCGTGAGCTTTTCTATATAGATTTTTTTTATTTACAAAATTCCAGCATGATTTTTAAATCCCTGATCAGAATATTTTAAGCTGTATGTCCAATCAGATGCATGTAGGTGCTATGATTTATAAAATACGATTATATTTATAAATATAGCTTGCATATTATATCGGCTTATTTCTTTGTGCATTATTTTGGACATATAATCGATGTTTCTTTCTACTCTTACCATTATTATGAACATAATCTTTCATTCATTCAAATAATTATGGTTTTTTCCCCCCCTCTTTAAGTCTTGTGATTAGCTTTGTTTTTTATCGTTCTCATTCCATTTCTCTCCCCAACTTGGAAGTTGTCTACGCTATTTCCATTCTTTTAGTGTTTACAGTGGAAATTTTAATATGCATATATAAATTAATATAGTCATTTATTATCTTTGCTGTTTTGTCAGACACTCAAAACCTAAGATGACTAGGTGTGGTTATCCTCTTCTGACTTAAGTACTGTTACTGTTCGGTACTTTGGGCTCCATCTTGATTGCTTTTTAAGCCACAAATTAGACATTTTATTGTTTTATGCAGTTAAAGATTTTCTTCCTGTCCCCGTTCTTACTTGGCTTTTTGCATTCCAGACCCTACTCTGGCATACGTTTCTTTCTTCCTGAAATATATGCTGTAGAATCGCATTTTGTGAGAGTCAGTTGGTAGGAAATGCCTTAGTTATGTTTTTCTTTTGGAAAATGTATTTATTTGCTTTTATTCTTGATAGTCTTTAACATTCTGGATTGAGAGTTATTTGCTCTCAATTTGTTGAAATACTCCATTGTCTTCTGGCTTTCAAGGTTGCGGGGCCGTGACTTTGATGGTAAACTCTTTCCTCTCTGATTGCTTTTAAGATCTTTGCTTTGTTTTTGGTATCCTTCTCTATGATGTGATTAGTGATTTTTTTAAAAGTTTTTATTTTAATTCCAACTATTAAAATACAGTGTTATATTAGGTCCAGGTGCACAATATAATGATTCAAAAATTCCATACATCACTGGGTGCTTATCATGACAAATGCACTTCTTAATCTCCATCACCGATTTCACCCACCTCCCCACCTCCCTCCCCTCTGGTAGCCATCAGTTTGTTCTCTATAATCAAGAGTCTGTTTCTTAGTTTGTCTCTCTCTCTCTCTTTTTCTCTTTCTTTGTTTTATCTCTTAAATTTCACATGAGTGAAATCATATGGTATTTGTCTTTCTCTGCCTGATTTTGCTTAGTATTATACTCTCCAGCTCCATCCATGTTGTTGCAAATGGCAAGATTTTATTCTTTTTTTGTGGCTGAATAATATTCCATTATATATACATATATATAATATCCCATTATATATAATATTCCATTAATATATATAATATTCACACACACACACACATACCACTTCTTTATCCATTCATCAACCTATGGACACTTGGGCTGCTTCCATATCTTGGCTATTGTAAATAATGCTGCTATAAACATCAGGGTGCATGCATCTCTTTGAATTAGTCTTCTTGTATCCTTTGGGTAAATACCGAGCAGTGCAATTGCTGGCTTGTAGGGCTGTTCTGTTTTTAAATTTTTGAGGAACCTCCATACGGTTTTCCACAGTGGCTGCACCAGTTTGCATTCCCACCAACAGGGCAAGAGGGTTCCTTTTCATCCACATCCTCACCAACACGTATTTATTGTGTTTTTGATTTTAGCCATTCTGACAAGTGTGATGCAATATCTCATTGTAGTTTTGATTTGCATTTTCCTGATACTGAGTGATGTTGAGCATCTTTTCTTGTGTCTGTTGGCCATCTGGATATCTTCTTTGGAGAAATGTCTGTTCCTGTCTTCTGTCCATTTTTAAATTGGATTATTTGATTATTTGGTGGTTTTTTGTTTTTTTGGTATTGATTTGAGTTTTCGAAGTTCTTTATATATTTTGGATACTAGCCCTTTATCTGAGATGTCATTTGCAAATATCTTTTCCCATTCTATTAGTTTGCCTATTAGTTTGTTGTCTATTAGTTTGCCTATTAGTTTGTTGATTATTTCCTTCACTGTGCAAAAGCTTTTTATTTTGATGTAGTCCCAATAAGTTTATTTTTGCTTTTATTTCCTTTGCCTCAGGGGGACCTATCTAGGAAAAAGTTGCTACACTGCTGTCAGAGAAGTTACTGCCTGTGCTCTTTGCTAGGATTTTATGATCAGATCTCACATTGAGGTCCTTAATCCATTTTTTTAAAGATTTTATTTATTTATTTCTCAGAGGGAGAGAGAAAGAGAGGGAGAGAGAAAGAGAGAGAGCACATAAGCAGGGGGAGCGGCAGGCAGAGAGAGAAGCAGGCTCCCTGCTGAGCAA
Organism: Leptonychotes weddellii; assembly: GCF_054177405.1. Lineage (NCBI taxonomy): Eukaryota > Metazoa > Chordata > Mammalia > Carnivora > Phocidae > Leptonychotes > Leptonychotes weddellii. The sequence goes on along the minus strand of NC_138381.1, from coordinate 42,715,361 downwards.
GGAACCTGATGTAGGACTCGATCCCAGGACCTTGGGATCATGACCTGAACTGAAGACAGATGCTTAACTGACTGAGCCACCCAGGTGTCCCCCTTAATCCACTTTTAATTTATTTTTGTGTTTGGTGTAAGTGGCCCAGTTTCATTCTTTTGCATGTGGCTGTCCAGTTTTCCCAACACCGTTTATTGGAAAGACTGTCTTTTTCCCATTGGCTATTCTTTCCTGCTTTGTCAAGATTAATTGACCATATAGTTGTGGATCCATTTCTGGCTTTTCTATTCTGTTCCATTCATCTATGTGTCTATTTTTGTGCCAGTACTATACTATTTTGATGACTACAGCTTTGTAATATTATTTCGAGTCCAGAATTGTGGTACCTCAAGCTTTGCTTTCCTTTTTCAAGGTTGCTTTGGCTATTTGGAGTCTTTTGTGGTTCCACACAAAATTTAGGATCGTTTGTTCCAGCTCTGTGAAGAATGCTGGTGGTATTTTGATTGGTATTGCATTGAATCTGTAGATTGCTTTGGGTAGAATGGACATTTTAACCATATTTGTTCTTCCAATCCATGAGCATGGAATGTCTTTGCATTCTTTGTGTCATCTTTAATTCCTTTCATCAGTGTTTTATAGTTTTCAGAGTACAGATCTTTCACCTCTTTGGTTAGGTTTATTCCTAGGTATCTTATTATTTTTGGTGCAACTGCAAATGGGATTGTTTTCTTAATTTCTCTTTCTGCTGCTTCATTACTGGTGTATAGAAATGGTGATTAGTGAATTTTATTTGTATTTATTTTTCTTGAGATTCACTGGGCTTCTTGAATCTGAAGGGTGGTAGATATTTCCCAGTTCTAGATACTTACTTCTCCCTCATTTTCTCTAATTTCTTTCTCTGAAACTCTGATTGGATTTTAGATCTCATTCTATGCTCCATGTCCTCTGACCCCTCTCATATTTTCCTTGTTGTTGCTTCTCTCTGTGCCACATTCTTGGAAATTTATTCATCTTGCACTGCAAGTTTCCATGTGCTTTCTTCATTGGTTCTACGCATCTATTGACCTTTTTCCACCGTCCATTTCAATTTTACATTTTAGAAGCTCTATTTAGTTCTTTCCTGAGCTTATTGGGGATCTTTGATACTATCTCAATCCTCATCATAATTTTGAAAACATTACGAATATTTCTCTAAACACGTAAACATATTAATTTCTAGTCACTATATTACTATTTCAAAATATTCAGGTTTGTGGTTCCAATATCTATGCTTTGCCATTTCTGCTGATTCCTGCTTATGGTAGTTGGTTTTCTCATTTCGCCAGTGATGGGAAACTCATGTTCTTTGTAATTTTATTTGTTCTTTAAGGTCTAAACTGTGTTCTGCCAGAGTAGATTTGTGGATTCCTCAACCAAGACCACTTCAAAGCAAAATTTTGGCTTGAATTTTCTTGGGCTCCAGCAGTAATGAATTCTGGCCCCAAACATGCATGAAAATGGGCTTATGGTTAGTAATTACTGGGGGAGAATCTTCTTTTTTATACTCTAACCAGAGGCAAGGCTGAGACATGCAGGTATCCCTGCCATCTCCCTCTCAGAAACCTTTTTAAAAAATACACCCCCTGAGGGTGTCACTTTTGGGGAGTCTCAACTTTTTTTTTAAAGATTTATTTATCCATTTTAGAGAGACAGAGAGAGAGATAGAGAAAGAGCACAAGTAGGTGGAGGGGCAGAGGGCAAGGGAGAGAATCCTCAAGCAGACTGCCTGCTGAGTGCAGAGCTGAACATGGGGCTCAGTCCCAGGACCCTGAGATCATGACATGAGCTGAAACCAGGAGCTGGATGCTTAACCAACTGAGCCACCCAGGCACCCCAGGGGAGTCTCAACTTTAATATACATCTCCTGCTTTACTTGGCCCCAGGTGTTTTTTTTCCTTTCTTGCCACCTATAGGTGGGTAAGACTTAAGAGCTAAGCATCCAGGAATGTGCATATATCCCCTAGGCAAATGGTGGTCTCAAACTTGGTTATCTTTTGAGTCTGAGATTTCTTTTTTTCTTAATTAATTTTCCAGTTTTATTTATATATTTAATTGATATATAGCACTGTATAAGTTTGAACTGTGCAGCATAATGATTTCACTTACATATATTGTGCAATAATTGCCACAATAATATCCATATATACATTTTTGAATGAATAAAGATTGAATAAATCTTTCTGTCAAAGTAGCATAAAATACTCCCTGTAATTGTAAAGAATGTTTTTTTTTTTTTTTCAAATTTACTTATACATTCAATGCATTCTTTTTTTTTGGAAATTTTTTAAAATTTAAATTCAATTAATTAACATATAATGTATTATTAGTTTCAGAGGTAGAGTTCAGTGATTCATCAGTCTTATATAACACCCGCTGCTCCTTATATCATGTGCCCTCCTTAATGTCCATCACCCAGTTAGCCCACCCCTACTTCCTCCACTCCAGGAACCCTCAGTTTGTTTCCTATGATTAAGATTCTCTTATGGTTTGTCTCCCTCTCTAATTTTGTCTTGTTTTATTTTTCCCTCCCTTCCCCTATGATACTCTGTTTTGTTTCTTAAATTCCACATATGAGTGAAATCATATGATAATTGTCTTTCTCTGATTGAGTCTGAGATTTCTCATTGTCTTTGGCTTTAAGGACTTTTGCTTCTTACCCATACATTTTAAAAGTGTTTTTTGTTACATCAACATTAAAAACTTCTGTGCATCAAAGGACACTATCAACAAAGTGAAGAGGCAACTCACAGAATGGGAGTAATATTTACATATCATATATCTGATAGTTTATAAAGAAAATATAATGTATATTATAAATATATATGTGTGTATATATTTGCATGTCTACAATATACTTAAAAACATATAAAGAACTTGTACAATTCAACAAGAAAACAAACAATCTGACTAAAAATTGACAAAGAACTGAAATAGTCTCTGAAGAAGATATACAAATGGCCAGAAAGCACATGAAAAGATGCGCAACATTACTAACCATCAAGGAAATGCAAATCAAAACTATGATGAGATACCACCTCACATCCATTAGGATGGCTGTTATTAAAAAGCAACAACCAGCAGATAATAAGTGTTGAGGTTGTGGAGAAATTTGGACCTTCGCACTGTTGGTGAGAATGTAAAATGGGACAAGTGCTAAGGAAACCTCTACAGCATTTCCTCAGAAAATTACAAATGTAATTACCATATGATCTAAGTGTTTCTGGGTATGTACTCAAAAGAATTAAAAGGAGATATTTGTACAGCCATGTTTATAGTGGCATATTCACAATAGCCGAAAAGTGGAACAACCAAATGTCTACCAGTAGTGAATGGATGAACAAAATGTGGTGCATACATATAATGGAATATTACTGAACCTTGAAAAGGAAGGAGATTTTGACATGTGCTACAACAGGGATGGACCTTGAAGACGTTATACTAACTAAAATAAGGTAGTCACCAAAAGGACAAATATTGTATAATTCCACTTATGTGAGGTACCTAGAGTAGTCAAATTCATAGAGACAGAAAGTAGAATAGTGGTTATTAGGGGCTGGGAGGAGAGTGGGATGGTACAAAATTTTAGTCTGGGATGAAGAAAACGTTCTGGAGTTGGATGGTGGTGATGGTTATACAACAATGTGAATGTACTTAATTCCACTGAAATGTACACTTGAAAATGGTTAATGGTGTTGTGTATTTTACTACAATTAAAATAATGCTTTTATAATTTATTCGGCATTTTCAGGATTCTATTCTGAGATATCTAGTCTTCTATAATGCTGGAATTAGAAATCCCCATAGGACTGACTTCCTGTATGTTCATGGTGTCTACTGGGCACTCAATTTTAGCTACATATGGAAACCCAGCCAGATTCCAACACTATGGAAACCAAGCTGATAACCCAAGAATTCACTGTTCTGCCTCACTGAGTGGTCCATATTGTTCCTTTTGTTCTTTGGCTAGCCTAGGTATTATTTTACATCACATTATTTACACATTTCCTGATGATATGTGATAGTACCTTCTTCCTTTGAGGACTAGATCCATATTTCACATCTGTAAAACACAGATAAATTTATGTGTCAGGATAATTTGACTTGAATTCTTATCACCTTTTGAGTATGAGTGTGTATGTGTGTGTGTGTGTAGGTCCTCCCTCCCTTCCTTCCTTCCTTCACTCCAGGAACACTCCAGGAACCTACACACTCCAGGTGTGTAGGTCCTCCCTTCCTTCCTTCCTTCCTCCCTTCCTTCCTCCCGTCCGTCCTTCCTTCCTTCCTTCCTTCTCTTACTGTTGTGTAAGTTTGGCATTGAGGATACAGAGGTAAAAAAGACAAATTTCCTGCCCAAATTCTAATAGGGGAAGAGACAGTATCCATCAGCGAATAAATAAACAAGGTAGTTCCAGGTAATCAGTTCACAAAGAATATGAAAGAGGGTAATGGGACAAAGTGTGACAGCAGGAAGGGGGGCGCATTAGCCAGAGTGGTCAGGAAAGGTGTCTCTGGGGATATCTGAGCTGAGACCTGATGTCCATGGTGAGGAGACTGTGCAAAGATCTGGGGGAAACCTCAAATCCAAGTAGGCAAGGAAGCTCAACTTGCTGAATATTATCCTTGATGTATACAACTCCTTAAACAATGTATTTATGAAATGAAAGCCAGAGCATCCATTGAAATCAGCAGCAGCTAATTTTCAACACAAAAATCAGTTAGCATTTTCCTCCACTTTTTTGGTCACTTCAGGCACCTGGGGAATACTTCTTCCACTACGTGCTCTAGCATGTGTGTATTTAATAGGTAAACTATGAGGACTGTAATGGTTTTGCTTAAGACTTCATAGTGACGACTAAAAATAAACTCATCTTTGTGCATGGACAGAAAATTATACACTCCTTCCGTATTTTAGGTGTCTCGAGTAGTTGGAGGACTGGAACTTAACAGTTTGGGCATATCACTCAAATTTACCATATGGCTGCAAAGTGTCACCTCCCTTTTATGCGTTTTAGACAAAAGCCACAGGGATAATCACAGAGATAGCATATAGAGATATCAATTTGCCAGTTCAGCTTTTATTTCATTGGGAACAAATAATAAACCCTGCGTATGTTCATATTCTGTGTTTCTGATTTATAAACTACCCAATTAGTGCCCCATTTAATCTGCTCACCTGTTGTCACTCTGTTCCGAATTTCATGGCTCTGTTTTTTTTTTTTTTTAAAGATTTTATTTATTTATTCATGATAGAGAGAGAGAGAGAAACAGAGGGAGAAGCAGGCTCCCAAGGAGCAGGGAGCCCGATGCGGGACTCGATCCCAGGACCCTGGGATCATGACCTGAGCCGAAGGCAGACGCTTAACCATCTGAGCCACCCAGGCGTCCCATGGCTCTGTTGTTTTAAACTCTCTTGCATACATTTTCAGAGTGAGGCTGATTACCACAACCCCTTGGTTTTGGGGAACTTGGAACACTGCCACAGTGTCTGAATTGCCTGAGTAAAGAGAAGTAGGTCCTGTAATTATTTTATTTTCTCCCCAGCATGTGATTTGTTATTGATGATACATGCGTAGGGTGCTCTCCCCACTACGCTGGCTGATCCCTCTACTATGGTGTGAATGTCACCATCACTGTGCTCAAAGCTATGGTTTGTTAAGCAACTCTAGCACAGGGAAATGAGCAGGTACTTTTTAATGTGTCTGAAATAGCTACACACCGACAGATGTTCCCACATGCTTGCTGATGTCATGACTGAGGCTCAGATAAAACCCAGGAAATTAAAAGAAAGAAGAAAATGTTAGCTGAGGCTCCGAAGGAGGGCTTATAGGGGTGGACACCAGGAAATTTTGATAAAAGAAAGCTTACCAATATATTAACTTTCAGGTCTGACCTTCCCCCACCCCATCTCCAAACAGGGATGCATCGAAGACTCAAAGTATTAGATGAGAGAAAATTCAGTATTAAGATAGATGTTTTTTTTTTTTTAATGTGCTCATTTGCAAAGTAAAACAAACATACAAACAAACAAAAACCCCAAATACATTAAGGTGGCCTTTCTTCCACGCCATCAAAAAATGCATATCACAGTGTTTACTTGGTAGACCAATTATTTTAAAAACTGGGTTTCAAGGAAAAAGTCACTCTCTGGCAGAGACCTTACATGACAAGTTCCGTTCCACAGTGGATTAAAATGGTTGAGAGGAGATGCTAACATAACTTCAACTACAGCAGTGTGAACACACCACTGTAATAATTCATTTAGAATGATGACACCTGAGACCTAATTTAAAAGTCCTAGATGAATACCAGTCTCACATTCAACCCTGAGGGCTGCTACACACATACCTAAGAAAGTCTAAGAACCATAGTGAGTCTAATTGAATTGGACTTAAACGGACCATTGAGATGGCCTCACTGAGCTCTGGGGAATTCATATTGTCTATCCTGTATCAGAATCACAGCTTGAACTGAATAACTGGTTACACTCAATCATGTTACTGTGACTCATGTTTGAGGTAAAGGGGAAACCTTTTGCTATCAGCAAGACTGGATGGAAAACAATTTCAAATCACTTTAAACCCAGTTGGCAACTACTTTGCCAATTATGGAATCCAGTGGGAAAGGTGTATGCGAAGGCTCAGGACTAAATGATTTATGTCAGGCATCCGGGCCTCCGGAGGAATGCCGGAGAGTGTGCGGAGGAGGGGCATGTGGCTAATTATTTCTCCTAAGAATACTTTAGCGAGGTAATTTGTGCTTGCAGATGAGTCACACTGCAGGCTGGATAAAAGGCGAGGTAAGCACATAAAGTCCTAAGATCCCATTTAGAGATGGAGAAAGAGAGAACTGAAGGATTCAATACACTTTCTCGTCTCTTCCGTCGGAAACATTTGGAGATATAAAATATAAAGAGCAAGCCTAGTTTTCCGGTCGAACGGGCAAGTTGGGATCAAAGACTGTAATTTGTACTGTAGAAATTGCATTGGCTATTTCTAACACAGAGTTACTGGCACCGATGACACGCTATAACTCATCAGATGAGCAAGTGTGAAGCTGGGGCCCTTGGTAATGACCCTCTTTTTTTTTTTTAAGTCCTAATTTATTTTTGATGGCTTTGGTTGTGGAGATGAGAATTCCTAGACTACCCAGTGCCTTCTAAAGAAAAAGGTCACCATTCTCTGGGATTCATGTATGCAACTGTCCAGCTGAGAGATGATCCTGAAAGTTGTCCCAAGAGTGCTGAGTTCCCTCGGCCCACCCCAAGCAAAAATTAAAAGTGATGACAGAATTCTACTTTAGTAACTTACGGAGGAGGCATACAGACTTATTGAGCAGTCTTTTCAGATCCTTTCATTATCTAAAGGATTTGAAAGGTGTTTTAGTAATCTGGAAGAGATTATTAATGCTATAATTATATTACAGCCGGCACTGGGGCTCTTGTTAAAAACCTCATGTGAGGGTGTTGGTACAAGGTTGGCACTCTGTTGCTTTATCGGCTTTCCTCTCCCTTAGCAGCTGCCTAGCATCATTACAGCTAATATAGTGGATTAAACTTTTGGGCTAGCTGGAGGCTCTGAGTATCTCTCTAATGGTTTCCATCGTACGCATCTCTAGAAAACACTTCAGACCAATGAACCCCTAGCTGCAAATGACATGGGCAAGCTTCATTGAAAATAACACCACTGGAGGGAACCTTGCACTCATCTGGGATGTTTTCTCACTGGGGAAAGAAGGCCATTTCAACAGTTACACCAAAAGGATATTGTCATGTGGCATTAACTTTTCGAAGGCACTGAACAAAGCAGTGGGGGTAGTGTGTGTGCCTACATGCTAGCTATGTGCTCAGCTGCGTGATGTCCAAATAAGAATCCCAGCATGCTCATAAGGGATTTAGAAATAGCAGTCTTCCTAGTTCACCCTCATACAGAATGGAGAAGGTGGATGTCAGACAATCCAAATTAAATCATGATCTATGTCTGGAACCAATCTTGTTTAAGTGTCCAGGTTGCAACAAATGGGAGTTAAGTACTGCAGAAAGGGGGAGGGTGGCAGGGGAAGGACCCTGGAACTGGTCGTTGGGGGACCTGGGTTCTAATTCTTGGCTGCAACTTAAGATGTATGATGGCTTTGGATGAGTTTCTTCACCTGTCTGGGTCCCCCTCACGTTCCTCTGTAACATGAGGAAGGTAGACCAGATGGTTCAACCTAATGCAACAATTGTTCATGTGGTGTTCGGTTTGTTCCAAGATTTGTGCTAAGAAATGGGAGACTATGGGAATGAATCAGGTACAGTTCATGTCCTTTTGGATTTTATAGGAGAGTAAGTTAGACTAACATTAAAAGAATAATTTTAAGGTGATATGTTTTAGGTGGGAAATGTATAGTGCTATGCCAATATGTGACCAAGTCTGAGGAGTCAGGGAAGGCTTTGAAGAAAGGTGTTTAGGTTGAGATGGAAGATAAGGAGGATTAGGTTGAAACTGAAGGACAAGAAGGAGCTGGCCAGGAAGAGATGGGGGTGAGATGGAATGGAGGGGCATCGCAGACAGACAAACAGCATTTGTGGAGGTTCTGCAGCAACAAAGAAGTTAGGACTGGATTATTTAACGTGAAGGAAAATGTAGGCCAGGTGGAGGGTTGCACATGGCATGGTTAGCATTTTGACTTTGGCTCGAGGGAAATGGGAAGCCATTGAAGGGTATTCTGTTGCAGGGTGGAGTTGATGTTTGAGGTTTCTTCCAGACCCATGATTCTGGGGCTTTCCACATGGTTGCTGGACCTCTCTAAGACCCATCAGAGGGATTCAATAATCAGGTGCAATCCAGAGAAGAGGGTACAAAGAAGAGACCCCAGAAATTTACTTCCAATCTGCATCTTGTTGAGGCTTGGTATGTAAAGATGGATTTGTATATGCAGGTTGGGTTTGGTGCTTTTAGCCTTGGCCTCCAGGGTGGAAATCAGCCCGGACCAGACTCTGGGTCACACTCTCTAGGGCTCTGTTTGATTCACCAGGGGGTTTTCAAAGAAATTAAAAAGTTGTATTACATGCCCAAGACTCCTCACCAACTAAGAAGATGGGGCAAAGCCCTTCAGAACTTCAATGATTTCTTGACCAACTCCCTTAGGCAAGATTTCCCGAGCCTCACATTTGTAGTCAGTCACTCTATCCATGCCTGGGGTGCAGAGGCATTTGGCAGCAACTGGACCTCATCCAGAGGAATGTAGCTTTAGGTGGCTATATAGCAATGATGATCATTTGTGGAGTGCTACTAGGGGAAGGTTTTTTTTTTTTTTAAGATTTTATTTATCTGACAGAGATAGACACAGCGAGAGAGGGAACACAAGCAGCGGGAGTGGGAGAGGGAGAAGCAGGCTTCCCACTGAGCAGGGAGCCCGATGCGGGGCTTGATCCCAGGACCCTGAGATCATGACCTGAGCCGAAGGCAGACACTTAACTACTGAGCCACCCAGGGGCCCACGGGAAGGTGTTTAACATCCTTGTTCCATTCGAACACCTCAACAACCCTGTGAACTAAGTGGAACAGGTATGCTCCCTTTATAGATGAGGAAATGGAAATTTGGGGAAGGTAGGCACCTTGTCCACATCATGTAGCTAGGAAGCCAAAGAGCTAGGAATCAAACTTGACGTTGCAAAGTCTCTGATCCAAAGTTTTAAAACAATCCCATGCTGCATTTTATGGAAGCTTCTGCTGTATATCTGCGGGTAAGAGAAGGGTGAATTTTAATCTCTTAATATGTTTGCTACTCTTTCCTTTTTTTGAGTGGTTGTAAGTATAATTAACCCCAGTCCTGTGGTGCTGTGGCCAATCTCTGCAGTGGGACAGGTGAAATATAGGACTGTGGGTGGTCCTAGCATGGCGAATGACTATTTGCACTCACCTGTCCCCACACAGGCAGCATCAACCAGCTCAGGTTTGTTTCTGTCACATCTGTGCAAAGTGTTAATTGTCCTCTGCCCCTCAGGAGAGATGGGTCATGTGGATGCTTCAGGAATTGTCCTTGTCTTTCAGGAAGAACATAAGCTACATTTTCATTTAGATAAGGCAGCACCTGCAATTGGAATCAGTCCTTCTCTGGTCTCCAAGGGTAACAACAGAGATGGCAGTTAAGAAACACCTCTTGTGAAGAAGAGAGCAGAGAGAACAATGACCTCTGTAGGAAGGAGGACAGAGTGTCATTCTCCAGCTTTTGGGTGTTCTCTCCTAAGGAGGGATATAGGTCCTGCTTTAAATCCTCTAGAAATAAAAGGAAAATGGGGAAAATGAACTTTCAATATTCACTGTTTACAGAGACTTGGTGTTACCCTTTTCCTTTCAAGCAAATAGACGAAGTTAATTTGAAATGAAGGCAGATATTGTCCAGGGTGCTAAAGCTCCTTTCAAGTTTTCAGTTCTTTGTGGTTATGGTGCTAATGTTTTCTTAACAGAACAGAGCCCAAGAATTAAATGCAGGAGGGCTGTGCATTCAAAGACTAGATGCTTCGTTGCTGTGATGAAGGAAGAGATGTAGTTTCTTTAAAATGTGTAATAAAGACTAGGTGTTTAATTTTTTGGCAGAATCAGTATGATAACCTTTTTCATGATAAATTGTTTAAAATATATTTATATATATATATAAATAAATATATATATATATAAATATATTTTAATTTAGAAAAAGACTCCTGGAAAATAATCCAGGGTTCAAGAAGCAATTTTGTGATATGCCAACATTGGGTCGGTAGTCAAATCTGACAGTGTTTCCCCTAAAATTTTCCACTGTACTGACATTAACTGAGGGGGATGAATATTTTGTGTTATGTGTTAAAAACAAGACAACAGGCCCAAAATGGCGTCACTTATGCTAAGCCCCACCTCACCAAACTGAGACTTAATTACAGTGTTGGCTCTTCCAGAAACAGAATCTTAAACCAGTCATTCAGGAACTACCTGATGAGAACTAGTGAGGTAATCTGCCTGATAGACCCCTGTGATCCCCTAAAGGAAAGTAACTTTGAAATAATCAACATGTTTTTGTCTAGTATAGCTTCCTTGTTCCTGCTTCTTCTGTCTGTAAATGTCTGTCATTTTGTATCGCTCCTTGGAGCACCTTTCTATCTGCTAGACTAGATGATGCCCAATTCGTGAATCATTGAATAAAGCCAATAAGATCTTCAAAATTTATTCAGTTGAATTTTGTTCCTCAGCATATGTAATAGAAAGCCCGACTTTAATCAAAGATAAGTTCAGGTCGGTTAGATCAGATAACCATTGGACAAATACACACTCTGGATTCTACATATAATTATTTTCTCTGGATTAAGAAATGAGACTTCCTCTATTTCCAGGCCGGAAAGGCCCATTCGAAGGGGTGCAAAGCCTGCTAGTCCTAGTATTTTTCCCATAGTGGTCTGTTCCAGGCACCTTGTGGTGGTTTAGGCATGTGTATTTTTTCTGTTTAAAATTTGCTGAGGAATTAAATTGATCATTGTAATTCACTAACTCATTAACAAGAGTTGGTTTGTTGGACAATTCAGATGGCACATTATAAAGTAGAGAGTGGGAAGTAGGACCACGAATTCAAAGGTAACAAAGTCAGAGTCAGCCCTCTGAGCATTCTGCGTCAGACACTGTAGAGACTAGTAAGGAGACGGTGACCACACTGAGAGCCCAGATGGAATTGGCCATGTCGCCTCAGCTTCCCGGGAGAGGGCTGCCTGTCTACATCATGAAGGCCAAGTAGAAGCCTGGCCTGCCTAGGCCATGGGAGTGGGGGGAGGGCCTGGGAATGGGAGCATATGGGTTGGGGTGCGAGAGGAAGGAGCTCTGAGGTAAAAAGTGCCCCACTCAAAAATGCTCACCTTTCTGGAAACAGGCCACGGGATGGGTGTTTGTAATGACTCGTCCACTCCCTCGCTGTGTGACCTCAGCCATGTCACGTCACCTCTTGGGCCCCATTGTGCCCATTGGTGCACTGAAAGCCTTGATTAGGGTCTCTCATGGACCACTCCACTCTTAGCTTCCAGGATCGAAAGTGGGTGCAGTGGGGTGTGTTTGTCTCCGTACTTGCACTTCCTCCAAATCTGGTGCTCTGGGAACTTTGTTGACAGCAGTTTGACAGTCTTGCTTGTTGAAACCCAGTTTCACAATCTCCTTGCTTCACTTTGCAAAGAGCTGGGGCATTTTATTTGCTACCCACTGCTTAATTGTGGTAACTCTCAGTACATTTAAGGTCTTATTGAGGAAGAAAAGGCTTTGATCACCTTTAACAACTCTTGGAAATCCCTCTAAGTGCCTCTGCTAATTCTCACCTCTTTTAATAGTGTGGATATGTTCAGTCACCCCTGTCCCACCTTCTCACAGACCCTCCCTATGGTTCCCCAGGCAGAGATGTTAGCTGTCTTAATTATCTTGGAAGCTATTGTTAAAATAATATCTGTGATATCAATAGCATTGAGTGTCCAAGTGCAGCTTGTGGGGAGGGAACAGTGCTATGAGCACATAATTGGGAGCCTCATTGCCAGCCCGGAGCAGATGGACTTCCTTCCACCTCGTGTGGTGGGGACGGTGGAGTCAGAGCCCAGCTGTGTTTCTCAGCCTGGGGGATAGCAGGGGAAATGATGGGGCTGGGGCTGGGATGGGAAGAAGAGGGGACTTGTCCTGAATCTTGTGGTTCTTTCAGGGGCCCACTTGATCTCAAGCCAGAGGAGCTCCTCATAAGGGCGCAACAAGGACTCTGCTCTCATGCTCAGCCAGCCATGCTCACTCCTCTGTGTGTGCCTCCCCTTTCTATTTCCCAAGAAGTGAGATTCTGATTGAGTGGGGTGTTCTAAAATATAGTGTCTGGATAGAAAATCTGGGGTATCGTTAGGTCAAGAGACCAGAGACAACTACCATTAAAGAGATAGTTAGCTACTCACAGTTTCCAAGGAGAGGGGCCACACTGTGCCTTGGAGGGCCACACAGGGAAACACTAGGGTCAGTCGAGAGGCAGACGGAGAGGGGGGACCTGTGGGCAGGAGCCTTTGCTGTGGCTTCCATGGGAAGGCACAGGCAAAGAAGGGTGAGCAGGCCTAGGACTGGCTAGTTTGAATCATTTCAGCAAGCTCTGGGGCTCAGGGGCGGTCCCTAGTTGTTTAGTAGCTGGTCCTGGGGTGATTAGGGCAGGTGGACAGTGGCCTGGAGTATGAGAGTCAATAAAGGAGGTGTTGGGGTGGATCGGTTGTTTTGTATTGGAAAAGCACACTCATGGATTGGTTGTCTACTATCTTTAGGAACTGGCTATCCCTGGGAGGGGCGGTCTGTCCAGGGTCAGCAAGGACCCAGATGTCAAAGTGTCAGAATACAGAAAATACAAGACATGGTCAATGTATGGGGACATCATGGTCTGACACAAAGCACCAGGCCAGGGTCGGAGCCATCCATTCTTCCTTTCCTTGTTTCTGCTTCCAGTACACATTATGAATTTGTCCCTATTCGTTGCTCCATACATCACCTTGCTTAAAACCATCCAGTGGGATCCTATCACATTTAGAATGAAACCTAAACTCATTTCTGTGGCCCATCGGGACATGCTTGCTCTGCCCCCATCCCCCACCCCTGCCCCTTACCCACTCTGCCCCTGCCCCCTCCCTGTGCACTGCAGCCTGACAACCTGCAACATCTCACCCTTCTCTTCCTGCTTTCATGGCGGCCCCTCATCCTTCAGTTTTCAGCTTAAACAGCATCTCCTCAAAGAGACTGATCACTTCATCTAAATGACATCTAAACACCCCTCTAAACATGTCTCTCAGAAATCTGCTGGTCACTAACTGTAATGTTAATTGGATATTGCTCTTTATTTATTTTCTGGATAACCAATAGACCACCACAGGGGTCCAAAGCAGAGTTCTGGGGGCAGACTGTCATGATTGAAGTCTGACTACACTGCTTTTCAACTCTGTGACTAGTCTCTAAATCTCCTTGAGCTTCAGTGTTTCCATCAGTAAAATAGGAATACTAAGGGTACCCATAGGGTACTTAGAATAGGCAGTACCCATACTCGTGAGGAGGACAAGAGATGATCCATGTAAAGCGTACAATGCACCATGTATTATAAAGACAGCTATTGTCATCACTGACATCTGAGATCCATGAAGAACGGGAACATTCTGTGTTGCTCACTGTTGCCTTCCTAGTCCTTCAAACTGCCTGGCTCATGAAGGGCTTCCATAAATATTTGCTGAATGATTGATGAGTGGCCCTTTTTTTGGCAGTGTTTAGCTTGGGTACAATCACTGCCCTGTTATCCCAGCAGGATGAGCTTTCCCCTACAACAAGAACATGCTGAAAGGGCCCTCTTGTTAGCTGGCACATTGAGGTTGCATCCCCTGTCCAGGACAGGCCCCTATTCCCGAGTGTGGGAGACTTGGCTTCTAGGGTTTGATGTGCCCCTGAACATCTGTGCTCTCTTAGGATGGTCACCTGATAACCTCTCTGGACTTCAGCTTTCAAATGTGCAAAAGGAAGGATTGAACCAGAAGACTTGTAAGGACACTTCCAGCCTTGACACTTTTTTTTTTTTTAAAACAGCTTTTTGGGGATATGTCACATACTATAAAATCCACCAATTTAAAATGTACAATTCAGTGTTTTTTAGTATATTCATGGAGTTGTGCAATGATCACTGTAATCTAATTTTAGAATATTTTCATCACCCCAAAAAGAAACCATGCACCCATTAGCAGTCTTGTCCCATGTCCTGCCCCCCAACCCCCAAGCCCCTTCTCCTAGGCCTCCTGGCAACCACCAATCTATCTTCTCTCTCTATAGAGATTTCTCTATAGATTTACCTACTCTGGACATTTCACATAAATGGAATCATACAATATGTGGACTTTAGTGACAGACTTCTTTCAAGTAGCATGTGTTTATGATTCATCCATGTTGTAGCATGTATCATTAATTCATTCCTTTTTATTTCTAAGTAATATTCCATTGTATTATACCACAATTTACTTACTTATTCATCAATCAATGGATATTTGGGTTGTTTCCACTTATTGACTATTATTAATAATACTACTATGAACACAATTCATGTACAAGGTTTTGTGTAGGCATATATTTTAATTTCTCTTGGAAATGAACCTAAGGGTAGAATTGCTGGGTCCTATGGTAATTCTATGTTTAATATTTTGAGGAATTGCTGAAGTATTTCCAAAGTGACAGCATCATTTTACATTCTTACAAGCAATTTATGAGGGTTCACTTCTCCACATCCTTGTCAACACTTGTTATTGTCTGTCTTTTTGATCATAGCCATCCTAGTGGATGTGAAGTGATATCTCATTGTGGTTGTAACTTGTCTTTCCATGATGACTAATGATATTGAGCATCTTTTCATGTGCTTATCGGTCATTTGTATAACTTCTTTGGAGAAATATCTGTTCAGATTCTTTGCCCATTATTTTCATTGGGTTATCTTTTTATTATTAAGTTGTAAGAACTCTTTGTACATTCTAGATACTAGTCCCTTATCAGCTATGTGATCTGAAAAAATTTTCTCCCATTTTGTGGGTTATCTTCTTGCTTTTTTGATGGGATCATTTGTAGCACAAAAGGTTTTAATTTTGATGAGGTCTGATTTACCCATTTTTTTCTTTTGATGCTTTTGTTTTTGGCATGAAAATGTTTTTAAGTATTTCAATATTTTAATTTTTTTGAAAGGGGAATATGTGCACATAGTAAGAAAAACAATACATAAGAGAACAGGAAGAAAAGAGCATTCTTCCATCCCTGACCTTACTCTCTCACTCTTCCCCCAAGATCATAACTGTGAGTTCCTTAGGAACTAGACATGTTCTCTCTATCTATAAATATACATGACTGTCTAACCATTACACACACACACACACACACACACATACATACACACACACACACACGGAAGCATCCTATGTATATTGCTCAAAATGCTCTTTACTCTTTTTTCACTTACAACATATCTTAAAGATATTCAGTTCTATATTCACACATTTTGACTTACCATTCTAAAAAATGACCACATTGTATTCAGTTGGATAAAGGTACCAATATTTAGTTAACCATTCTGTGGTGATGGGCATTGAGGTTGTTTTCATCTTTTGCTAGTACTACTAATGCACACTGAATACACTTTTACATAGGTTTTCACACTCATGTGCCAAGAATATCTTCAGGGTGAATTTCTAGAGCTGGAATTGTGGACTCAATGAGAGAGAGTGCGAGTGCCAGTGAACACTCCACATGCATCACTGGTTTGTTATTGAATTTTGAAATGCTAGTATGGAAGGCTAGACATTTTTATTTCATTATAGTTGTATTTATTTATTTTTATAATTGAGTTACTTTTTCATATTTTTTGTGAATGTTCTTTGCATATTCTTTCCCCCTTTTACTTTTTCTATTAAATTGCTATTTTTTAATTAATTTATTCATTATGTAAGTTGATATATATATATTAAAGATGTATTTATTTATTTTAGAAAGAGAGCGTGCATGCATGCACGAATTGGGGGAGGGGCAGAGGGAGAGAAACTTCAAGCAGGCTCCCTGCCGAGCAGGGAGCTCCACACTGGGCTTGATCCCAGGACCCATGAGATCATGACCTGAGCTGAAACCAAGAGCCAGATGCTCAACTGACTGAGCCACCCAGGTGTCCCATCATTATGTAAGTTTATATATTAAAGAGATTAATCCCTTGTCATTTGTGTTGCAACTGTGTTTTCATTTTCTTTTAAAAAACCTTGTTAAATATATTTGTATGTGTGACTTTATTATTTTTTTCCTGTGCTAAATCTTATTTTTTATGCAGTGAAAATTTTTATTCTTTTCTTTTATGCATGGAGCCTTTGTGTCTTGCTTAGAAAGACTTTCCTAGGGGCACCTGGGTGGCTCAGTTTGTTAAGTGTCTGACTCTTGATCTTGGCTCAGGTCTTGATCTCATGGTCGTGAGTTCGAGCCCTGCATTGGGCTCCACGCTGGGCATGGAGCCTACTTAAAAGAAAAGAAAAGAAAAGAAAGACCTTTCTACTTCAAGCTGATCCAAGAATCCCCATGTTTTCTCCAGTATTCTTTTTTTTTTATTATGGCTTAATTTTAGACATCAACATATTTCATTTCTCTGGGATTTACTTTAAAGTTATGAGTCTATAAGGGCACTACATCTACCCTCGTACCTCCAGACAGCTGTTGCAACAAGATATTCCAAAATCATTGTTTGAAAACTCTTATTTCTCCATTGATTTGAAATGACTCCTTTATCATGTATTAAATTTCTTTATCAATTTTGGTCCGTTTCTGGATACCCTCTTTTGTTTCATTGCCCTGTCTGTCTCTTCATGGAGAAGACACCATGCTATTTTAATTACTGTGGCTTTATAAGAGATTTAGTATCTAGTGAGCCAGTTTCCTTAATTATTATTCTTTTTTTTTTTTTTAAAGATTTTATTGATTTATTTGACAGAGAGAGACACAGCGAGAGAGGGAACACAAGCAGGGGGAGTGGGAGAGGGAGGAGAAGCAGGCTTCCCGCCGAACAGGGAGCCCGATGCGGGGCTCGATCCCAGGACCCTGGGATCATGACCTGAGCCGAAGGCAGATGCTTAACGACTGAGCCACCCAGGTGCCCCCTTAATTATTATTCTTTTTCAGGATTATCATAACCATTCTTGGAAGTTTATTTATTTACCTAAAAGCAAAATTTTGAGATGTTGAAAATTTAAAATTTACCCCTATGTCTATATGTTTTACATTTTGTTGCAGTTACAAATATGTTTTTTCTTATATTCATTAATTGGCTGAAGCCAATTGTATATTGATTTTGTTACAAGTCAATTTCAACCGACTTTAAAAAATATTTCTAATCTTTTTTTTCTATTTGATTCCTTTAGGTTTTCCAGTATCACCTACAAATAGTGATATTTTGCTTTTCCTTATCAATTGTCTATGTAATTTCCTTCTTTTATCTAATTTTTAGCTAATCCCTGTAGAACAATGTTAATGAGCGGTGATAATGGGCATTGTCACTCTGCTTCTTCTTTAAAAGGATTGTTTTTTTGTTTTTCCTCATTGTGCATGATCCTTTTTATTTATTTATTTTTTAAAAGATTTTATTTATTTACTTGAGAGAGAGAGAGCAAGCAAGAGAGAGAGCATGAGCTGGGGGGGAGGGGCAAAGGGAGAATGAGAAGCAGGTTCCCTGCGTGGGGAGCCTGATGTGGGGCTCGATCTTGGTTTTTGGCTCAAAATAAAGCCATCCTCTATTACACTACACTATGCTACACTGATCTGCCCTGATTTATCCGAGAACTGGGACAGGAGCCCAAAGGGAAGCTCACCCATGTAACAAATCTGTAAATATTTTATGGTTATTAATCAAGCTAAAGCCTGTTGAGTAAAATAATTACTTATCATGAAAAATATCCTTTATAAAGATCTGGAAGCCAGATTCAAATACGGAATGTCAGGACTCTTCAGAGTTTGTGCTGAAATGTAGCAGTCTGGGAAAATTCAGTACTTTTAGCTTGCTCTCCCTCCTAGCTTTGACCCAGATGGAGAGGCCTAATGTTCAACTCATGTGTTGCGTCACCCCAGCCAAACTTCTGAGCTCTGTTTGCACCCTCTTGTAAACAGCCACTCTTCGGTCTTCATCAGGCCTGGGGTGTGTACACTGTGTGTGGGGATGACCTGCTTATTGGAGGAACTTAGGAAACTTAGGAAAGAGATTATGCTACCCCACATGTCCCCAGGCTTGGGGACATTTGGACAGGGAATTCCTTGGTTCTGGGTATCCTGAGGATGGTCCAGCAGTGGAAGAGTGGGGGTGGACTCTAAAGCATGGGGCTCAGACCAGAACACACAGCATATGTTAAAAATCACTTTAAGGAAGTGATCTTCTGGTCCTATGGTTATTAGAAGTTTTTACCAGTGATGGATGTTGAATGTTATCAAATGTATTTTCAGAATTCATGATATAATTATATCATTTTCCTTTTTGTTCTATTGAAATGGTTCGTTATATTAATTATTTCCTATATTGAACTGTCCTTGCATTACTGGTATAAATCCCATTTGGCTTTAGTGCATTTTTATTTTAATTTCCTAAGCTATATCTAAAAGAAACTAAATTGAAATATAATGGAGCTCTCTCAAAGTAGAAGACAACAAAGCGTAATATCTGGGAGATAATAATTACAGTTAATTATGATAAAACTCAGAAATATGCCAATACTCGTGACATAGTATATAGATTATTTACAATCAGCATCTATGAAAACAGGTTCTGTAGGTGATAGCAGAACAGGATCAGACTCTGACTAAATTCATCCTGTTCCCATTATAATGTAGTAGGACCACAGGCAATGATGCCCGTAAAGATCAGATACTTTTTGTCCCCCAGCTACAGTGCTCTACTGAAATCTTGCTTTTCATGCTGGATGCTAGTTTATATGTATTAACGTTTTTGGACTTCCAGGAAAGAGTATTTCTGAATCTGTTTGTAGTTTATAAACTTTACTACTACTGTTTTTCAGAATATTAAAAAAATTTTTTTTAAGATGGTGAAATGTTTAAGTATCATTAACACACTTAGATATAATTGAATAATCAATAATTCCAAACTGCTTGTTCTATTCTACACCCCAAACCATCATTCCATCCTCTAGTGAAAAACATACTGCATTTATAGTTAATTGTAAGTTTATCTGTTGCTTATATTTATTTTATATAATGGGGTACAAACAAATAGAAGAGCTTGCTTTCATCATTGTTATGATGAATGTCTTTATCTTTATTGTCAATTGAAAAAATAATTTATTCTAAGTTAGGGATTTGAAATTTGGTTTGGGGAGGAAAAAATAAACACAAAATACATGAATTTAGGCTGTGGAGACAAGTAGGTTTCTTTATAAAGATTACATGTTGCTACCTTTGTAAATAACTTTTATTTTTAAAGATTTTATTTATTTATTTGACAGAGAGACACAGCGAGAGGGGGAACACAAGCAGGGGGAGTGGGAGAAGGAGAAGCATGTTTCCTGCTGAGCAGGGAGCCGGATGTGGGGCTCGATCTCAGGATGCTGGGATCATGACCTGAGCCGAAGGCACATGCTTAATGGCTGAGCCACCCAGGCGCCCCTGTAAATAACTTTTTTTCTTCTTTGGGAAAGTAATACATGTTCACTATTGGGTTTTGGGAAAATATAGAAAATATAAAGAACAAAATCAAAATTGCCCCCGATACTTCCAATGGAAGCTATTTAAATATAAGCTTGTTTTAGGGGAAAGGGGAAAGACAGAAGATAACTTGCCTTTATAGAGTAACTGCCAGGCATTGTGTCATTCAGGTTTATATATGTCATCCCATTTAATTTTCCCACCGACCTTATATGAAAGATGTCATCATCTCTGTTGTTCAGAGTATGAAACTTGAGCTGAGAGATGTGCATTAACTTCCTCTGGCTGAACCAGCTCTACAGTGCAGAGCTAGGTCTGCCCAACTTTAAAATCTAGGACGCTTTCTGCTAATCACGGTGATTTGTTTTCTGGTCTATTTTGCTTAGCTTGGGTGCAAAATTAGGAGATTTTCCTGCCCATATACGTGAAAGTAGTTACTCAACAATTTCACTTTGATGTGTTTACTCTGATGAGTGATTGTGGTCTGAGCAGGGAAATCCAGGGCCCGTGTTCTGACAGTGCCTTGAAGTGCTCCTTAGTGGGGTTTTGGAGGGGGGTAAGCCTGTACAACCATCTTCTAAGAAAAAGGATACAGAGTTATTTGGCTCCATTCTGTTCTGCCTCAGTGCAGGGGTCAAATGTAACGATAGAGATGAAGGCAAAACCTGCCATTGTATGTTTTTTTAAAAAAATAATTCCAGATGGGAAGCTAACATGATGAATATCGTTTTCTGAAAATTAGTTTAAAAACTCATTTTCTTCTGCTTCCAAGTTGGCCTCGGGCAAAACAGCATTTTTATGTTTCAAAAACACAGTGAAATTAGGGGAGAGGCCATGCGGAGTAGTGGCAGTGGGCACACTGTAGGTCAAGGGGAGGTGGGCACATGTGTTTCCAATCTGTATCCTCTCATGCTCATCCCCTGGGGGAAAGAGGCTACCTGGGGAGTAGGAGCAAGGGGGAGGGGGGGAAGCCCAACACGAAAAACATACGAAAGAGTAGCCTTTCTTTGCAAATACAGATGGTAATGCCTTTCTCACTTGGTTTCTTGAATGCTGTGTTTTTTTCCGTTGGTTTGTACGGGGAAGGAGAATCAGGGCAGGAGGAGTAGCTGATGCTGGTCAAACTCTTGTGCAATGACAGCTTCCTAAAATGGCGCCCACTGCTCTCAAGCCCCATCTTGGGTGGTTGCTGGGGATGCTAGTGATCTTACATCTCATAGATGGAGATAAGACCTGGGTGGCCTGTCAGTCCTTAGCCTTCCCCTCTTCCCTGGATGGTGTGGCAGAACGCAGGCCTGCCCAAGGCTAGAGATGATGAAGGCAAAGGTTACTTCCGGGAAATGTAGCCTTCATGTTTCTAGTCTTCCTTTCCCTTCTCTCAATGCCTCCACGCCCTTGCCACTTACTCTAATCAAAAGTCGTGTTTTCTTCCCTTATGTCAGTCTTTCCTCAAGTGAGGTGTTCATGCTTCTGTGGTATAGGAATGATGTTCACCTAGTATTTGAACTATTTTTGTTATTGAAATAGTTATGTAATTTAATGTAGTTACCAAAAAGATTAAATAAAGTCCTGATTTGTCGTGGATATCATAGGATGTTGTTTTAGGTAGGGTAAATGCTAAGTTGCTATAACAAAGTCCAATGTCCAGTGTGTGTTTTTTCAACACCATTAAGCAATTAACTCACTTCTCACACTATGTACTTGGAGATACCGTCAGATCGCACAGATTAAGAGCTTGGTCCTAAAGACCACACACCACCGCCCTCAGACACGAATTGCAAGTCCAGGTTGTCACCTGTGCTTCCAATCAGCTGGCTATAGAACTGAGGTTCGCATGCTACCCTCGATGGGTTCAATTAATTTGCTAGAATAGCTCACAGAACTTGGGAAAACGTTCACCTATGACATTATCGGTTTATTATAAAACTATCTGACTCAGAATCCGCCAGATGGAAGAGATGTATAGGGCAACATATAGAGAAAGGGATGGGGATATTCCATGCCCTCTGGATGCGCCATTCTTCTTAAATCTGCATGTGCTTACCAACCCAAAAGCTCTCTGAACCCTGTCCCTTTGGGTTTTTATGGAGGCTTCATTACAAAGGCAAGACTGATTAGGTCATTGGCCACCGGTGATGAGCTCAATCTCCAGGCCCTGCCCCCACATGCCCCACCCCCACCTCTGACAGGTTCCATCCTCTAATTACCTGATTGGTTCTCCTGGCAACAAGCAGCCCCCTCCACCCACTTAGGGGCTTTGCAGAAGTTGGCTCATTAGCATAACACAAGACACCTTTGTCACTTAAGAAATCACCGAGGTTTTAGGATTTCTGCTCCAAGAACAGAGATGAAGACCAAATAGATATTCCTCGTTGTAAGTCTCAATATCACACAAAGGGATCCCCAAAATACAATATTTTAAATACAAGAGAAGTTATCGTCAATGTAGCTGTCTTGAACTTGGGTCCAACAACCTGTTTAGGTTCCTGGATTCTTGGCATTGCCATCCTCTATGGCATTGTTCTCCTCTGAACGATCCAAGATGCTGCATGACCTTGCCGTTTCTAGCCTGTTAGAAGGGGGAAAAAGGACTTCACGGCAAGGAACTTTATTCTTCTACCTAAGTAGAAGTTGCATATATTACTTCTGCTCACATTCTGTTGTCACATGGCTCTACCCTCTGCAAGCCAGAACTCAGTGGTGGAGAGGTGCTTGTTGCCTTAAGGCAAAGGGCAGAATGGAAACGAGGGGATAGTTGGCAATCTCTGCTGAAGATCAAAAGTTTAAACATGAATTTAGAGAAAAACTAATAGGTAACGAATAGGACAAATTGTATACAGATGGAGCAAAAACTGGAAAGGAGGTAGGGGAATGACTGAGGCTTAAGAAATATTGCACATGAATGACGGATGAAGCTTAAGGTCTTCCTTCTGTCCAGAGTGTTTGCTTTTAAACAAAAGATGAAGTGTGCCAGAAAAAGGGGGCTCCACTTGGATCAAACCACATGGCCCTTGTCTTCCCGTCTTCCCTGGGCTGCGTGTTCTTGTCTTGCCGCTACTCTAATTTTGATTTTGGGTAGATCATAATTTCCTCTTGTAGCATGATCTGTAAAAAAGGAGGCATTGGATGAGTGTGGAGACCCCTTTCATTGTGTCAAGTGTCTATGAATAACTCATTGTAGAGCTTCATCCCCAACAGCTTATAACAGAGGACACTTTTTTTTTTTAAGATTTTATTTATTTATTTGACAGAGAGAGACACAGCGAGAGAGGGAACACAAGCAGGGGGAGTGGGAGAGGGAGAAGCAGGCTTCCCGCAGAGCAGGGAGCCCGATGCGGGGCTCAATCCCAGGACCCTGAGATCATGACCTGAGCCGAAGGCAGGCGCCCCCAGAGGACACTTTTGAATGGAGTGGAGGTACGGGTATCCCAGGACCTCAGATGGTTGTCATTTAGGTGGGTTGTGCTCTTTCTCTTCTCCCCTCCCTTCCCTTCTCCCATCTGTCTCTATCTTTCTGCCTATATCTCTTTGTCTTTCTCTCTCTCTCTCTCTCTCACACACACACACACACACACACACACACACACACACACACTGGTGAGATGCGCTTTGCTTTGCGGAATTTATGCCTGCTAACACACATACCCAGCCCACTCCTCTTTGCCTGCCCCTCACCTCCAATGTGGTATCTAAGAGATATCCCTCTAGGATAGTTCCTGTAACTGCTGATATGTTATTGTCTCTATCCTTGTCCCAGAGATTTGTTCTCCTCTTGGCAGGTGTATGACCATTTGTCTTTTGCTGGTCAGCGATGAGAGGCTCGTGATAGTGTGGTTGGCTGAGGTGTGCTTGCTGTGTGGCTTCCCACAGGGAAGGAGAATCCCCTATACTTGGCAGTAAACTTCCCTTGCTAGGAGATTTCACTGGCATTGGATTCTGCTTTCTTTCCTGTTCTTAGGGATTCTTTTTCAGACACTGACTAGTGCTAAATTGGGATTTTTGTAGAGCCTTAGACAGAATACATAGAAAACAAGTTGTTAAATGCAATTCAAGAAACACAAGGACCACATATGATGCCATGCACTATTCTAGATATATTGAGATAGAGAGACAAACAAGACATGGTTCCAGCCCTACGGTTGCTCCCACAGCTTTCCATGATAGTGTAGAGATTGCTGGCCTTGAAACAGCCGAATTGACCAGTAACATTTTCCAGTGTTTTGTGGAACTCTTGATTTCCAGAGAAACTTGACAAGGATCCATGAGTTACTTAAACAGGTTTATGAATTTGTGAACGTTCTTCTAAGTTATAAGGATGGTAATGAAATAATTGCTTAACCTAATTCCTTTCTACTCTTCTGGCTCATAAAACCTTAATCAAGAATGATTATTACAGTAGAGAAACTGAGTATAAATGTTGTCATCTGTAGTCATAAATTTTAACTCAACTCTTTGTTTATCATGCAGAGGAAAAAGGAAAGAACATTTACAGTATCATTTTATTATTTTTCTAGTAATAACAATCATGATAGTAAACATGACAGCTTTTTTACTGAGTTTGAGCATG